>NW_028157882.1:1315594-1708094 GCF_964263955.1 Coregonus lavaretus | reverse complement strand
TCTTCATCCTTGACGTCACCATAAGCAGAGAATCCACTGATCTTTATTATGACGTGCGTTTCTGTTATCTTATGTGGACGGATAAACTCCATGTTTTCATCAGTCACATGGGCTACAGACAGGAAGTCACATGGTAAACCACCTGGTAAAGAAATATAACATTTAGAGATTTCTCTGACCAACAAGACAAACATAACAATGCTGAGACTATAGCAGAAAATAAAATGCATAATAATGAGTAAATAAATAAGCAAATAATGAGAATATGTTCTTTCAGAAAACATGAAAAGTGAAATTAATTCTTCACAATATTATTACTCACTATTGTAGATCTCACAGTGTGGGAGGTGTAGTTGACAGACAGACCCCTTAAGGCATGTCAACTTGAACAGGGGTCCTGCAGGTCTCTTGCCACTCTGGGCTAGAAGCCTCCTGTTCCAGGGGACTGTCCTATAGAGCACCTCTCCCTCTCCCTCCATCCTAAACACCAGGCCTGTTATACTGCACTGGAACAGACCTGAACGGAGGCACTGGAACCTGTAGAACAAACAATGAAGGATTTCATTTTAATGAGATTTCCTGGATTTAAGGTATTGTCCTTCTTTTATACAAACTACCAATAAGAAACATTAAATATATTAAGTTACTGGTATTCTCTCCTGTTGTCCTGATCGTGGATTTCAGGTGTAAATTCATCTGGAGAACTCTAAAATGTAGAAACAATAGATACTGTAATTCAACCAATAGTGTGAAGAATAGTTTTTAAATTAAAATGTTCTCTCTTTCAGTCTTTCTCTCTTCATGATGAGGGTCTTACCATGTGATGGTGTTCCAGGAAGAGAGGAGAAGCTAAGAGAACCAAATATAGATCAATCATCATGTTTTTCTATACAACTTCAACTTCATCATTGATCAGATTAATATATTAGCTGTTACCCCTTTCTCTTCCTAACTCCTCGTCCATCCTCTGGGTGTTCTCCTGGGTGTTCACAGCTACCTCTGTGTTGACACTGTTAGCCATCTCCAGTGGTCTCTCTAGGATGGGAGGACAGTCCATCTCCAGCTTTGGGGTTTCCTAGATTCAAATCAACAGAATAGAAACATACTTCTATAAAAGAAAAATGTTCTATGTAAATTTGACCTGTTTTCTGTTCTATTGTGAACATGTTGCCCACCATGGCAGCAGTGAGAAGGGCAGGGACAATCGGGCACCTTATGTTTGATGATGGGCGGAGCTCCGTCAGTCAGTGGGACACAATCCTCCTCACTCTTTTTATCCCTGGAAACGAGAACAGGCCAGGGTGGTGGCTCATTTGTTCTCCTTTTCTTTCCTGCAGGGGTGAGTGAGTGAGTGAGTGAGTGAGTGAGTGAGAGAGAGAGAGAGAGAGCGAGAGAGAGAGAGTTTAAAGTGTTGTTGGCTGGTTAACATACCCACAGGTTAGTGTAATAGTCAGTTCAGAATCAGTCAACAGGCTGTGCAGGATCTTTGTGTGAATACAATCTCTCTCACTCAATATCCCAGAACTGAGTGTGCAATGATAGATATATCATCTTGCTGTGTTACCTCTACTGTAATATCTATCGGACGTCTCTGTGGTCTCCATAGCTCTCAAAGAGTCGTATCTCTCCATCTGATCCACTGTGACCTGTATGTCAGCGTTCTCCAGCTGACTCTCTGGGATGTAAAGAAAGCTAAGCAGCTCGTCATTATTCAGCTGTTCTTCAGTGAGCTCCTCTGGAGTGGTCAGCAGCAGAGCTGAACCAGACAATATTTGGGGTCTCTAAAAAGGTGACAAGATATAAGGAAGGAATAGAAATACTGGATACTGATATAAAGAACATGAACACAGCCACATACACACAACATGGTACAGGAATATATTCACAGCTTTTATGTCTAATGGTGTGTGTATGTGTGTGTAGGGATGCAGTCTGACCCCCACCACTCATAGTGTACATGAGAGATTAGTTAATTATCTAGACTGTATGTGTGGACTGTATCATTTCATACTGTAGATCTGACTATGACAGTGAGTACAGGTGTTTTAACATATGAGGGTATAACTGACTATGACAGTGAGTACAGGTGTTTTAACATATGAGGGTAGAAGTGTAGAACTGACTATGACAGTGAGTACAGGTGTTTTAACATATGAGGGTAGAAGTGATCCTAAAATTCTCTAACCGTCCTCTTACCTGTGACCTGAGCTGTCCTGAGCTACCAGAAAAACTTCCTAGATGAGGCAGAAAGGAAGGAGGAGGAGGACCTGGAGGGTAACCACACTGGGAAAAGATAGTTCGGGGCCTGGTGGGAATAAGGACAGATGAGAGGTTGAGGCTGTACCTGAGAAAGAAGAGCTCAAACCACCCAGTTTATAATAGATAATATACTCTATGTTCACTCATATCCACTCTGAGGGGTGGCCCTGGCTGTACCAGGTAGATAATAGATAAGATACTCTATGTCCACTCATATCCACTCTGAGGGGTGGCCCTGGCTGTACCAGGTAGATAATAGATAAGATACTCTATGTCCACTCATATCCACTCTGAGGGGTGGCCCTGGCTGTACCAGGTAGATAATAGATAATATACTCTATGTCCACTCATATCCACTCTGAGGGGTGGCCCTGGCTGTACCAGGTAGATAATAGATAATATACTCTATGTCCACTCACATTCCAGAAGAGGTGCTGGGGAGTTCTCCACTCTCCTCCCCTGCTGGCTTCCTTTCCATCTCAGAGGCAGCTTCCTCCTACACACACACACATACACACACACACACACACACACACACACACACACACACACACACACACACACACACACACACACACACACACAAGTCATACACGGCTATACAGAAATATAATCACAGCCTTTTTGTCTAATGGTGTGTGTGTGTAGGGATGCAGTCTGACCCCCACCACTCATAGTGTACATGAGAGATTAGTTAATTATCTAGACTGTATGTGTGGACTGTATCATTTCATACTGTAGAACTGACTATGACAGTGAGTACAGGTGTTTTAACATGGGAGGGTAGAAGTGTAGAACTGACTATGACAGTGAGTTCAGGTGTTTTAACATATGAGGGTAGAACTGTAGAACTGACTATGACAGTGAGTTCAGGTGTTTTAACATATGAGGGTAGAAGTGTAGAACTGACTATGACAGTGAGGTCAGGTGTTTTAACATATGAGGGTAGAACTGTAGAACTGACTATGACAGTGAGTTCAGGTGTTTTAACATATGAGGGTAGAACTGTAGAACTAACTATGACAGTGAGTACAGGTGTTTTAACATATGAGGGTAGAACTGTAGAACTGACTATGACAGTGAGTACAGGTGTTTTAACATATGAGGGTAGAACTGTAGAACTGACTATGACAGTGAGTACAGGTGTTTTAACATATGAGGGTAGAAGTGATCCTACATTTCTCTAACCGTCCTCTTACCTGTGACCTGAGCTGTCCTGAGATACCAAGAGAAGTTAACAACAAGGAGTTCATAGACGAGCCACAGGAGGAGGCTTTGGAGTCAAGGGGGTTAATGGGGGGTAACCACACAGGGGAGAGGACGGATCGGGGCCTCGGTGGGAATAAGGGCAGGGGAGAGGTTGAGGCAGTACCTGATAAAGAGGGGGAAACAGGGGAAATAGAGGGGAAGATAGGAGGGGGGATAGAGAGACAGTTAGGGTCCTTGTCTACAATCCTACTTCTCTGATCTCTCTCTAACTTCTCTGCCAGATCATTCTGGTTCATCTTCCAGATTAGGCAGCTCAGGAAGAGATATACAGCCATGATTAGAAAATCTGTTTGTGATATATTCCCTACTGTATTGGTGATTGTATGTATGTAATATAATGAATGTTGGATTGCTGTTTAAACATAATGGGGTCACCTGGATACATCATGAATAAAAATGATAAAAGAGGGGCCTGCTGAATGTTATTATGAAGTCAGTTGAATGTTCTTTCTGGTTAGACCTCCACTGAACTGTGATTGTGATGTATAGATTGATGTACATTCTTGTTCTGTTACCTCCTCTGTGATCTGTCTCTAACTTCTCTGCTAGGTCTACCCGCTTCATCCCCCTCAGGATCCTCAGTGTGATCTCCACAGCTCTCTCAGGGCCGTATGTCTTCACCATCTGATCCACTGTGACCTGTCTGTCAGCGTTCTCCAGCTGGCTCTCTGGGATGGGAGGAAAGCCAAACAGCTGGCCACTTGTCAGGTAAGACTGAAATCTCCTCAACTCATGTGGGTTCATCTCCTCCAGAGTTGTCAGCAGCAGAGCTGGAACAGCCAACATTCTCTAAAACAACAAAGGTGACAACAGTGAGGAAGGAATAGAAAAACTGACTACTGATAAAAAATAAAGAACATGAATATATTAATATTGTTAAGACGTACCAGAATATTTATACTGGTCTCTCAATATCTCATTCTCATATCATCATATAATAGATTACAGTTGGTGTGTGTGTGTGTGTGTGTAGGGAAGCAGTCTGACCCCCACCACTCATAGTGTACATGAGAGATTAGTTAATTATCTAGACTGTATGTGTGGACTGTATCATTTCATACTGTAGAACTGACTATGACAGTGAGTACAGGTGTTTTAACATATGAGGGTAGAACTGACTATGACAGTGAGTACAGGTGTTTTAACATATGAGGGTAGAAGTGTAGAACTGACTATGACAGTGAGTACAGGTGTTTTAACATATGAGGGTAGAAGTGATCCTAAAATTCTCTAACCGTCCTCTTACCTGTGACCTGAGCTGTCCTGAGCTACCAGAAATACTTCCTAGATGAGACAGAAAGGAAGGAGGAGGAGGACCTGGAGGGTAACCACACTGGGAAAAGATAGTTCGGGGCCTGGTGGGAATAAGGACAGATGAGAGGTTGAGGCTGTACCTGAGAAAGAAGAGCTCAAACCACCCAGTTTATAATAGATAATATACTCTATGTCCACTCATATCCACTCTGAGGGGTGGCCCTGGCTGTACCAGGTAGATAATAGATAATATACTCTATGTCCACTCATATCCACTCTGAGGGGTGGCCCTGGCTGTACCAGGTAGATAATAGATAATATACTCTATGTCCACTCATATCCACTCTGAGGGGTGGCCCTGGCTGTACCAGGTAGATAATAGATAATATACTCTATGTCCACTCATATCCACTCTGAGGGGTGGCCCTGGCTGTACCAGGTAGATAATAGATAATATACTCTATGTCCACTCATATCCACTCTGAGGGGTGGCCCTGGCTGTAACAGGTAGATAATAGATAATATACTCTATGTTCACTCACATTCCAGAAGAGGTGCTGGGGAGTTCTCCACTCTCCTCCCCTGCTGGCTTCCTTTCCATCTCAGAGGCAGCTTCCTCCTACACACACACACACACACACACACACACACACACACACACACACACACACACACACACACACACACACACACACTGTTGTGTCAATTCCTGACTACAAGCTATACCGAGCACTCAAGCCTAAATCCACCCAGGGTGCTCAAAGCACTCCCAACCTGCAGGGGGCAACCATGCAACCGGAGCTGTTGAAACCAACCACCAGGAAGTGCTCTGGGGACCATATTAACCTGCGCACCCACAAGCAGTGCATGTGCATGGCATCGAAATGTTTGGTAAAAGCTTACTTGGCTCTCACTCATTCCTGAGAAGAGATACCAATGACCACAGCTCCTGATCATCCAAAGACGCAACTGGTAGGACAGAATGTGTTGAAATGTGTTGAATTCATGCTTCTATATGCCCTTTTGTTTGGTTGTAACATACAATACAATTATTAATTAAATTAAATAGTGAAGACTTCATTATGTGAACGTAGAACTTGACAGTAACGTTACTATAATCATGTGTATTGTTAAATGTTTAATTACGATATTGATATTTAATTATTAACTTGCAATGATCCTAGGTTAATCTAAATGATGAAATGATTGTTTGGTTAGGTTTGAGGATTCAGTAACATTAGTTTATGCTTATTTTTGAGAAAGTGGAATTGAGAGTTATTTGTAACTAATCCATGGTTTTTTGTTTGTGTGTTTTGAAGGTTATCAACCTATTCTGTTCCATCTTTATGACAATAAAAAATCATAAAGTGAACAGTTTTGAGTTGTCCTTTGCGTTCATCAAGGATAAAGCCGTTTTCAAGTTTGGGCAGAGCTGTGGTCAGCCAGAAATCACGCATAACTTGACAGTTGATAACCAGCGCGGCAGTGAGGACGAGGATCAAAGGGCTGAAGTCAAGCTGTCGACGCAAAGGAAGAATTGCCTGTAAAACTCTACACCATGGCCAAGGAAACTTTTGGGAAAACAGTCAAGCAACTGAAGCAAGAGCGGACCTTAGCCAAATCTGCTTTCACCAGACAAGCGAACTACCTGAGTAAAGCTGCAGCTGGTATGATTAAGCATGAACTACAAGAGGAGTTCAGCAAGCTCAGTTCCCTGGCTAGAAGTGTCGGTGATTCAAATGATGACTACGCGGTTGGCCTACTGGCTGAAGCGGGAACTAAGGGAGATGAAGAGGTCAAGCTCGACAAGGACCAGCAGGCTGATCTTGAAAGGACGATTGAAGAGTGCGACATGAAATTGGAGGAAATCCGAGAGGCAGTCCAATTCAACCTCTGGCCAAGATACGGTAAAGAGGAGGTAGACTTTGCAATCCAAGAAGCGGAGAAAGCCTGTGACAGAGCCAAAGAAACCCCCGTCACTGCTATTAACAGGGACGGCTATGAACTACAGCTGGAAAGAGCGAGGAAGCTAATCCATGATGCAAGTGAAAGCCTGAAAGACTGGGAAAAATGGGTCCCACACGATGAGACTGCAGATCTGAAAGGCAGAGTAAAAGATCTGAGAATATTCGGCAGTAACCTCGAGGCCAAAAGAACAGAATTCCTCATCGCACAGAGAATTGCAGAAGAGGACAGAAGACCTACAGAGCTTCAACCAATAGCAGTCCCACAACCAGTGGTGAGAATAAAACCAACCAGTCTACCTAAATTCACTGGGCTTAGGAGGAATTTCCACAGATGGAGGAAAGACTGGGAGAGCCTGCAAAAGCAGGGAGAGCCGACTGGTTCAGTGGAGGTGAAGAAGTTTCAACTTCTTGACAGTGTGGACGAGAGAATATGTAGAGACCTGCGCCTGTCAACATATAACAGTGCTGAAGACATGTTTAGAGTACTCCAAAACCGGTATGGAAACAAGCCAACAATCGCTTTGGAGATAATTGAGGACCTGGAGAGGGTCCCTCCTTTAAAGTCACACCAACCAAGGAAGGTTATTGACCTGATTCAAGCTGTGGAAAAGGCCCTGAATGACCTCACGGAGCTCGAAAGCAGTGGAGCCATAAGGAATCCCCTTGTCATCAGATCCATAGAGAGCAAGCTGCCGGATAACATGAAGAGGGACTGGCTGACATTCATGGTCAACCCAAGAAATGGAGTCACACCTGACAATCACTTCGACAGCCTTCTAAGATTTTTAAAGACACAAGAAGACATACTGGAGAAACTAGACCAGTTGGGTGTAAGTGAAAAACCTGAAAAGAAAGCTACGTACCCGGAGAAGCGGTATGCTTCCACAAGGTCCACGAGAAAGGGAGGATGCGTTGTGTGTGGAGATGAAAAGCACCGTGAGAAGATTTTCTTTTGTAAGCAGTTCAAAGAACTAAAGCCTAGTGAGAAGCTGAATGCTGTCGAAAGACTGGGAGCATGCAGAAGATGCCTCAGATGTCATGGAGAGGATGAGGAATGTACGGACACTTACCTTTGCAGAAACAGAGACTGCAAAAGAGGAAGCTCCTCGGATCACCATTTCTTTCTCTGCCTTAAAGGAGGGGCTAAGAGGAAAGAATACGTGAAAGTGGAAAAACCCAGCACCAGGAGGCAAACATTCACAGAGGAGCAAGAGAGATTAATACGTGAGCTCACCCCGGACATGGCAGAAAAATTCAGGAATGCTTTCACCAACATGGCAAAATCACACTGCACTGGAGGAAGCCTTCCTGGGGTAATGGACTCAAGCACACGTGAATTACCAGTTATTCTTATGCTTCTCGAAGTAACTACTAACGCAGGGCAGAAAATTGGAACTCTCATTGACTTAGCATCAGACACCAACTACATCACTCACACAGCCGCCAGGAGACTGAAGCTTCGAAGTGAAAGGATCACACTAGTCGTCCATGGAGTTGGAGGCATGGCCATGAAGGTGAAGACCAAAATATACTTACTCAAGGTGAGAGTCAAGACACCAAGAGGCACGGAGAAAGCTCATGAGCTGATCTGTTATGGGTTGGATGAAATTGCAAAAGTTCACAGAGCAATCAAAGCACAACACCTCAAGAAGTTCTTCCCCGATACCAACCTGGAAGACCTTCACAGACCAGAACATGTTGAGCTTCTCATAAGCCACCGTGAAGGAAGACTTGCTCCACAGAGAGTAAAGGTAGTAGGAGATCTTGTCCTGTGGGAGAGCCCTTTAGGAAAGACCGTTGGAGGAGCACATCCAGACCTCTGTGAAGTAGTGGACATGGCCCTGCACAATTCTGAAACTCATTTTGCACGATCTATGAGAATCACAGCAGTAAAGTATCAAGAAATTGCTGAGATGCAAGAATCTAGAGCTGAAACTAAAACCACTGTTATTGGCAAAGAGTTCTTGGACTGGTGGAAGTGGGACAGCATTGGTGCGGCCTGTGAACCCATGTGTGGAGGATGTCGTTGTGGTAACTGTCAACCAGGAGGCAAAGACATGACTCTTAGTGAAGAAAGAGAGCTTGAGATAATCAGGCAAGGTCTCAGTTACGTGGAGTCAGATGTGCATAGTCAGGAGCCTCACTGGGACACAAAATACCCTTGGATTGAAGATCCAAGTTCCCTGCCCAACAACAGAAGCGCAGTGGAAGCCACGTTTCTGAGGACGGAGAAACAACTCAAGAGAGAACCAGATTGGCGTGCAGCATACACAACTCAAGTTCATGAGATGGTGGAAAGGAAGGCAGCAAAGAAACTCACTAGAAAGACCATTGCCGACTGGAAAGGTCCAGTATGGTACGTCAGTCACTTGATAGCACCAAACCCACACTCTGTAACTACACCTGTCCGACTGGTATGGAACAGCAGCCAGAGGTTTAGAGGAAGCAGCATGAATGACCTTCTTCTGAAAGGGCCTGAGGTACTTAATCCTATTCGAGCGGTACTGCTAAGGTTCAGGTGAGGAATCCATGCTGCTCTCGGCGACATCAAAAAGATGTACAATTCTGTGTGGCTCGAAGACCTGGAGATGCACCTCCATAGATTCCTCTGGAGAGACGGTGATGATGGGGACATTGAGGAATATGCCATCACCAGGGTCAACATGGGCGATCGACCAGCAGGGTGTATCGCACAACTAGCCATGAGAGAAACAGCGAAGTTGCCCATGTTCACACATCTGAAAGAGGAACGGAGGGTCCTTGAAGAGGATTCCTACGTAGATGACATCCTGACATCCCATAATGACCTGGAAAAGCTAGACGGAACCACCAAAAAAGTCGAAGAAATCCTAAAGGCAGGTGGATTCTTCCTCAAGCCGTGGGTCCGATCAGGCCAAAGTGGGAGGCAAACATCTACATCAGAACATCCAACATCGTCAGATGAAGTCTTCATCCTCCCCAACCAAGTGAGAGAAGGAGACAACAGAGCCCTTGGAGTTGGTTATTTAGTCGAATCAGACAAACTGTACCTCATGACCTCGATAAACTTCTCAAAGAGACAAAAGAAGATGAGGATCAGTCAAGATCTCGTTGGAGAGGAAGTGAGAATGAAAACTCCAAACCCACTGACCAGAAGGCAACTGCTTAGCCAAGTAGCTAGTTTGTATGACCCAATAGGCCTTGCAACACCTGCCAAACAGAAAGGAGCCATTGTAGTCAGAAAAGCATTCCAAGAAACTGGAGGCAAAGCTCTAACAAGAGACACATGGGACACACCTCTGTCTGAAAAACTTAGAGGAGAAGCAATCCACCTGTTTGAGGAATACACACGCCTCAACCAAATTACCTTCCATAGAAGCCTGACTCCAGTCAAAAGGATTGGAGAACCCTGGGGAATAACATTCTCAGATGGGAGCGACCAGAGTTATGGAGCAGTGGCATACTTTAGGTGGGAGACCGAGCAAGGCATCCTGGTCCGACTTGTTGTGTCCAAGGCCAAGCTTACACCACTTGACCAAAAGGGAGAACCAGTGAAGGCTGAAGTCTGTGGTGCTGTGTTCGCTGCAAGACTCAGGAAATACATTGAAAAGCACAGTCGGATGCAAGTAGGACGTTGGATCCATCTGTTAGATAGTCAAACTGTGCTGGGTGCAATCCAAAGGGACAGTTATGGGTACCAGACCTTTTTTGCAAACAGAGTGGGAGAGATCCAGAAGTCCACATCAGTTGAGGACTGGAGATGGATTCCAGGTGAGAAAAACATTGCTGACCTCATGACAAGAGGAGCAACCCCAGAGGACCTCAAAGAGAACTCTGTGTGGCAGAACGGCCCAGAGTTTCTGAAACGACCTGTAGAGGATTGGCCGACAAAGTCAGCCAAAGAAGTCGCTGCAGATGCCAAAGAAGGCATAAACAAGCTCCAAAGGAAATGTTTTACAGCAGCACTGACCCGAGCGCAGGTGGGGAAAAAAATCCAACATGCTCCACGTATACCAATATCTCCAACCTCTGACAAAGGTAAAGACCTGCAAAGCAGCCCTAATGGGGGAGGGCACCAAATCCAAGTCCAAAGACCACCTTCTGGTTATTCAGTGGGGAATATCCTTAACATCAGCAAGTTCAGCAGTTTAACCGGGTTGACAAGAGTCATTGCCTGGGTGTGGAGAGCTGCCACAAGGTGGAAAGAAATGCTAGCCAAGACCACCACCACAAGCAAGCCAAAGAAAAAGGAAATTCCTTCAGCTCTTGAGATCAAGTCCAGAATCAAGAAAGCTACACTTACCATCATGGAGTGTGAAGATGCACTCAGGGATCTCTTCCTTGCAGCCCAAACGGATGTAACCTGGCCAGACACCACACTCAGCAGGCTTGTTGTGGTCAAAGAGGAAAACACTGGACTCTTGCTCTGTGGAGGAAGATTCCAAATCTTTAATGAAGAAAAAACTGCAGTACCAATCTTGCCCTGCACGTCATGGGTATCCTCCCTTCTAGCTCAAGAAGCCCAAAAGACAAATCATGAAGACATCGCAGGCACACTCCTCCGGATGAGAAGGAAAGCGTGGGTGGTAAGAGGCCGGAAACTAGCTCAAAAGATCGTTGATAACTGTGTGACATGCAGGAAACTTAAGGCCCGGAGATGCCAACAGATCATGAGTGACCTTCCATCGGAGAGAATAACACCAGCCAATCCCTTTGAGTACACCACAGTGGACTTATTTGGACCTTATGAAGTGAAGGATGAGGTGAGAAACAAGGTGAAACTTAAGGTGTGGGGAATTGTCTTTTGCTGCATGGTGTCAAGAGCTATGCACACAGACCTTGTCAGCGACCAGTCAGCTGAAGGCTTCCTGTTAGCCTACCAAAGATTTACGGCACTGAGAGGGCATCCAAGGAAATTGTGGTCGGATCCTGGAAAAAACTTTGTCGGAGCCAGACCTGCCCTCAAAGAACTCTACATGTTTCTGGACCGGCTGGAGAAGTCGAAGCTTGAAAACGACGTTTCCAAGCATGGCACAGAATGGAGCTGGAGGATCCATCCAGCAGACTCACCTCACAGAAACGGAGCTGCTGAAGCCGCTGTCCGAACTTTACACAATCTTTACACAAGCGGGCTTTACACAATCTGGGAGGTAATGGAGTCCTCACATGGGGTGAATTTCAGACTTTCCTTTATATGGCTTCCAACCTTGCCAATGAGCGGCCTATTGATGCCAGGACTCAGAGCAGAGAGGACTGTGTAGAATACATTAGCCCAAATTCACTTCTACTCGGACGAACCGGACCCAGAGGAGATCCAGGGACCTTTGACTTTGAAGGTTACTCCTACAAGAGATTAAGGACCATCCAAACAGAAGTTGACCGATTCTGGAGGAAATGGAGTCAGTTAGCCGGACCAAACCTGTTTGTCCGGACCAAGTGGCACACCGCTCACAGGAATGTGGTAATTGGAGATGTCGTCTGGCTGGCCGACCAGAACGCCTTGAGAGGTCAGTACAGGCTTGCCAGAGTTATTGACGTTAACACTGACAAGAAGGGAATTGTGAGGGATGTATATCTCCGATCCTTCCCCAGCTACCCAGTCGCAACTGTGAAGCCCACTAAAAAGATGGAAAAACATTCAATCAAGATACCAGCAACAGTTCTTCACAGAGATGTCAGACGGATAGTTGTCTTGCTTCCAGTTGAAGAGCAGCAGCAACAGGATCAAAAATAGAGTAACTAAATCCAACACATCACAGTTCTGTGTGACCTCCTTGGGTTGAAGAACCAGGAGGTCAAGTGGGAGGTGTTGTGTCAATTCCTGACTACAAGCTATACCGAGCACTCAAGCCTAAATCCACCCAGGGTGCTCAAAGCACTCCCAACCTGCAGGGGGCAACCATGCAACCGGAGCTGTTGAAACCAACCACCAGTAAGTGCTCTGGGGACCATATTAACCTGCGCACCCACAAGCAGTGCATGTGCATGGCATCGAAATGTTTGGTAAAAGCTTACTTGGCTCTCACTCATTCCTGAGAAGAGATACCAATGACCACAGCTCCTGATCATCCAAAGACGCAACTGGTAGGACAGAATGTGTTGAAATGTGTTGAATTCATGCTTCTATATGCCCTTTTGTTTGGTTGTAACATACAATACAATTATTAATTAAATTAAATAGTGAAGACTTCATTATGTGAACGTAGAACTTGACAGTAACGTTACTATAATCATGTGTATTGTTAAATGTTTAATTATGATATTGATATTTAATTATTAACTTGCAATGATCCTAGGTTAATCTAAATGATGAAATGATTGTTTGGTTAGGTTTGAGGATTCAGTAACATTAGTTTATGCTTATTTTTGAGAAAGTGGAATTGAGAGTTATTTGTAACTAATCCATGGTTTTTTGTTTGTGTGTTTTGAAGGTTATCAACCTATTCTGTTCCATCTTTATGACAATAAAAAATCATAAAGTGAACAGTTTTGAGTTGTCCTTTGCGTTCATCAAGGATAAAGCCGTTTTCAAGTTTGGGCAGAGCTGTGGTCAGCCAGAAATCACGCATAACTTGACACACACACACACAAGTCATACACGGCTATACAGAAATATATTCACAGCCTTTTTGTCTAATGGTGTGTGTGTGTGTGTAGGGATGCAGTCTGACCCCCACCACTCATAGTGTACATGAGAGATTAGTTAATTATCTAGACTGTATGTGTGGACTGTATCATTTCATACTGTAGATCTGACTATGACAGTGAGTACAGGTGTTTTAACATATGAGGGTAGAAGTGTAGAACTGACTATGACAGTGAGTACAGGTGTTTTAACATGGGAGGGTAGAACTGACTATGACAGTGAGTACAGGTGTTTTAATATATGAGGGTAGAACTGTAGAACTGACTATGACAGTGAGTACAGGTGTTTTAACATATGAGGGTAGAACTGACTATGACAGTGAGTACAGGTGTTTTAACATATGAGGGTAGAACTGACTATGACAGTGAGTACAGGTGTTTTAACATATGAGGGTAGAACTTTAGAACTGACTATGACAGTGAGTACAGGTGTTTTAACATATGAGGGTAGAACTGACTATGACAGTGAGTACAGGTGTTTTAACATAGGAGGGTAGAAGTGTAGAACTGACTATGACAGTGAGTACAGGTGTTTTAACATAGGAGGGTAGAAGTGTAGAACTGACTATGACAGTGAGTACAGGTGTTTTAACATATGAGGGTAGAAGTGATCCTACACTTCTCTAACTGTCATCTTACCTGTGAGCTGAGCTGTCCTGAGCTACCACAAAATTCACGGACGTAGGAGAAGTCCTCCAGACTAGAGACCTTAGCATCCAGATCACGACACTCCCACTCAGACGGGGTCCACCTGGACACAGGAAACAGTCACACACTGCTCTGTTCCCCTACACCACCACCACATGCTGTGGTCACGTCACTGGTCTACATTCATTTCACAGGTCATGAGGATGATGCAATAGAGGTATAGAAGAGATGTTAGAGGGTCAATTCACTGCTTTGAAAGTGTATTATCTCTCCAGCACCATACCAGTAGACTCATATATTCAATCTTACCAGTGCCTATAGCAAATCAATCAAATTGATTTTATAAAGCCCTTTTTATATCAGCAGTTGTGACAAAGTGCTTATACAGAAACCCAGCCTAAAACACCAAACAATGCAGATGTAGAAACATATGGAAACAACATGTTATATTTTTTTGTCATTTAGCAGACGCTCTTATGCAGAGCGACTTACAGGAGCAATTAGGGTTAAGTGCCTTGCTCAAGGGCACATCGGCATATTTTTCACCTAGTCGGCTCGGGGATTAGAACCAGCGACCTTTCGGTTACTGGCACAACGCTCTTGACCACTAAGCTACCTGCCGCCCCGAATGTTTGATACCATTCCATTGACTCCATTCCAGCCATTACTATGAGCTGTCCTCCCCTCAGCAGCCTCCACTGGAAGAAACCTCGAGAGGAACCAGGATCTGAGGGTTGGCCAGTCCCCTTCTTTACCAGTAGAGAACAGACTAGTACAGAGTATGAATTACACCCGGGCGGTCTCTATTATTTTTAATGATAAAAATATGTAATTTAACGTAAAAATAAAGAACTTTTAATGTGGCATGAACACAACCAGTCATGATGCTTTCATCTGCTTGTCAAACTAATCACTTCAAAAAGTAGGCTACCTGTGCATGTTCATCCACTCCAAAATAATTTCAGCTTCCAAACAGTGCACTGCATGTATACTCACACCATTTGTTGAATGGAAATAGACATCTGTGTCATGAGCCCTCTCACTCCACTGGGTTACCACCTTAATTTGTTTCCACTATCTTCCACTCTGCTCACCACTCTCTCTCTACTCAGCCTAACCAGCTCCACCTGTCCCTGCTCTGCTCGGCTCTAATTACTCTGCCAGCTGCGCTGCATTACCCACTAACCTCTCCCAGCATTTAAGGCCCTGTCTTTCAGCTCTCCGGTGTCAGATCGTCTGCAAAGCTCACACCCGGAACCTGTTTGCTCGCGCTTCTGGCTCACCCTGGTTTTGTGACCCCGGACCTGCCTGTTTTTTGGATACTCTTCTGCCTCAGGAGATCCAGACCTGCTTCTGCCATTACGACTCCTGACTACTCTTCAATCCCGGTAACTCTGACCAGCCTTCTGCCTTGCTACTACGTATTTTGGATTGCCCTTGAACTGTACTGCTGCCTTGTTTCATTCCGCCCTGTTGTGTCTGTGTCTCCCCCCCCCCCAGGACTTCTGGACCACCCACCACCGGCTTCATAGGACGCATCGCTGCCACTGGGGGGGGCACAGACCCAGCACATTGGACGGGATCCCTGTTACCCCTGGAGCCTTCATTCACTCCCTACTTCCCTTTTCCCTTAAGTTTAATAAACTTTCTGGTGTGACGCAATTGTGGTCCTCTGGTCGTCTGTCTGAACCGTGACAGTACGATCTGACCATTATGGACTCAGCGCACACTTTCCCCGACATGGAAACCGATGAGCATGAGCAGCAGTTCCAGCAGCAGCAACAACAACTCGCCATGATCTTTCAACTCCTCACCAACCTTACCCCAGCCAGTCTGCCCACCAGCCCTGCTGTCGAGTTACCTGCCCCGGTCATTGCAGCCGCTGCTCCGGAACCCAAGATTGGAAACCCCGAGCGGTTCAACGGCGATTCAACCCAGGTCCGGCCATTCCTGACTAGCTGCCGACTTCAGTTCTCCTTGCAGCCAAGGACCTTCGCCACGGAGGGGGCTAAAGTTGGGTATGCCATCACTCACCTGACGGGCCGAGCTCGACTCTGGGGAACAGCAGAGTTCGAACGTCAAACCCCCGCATGTGCAACCTTCGACCTGTTTGCTGAGGAGATGCTGAAGGTGTTTGACCTGGATTCACCCACCGCAGAGGCGTCTCGTGAACTGTTCAGTATTCGACAAGGCAGACGTACAGTCGCAGACCATTCCATCGACTTCCGAACCCTGGCTAGACGAAGTTCTTGGAACACACCATCGTTGGTGGACGCGTTCTTCCATAGTTTGGCTGACTATATCAAGGACGAGTTGGTCTCCCATGAACTGCCTTCCACTCTTGATGAAGCCATCGCACTGACTGTCAGGATCGACAGAAGGATACAGACCCGTCGTCGTGAGAGGGGGCGCCAAGGTCCACCTACTACCGGCATTCGGAGAGATCCGACTGGGCTCCTGTCATCTACTGCCACTCACCCAGGTCAGCTTGATCAGTCTGAGCCTATGGAGATTGGGCGAGCCTCTCTCACTCCTGCAGAGCGCCAGCGCCGCTTCACCTCAAACCTCTGCCTCTATTGTGGAGGTGATGGACATCGTGTGGTAACCTGCCCTTTAAAGGGCCGAAGCTCACCGGGCATAGGGGGAGTCCGGTTGAGTTCAATGACCATCCAGTCCTCCGACCGCAAACCCCTGCTGCAAGTTCACCTCCGCCTCTCTGACTCAACTCACACCCTGGCTGCTCTGGTGGATTCTGGCGCCGAAGCCAACATAATGGACATCAAGCTGGCACGCCAACTGGGACTGGAGAACCTCCGTTTGACACCTCCTATTCCTGCCCGGGCACTGGACGGACACTTACTCGGATCGGTCACTCATGTCACGGCCCCGGTCTCGATGGGGGTGTCCGGAAACCATCAAGAAACTATCCAGTTTCACCTGCTCCCCTCTCCAGGCCAACCCCTCATCCTGGGTTACCCATGGCTCCGCCGGCACAACCCTCAGCTCGACTGGGTGACCGGGGTGATCAGGGAGTGGGGAGAGGACTGCCACCGAACCTGCCTGCTTGCTGCCGCACTACCCCCTCGGCCAGTACCTTCTAACTCCGCTCCTGACCTCTCCAATGTCCCAGAATGCTACCATGGTCTCAGAGAGGTGTTTAACAAAGCAAGAGCCACATCTCTGCCCCCTCACCGACCGTACGACTGTGCCATCGACCTCCTCCCTGGAACAGCTCCTCCTAGGGGTCGTCTTTATTCGTTGTCTGCTCCTGAAAGAAAGTCCATGGAGGACTACATCAATGGCTCTCTGTCCGCAGGATTAATCCGTTCATCTTCATCTCCTGCTGGTGCTGGCTTCTTCTTTGTGGGGAAGAAGGACGGATCTCTTCGCCCCTGCATCGACTACAGGGGACTCAACGACATCACAGTGAAAAACCGTTACCCTCTGCCTCTGCTCACCTCTGCTTTTGAGTTGCTCCAGGGAGCCACTGTTTTTACCAAGTTGGATCTCAGAAACGCTTACCACCTAGTGCGGATCCGGGAGGGAGATGAATGGAAAACCGCATTCAATACACCAACAGGCCACTACGAGTATCTGGTTATGCCTTTTGGCCTCACCAATGCTCCTGCTGTGTTCCAGGCTCTAGTGAATGATGTACTGCGGGACATGTTAAACAAGTTTGTCTTCGTTTACCTGGATGACATCTTAATCTACTCCAGAGACCTGTCTGAACACACCCGCCATGTCCAGCAAGTCCTTCATCGTCTTCTGGAGAATTCCCTCTACGCCAAGGCAGAGAAATGTGAGTTTCACGTCAAGACAGTGGCCTTCCTGGGGTACATAGTGGCAGAGGGAAGTATCCAAATGGATCCTGCCAAAGTATCAGCAGTCACTTCATGGCCAGTTCCGGAGAACAGAAAGAAGCTGCAACAGTTTCTGGGGTTTGCTAACTTCTATAGGAAGTTTATCCGGAACTACAGTACCGTTGCTGCCCCTCTCACTGCTCTAACCAGCACCAAGCAACCCTTCACCTGGACCCCAGCAGCCGACAAAGCCTTCAGTACCCTCAAGGTGAGGTTCACCTCCGCTCCCATCCTCCAGATGCCTGATGTGGACCGGCAATTCATTGTGGAGGTGGACGCCTCGGATGTGGGAGTTGGTGCTGTGATTTCTCAGTGGGCTGCGGAGGATAGGAAGCTCCATCCCTGTGCCTTTTTCTCACGTCGGTTGTCCCCCTCTGAGTGCAATTACGACATAGGGAACCGTGAGCTGCTGGCTGTGAAGCTTGCCTTGGAGGAGTGGCGTCACTGGCTGGAGGGGTCCACCATTCCATTTCTCGTTTGGACCGATCATAAGAACTTGGAGTACATCCGCACGGCCAAACGGTTGAACTCCAGGCAGTCCCGCTGGGCCCTGTTCTTCACCAGGTTTAATTTCACTCTGTCATACCGGCCTGGATCACGCAACACCAAGCCAGACGCCCTCTCCCGTCAATTCCAGAAGGATGACACCCCCTCCAAGGACCCTGTGTCGATTCTGCCAAGTCCCTGCATCGTTGCAGCTCTGACCTGGGCTGTTGAGGAACAGGTGCTGGAGGCTCTCCGTAACCAGCCAGGTCCCAGCACCTGCCCAGCTGACCGCCTTTTTGTCCCCGAAGACCTGAGGTCCCAGGTCGTTCAGTGGGGACATGACTCCCGCCTAGCTTGTCACCCTGGCTCCACCCGCACTTACAACCTGCTCGCCCAGAGGTTCTGGTGGCCCTCTCTGAGGAAGGATGTACGGGAATTCGTCCAAGCCTGCCCCATCTGCAACCAACACAAGTCGTCCTGCCAGCCCCCAGCCGGATTGCTGCAGCCCCTGCCTGTGCCCAGACGTCCCTGGTCTCACATCGCCCTTGACTTTGTCACGGGGCTGCCCCCTTCAAGGGGCATGACCGTCATTCTCACCATCGTTGACCGTTTCAGCAAGATGGCACACTTCATTCCCCTCCCCAAGCTCCCAACCGCCAAGGAGACCGCCCAGGTGGTCCTGGAACACGTCTTCCGGATCCACGGACTGCCAAGGGATGTAGTTTCTGACCGTGGTCCACAATTCTCCTCCGCTTTTTGGAAGGAGTTCTGTCACCTGCTGGGAGCCACAGTCAGTCTGACTTCCGGATTCCATCCCCAATCCAATGGGCAGTCAGAGCGGGCTAATCAGGAGCTCGAGAAGGCACTGCGATGCATGACTTCACGCAACCCCCACTCCTGGTCGCAGCAATTGACATGGGTGGAGTACGCACACAATTCTCTGACCTGCTCTGCCATCGGTATGTCCCCTTTCCAATGTGTTTATGGATACCAGCCTCCTCTATTTGCCAGCCAGGAAGAGGAGGTTACTTGCCCATCTGCACTTGCTTTTGCCCGTCGATGTCGCCGCACCTGGTCACAAGCCCGAGCCACACTCCTCAGATCCGTTGCCAGCTACACTACCGGGGCCAACCGTCGGAGAATTCCTGCTCCCACCTACCATGTTGGTCAAAGGGTGTGGTTGTCATCGAAGAACCTGCCACTCAGGGTGGAGTCGCAGAAGCTGGCACCTCGGTTCATTGGCCCATTCCCTATCATAAGAGTGATTAGCCCAACTGCTGTCCGGCTCCAACTGCCTAATTCCCTGAGGGTGCACCCCACTTTCCATGTGTCTAAGATTAAGCCCATCCATGAGAGTCCGCTGGTCCCTGCGGCGCCTGGTCCTCCTCCTCCACGGCTCGTCGATGGTGGTCTGGTTTACACCGTCCGCCGCCTGCTTCGGTCCAGACGGAGGGGTAGGGGTCTCCAGTACCTCATTGACTGGGAGGGCTATGGACCTGAGGAAAGGACCTGGGTGCCAGCTAGTCGGATTGTGGATAGGACTCTCATCACCGCTTTCCACCAACGGCATCCTGATCAACCTGCAATCCGTAGGGGCCGCCCCAGAGGGGTCCCTAACCGTCCTGCCCGCTCGGCTTCCTGTCCTGTGCCTGATCCTGTCTCGGGACCTGTCCCATCTCCCGACCACGGCCCTCCGGCTTCCTCCGAGGATGAGGACGTTCACTCGGACCGTTCGGAGGAGTTCTAGCCCTCCTCCGGCTCCCCTCCTCCCGCCCGGCGTGGTGTTGCTCTTGGGACTTCTGGGGCCGTCCCTTGGGGGGGGGGTTCTGTCATGAGCCCTCTCACTCCACTGGGTTACCACCTTAATTTGTTTCCACTATCTTCCACTCTGCTCACCACTCTCTCTCTACTCAGCCTAACCAGCTCCACCTGTCCCTGCTCTGCTCGGCTCTAATTACTCTGCCAGCTGCGCTGCATTACCCACTAACCTCTCCCAGCATTTAAGGCCCTGTCTTTCAGCTCTCCGGTGTCAGATCGTCTGCAAAGCTCACACCCGGAACCTGTTTGCTCGCGCTTCTGGCTCACCCTGGTTTTGTGACCCCGGACCTGCCTGTTTTTTGGATACTCTTCTGCCTCAGGAGATCCAGACCTGCTTCTGCCATTACGACTCCTGACTACTCTTCAATCCCGGTAACTCTGACCAGCCTTCTGCCTTGCTACTACGTATTTTGGATTGCCCTTGAACTGTACTGCTGCCTTGTTTCATTCCGCCCTGTTGTGTCTGTGTCTCCCCCCCCCCCAGGACTTCTGGACCACCCACCACCGGCTTCATAGGACGCATCGCTGCCACTGGGGGGGGCACAGACCCAGCACATTGGACGGGATCCCTGTTACCCCTGGAGCCTTCATTCACTCCCTACTTCCCTTTTCCCTTAAGTTTAATAAACTTTCTGGTGTGACGCAATTGTGGTCCTCTGGTCGTCTGTCTGAACCGTGACAATCTGTTTACAAAACACCATAAAGAGTGCATAATGACATTCAGCAATTGCCATTGATTAGACCTACATTAATTGATGCTTCTTGCTGACGAATTGACCTTTTTTGGGACACATTTGAAATGGAGCTGAAACTGTCCCAGGAAAAACTGGATGGTCACCCTAACACACACGGTCAATTTACTAGACAAGGCTACAATGTGTATTACCATGAACTTCTAATAGGCCTACCGGTAGCCAGTGATGTAGTGGTCAAAATATTGGGGGGTGAACTCTGTTTACCGGTCGCGGTGAAAAAGGTTACGCTCCCTATACTTTCAATGCATTTTTCTGAAAAAGGTGGGTCAACTTCCTTTCCTTACGTTTAGCCTGCACTAGGCCTAAACCACTACCGGTAGCCTACACTCTCAGACGAGACAATTTTACACACATGAACACACTCAGAACAGGTAGTCTACATTCAATATAATACATGAGTTGAATCAAAACATGTTTACACCCTAGTTCATGAGTTGTCCATAATTCATGAATGCTCGGAGTCTTCATAGATCATGTGACATAAAACACTACCTTTCTTTCCATACATTAATTACATTTATTATAGTTTTATTTGTAATTACTAAGCATTTAAAAATTGAAATAGAACATTGAACTTAAACCCTGTACGAATCCTGGATCTTGGAGATCTCGGAAAATGCACTGTAAGTGTAACTATGCCTAAGTAATATTTAATTATGTTTCGGCGTGAAAAATGTTCTCATGGGCACACAAATCCAAAATAATGTAGACATATGCCATTGCAAAATCGAATACTTCTAACGGAAAGAGTCAATTATAGGCCTACTGTCATTAACCTATACTTGTTGGATGGATTGGATGCGCATTGGTGTCTAACTGTACTTATTTAGGGTGGGGGTGGGGGGGGGATCAGCTTTGATATTGCAGATAAATTGTAGGTTCCATCAATTCAATTGTTTGCATCATTTTCCAATCTCCCTTATTATTTTAGTTTCTCTATACTTTTCTCCCCCTACCCTACCACCCCTTCCCTAATTGGAGTACACTAACAGACAACAATATCCATACTAACGCTAAGTAGAACTCCAGTTGTCCTCCAATAACCCCACAAAACCAAACTGTAGACTAGTTGTCTAGTGATATTGTTGACCATCATCAGCTGATCCAGGAAAGAAAACAAATATTGATAGAAAATACTAAAGCTAAATAAATTGTCTAGTACTTCTGGCCACGGATGGCACAGAGAACACCAGTAGCCTACCTTCACACCTGAAAAACAAAGCAATGAGCCTCTGAACAGCTGACTGACAAAAGCAAACAATGATAAATCAATGGATAAATCTAATGCACTGGCATAAAGGCTATTTCTATCAAGGGCGCATGGCAAACAAATGGTGAAAATGAGGAAGTATGAAGGAAAATCTATGAGTTTAAATGAGCTCAGCTGATGTCGACATTCAGCACTACTGAGTGGACAGCACCACTATAATTCTACAGTTTACCATTCGTAGACCCCCCCAAAGATTGTCTTTTGTTGCATTTAGGTAGATAATTAAGCAATAAGGCACGAAGGGGTGTGGTATATGGCCAATATACCACGGCTAAGGACTGTTCTTAGGCACAACACATCAAACCCCCGAGGTGCCTTATTGCAGTAAAAATAACTGTTTTGTCATACCCGTGGTATACGGTCTGATATACCACGGCTGTCAGCCAATCAGCATTCAGGGCTCGAACCACCCAGTTTATAATAGATAATATACTCTATGTCCACTCATATCCACTCTGAGGGGTGGCCCTGGCTGTACCAGGTAGATAATAGATAATATACTCTATGTTCACTCATATCCACTCTGAGGGGTGGCCCTGGCTGTACCAGGTAGATAATATACTCTATGTCCACTCATATCCACTCTGAGGCGTGGCCCTGGCTGTACCAGGTAGATAATAGATAATATACCCTATGTCCACTCATATCCACTCTGAGGGGTGGCCCTGGCTGTACCAGGTAGATAATAGATAATATACTCTATGTCCACTCATATCCACTCTGAGGGGTGGCCCTGGCTGTACCAGGTAGATAATATACTCTATGTTCACTCATATCCACTCTGAGGCGTGGCCCTGGCTGTACCAGGTAGATAATAGATAATATACCGTATTTTCTGCACTATAAGCCGCACTGGACTATAAACCGCAGGTGTTTTAATGTTTAATTACCATATGTAAGGTTTCGTGCACAGAGGGGATTGTCGGGAAAGAGATGGCTGCTTGAGGAAGCTCCCATTTATTAACATTTCAACAAACAAGTTGCATATTTGCATAACGTATTCAAGTGTTACCATTTAGTGCAATAGTAGATACAGAACATATACTGTGCTGTGTAAACTGTACTGTATCACATAGCGTTTCAGACACACAAACTTTTCAACTTTCAAACTTAAACGGTGCGCTCCCAGCGCACATACCGGCAGTGATCTACAGCAGTGGTTTTCAACCAGTGGTCCTTGAGGGAGTGCTAGGGGTTCCCCAGCAAAATTTGTTAATAGCGTCACAATCATTTAACCACTTAACTTTGGTTATTTTTGAAAAACCTTGAAAAAGTGTGCACATCTTTGAATATTTATCTACATTATAGCCTACAGTAGTACCATAACAAAAACAAGCTTACAGCGCTTGACGAGGCAATATCAATGGCTAAATTAAATGTGTTTTTTTAAAAGTGCAAAATAAAGTGCCTGTAACACGACAGTAAGCGCGTAAGCCTAAAGTTGCAGCAACACGGCTGCTTAAAATATACGGCATTTCTACGTTTGTTTTCCATAATGAGGGTTTGTGCATGAAAACTTCCTTTGCACAAACTGTCTCGCTCTCGTAATGTCTCTCGTTCTGTCTCTCGTACCACTCTCGGTTCCACTTTTACTTTTGCGCGCTACCTGTCTCACTCTTTTCCGGCCTCCAGCTTTTCCTGCTGGAGCCCGCCGCTTAAAGGTGGGGGGCGCGGACCGGTCATAGAGCCCATAGAGTTAAAGTTGGTGGACTGTAACCTGTAAAATCCATAGATTTAGGAGGTCTTCTAGTGGCCGTTAGCTGTAAAAATCCATAGATTAGCCGCACCGTTATATAAGCCGCAGGGTCGAAAAATGGGAAAAAAGGCGCGGCTTATAGTCCGAAAATTACGGTACTCTATGTCCACTCATATCCACTCTGAGGGGTGGCCCTGGTTGTACCAGGTAGATAATATATCATTTACTCTATGTCCACTCATATCCACTCTGAGGGGTGGCCCTGGCTGTACCAGGTAGATAATAGATAATATACTCTATGTTCACTCATATCCACTCTGAGGGGTGGCCCTGGCTGTACCAGGTAGATAATAGATAATATACTCTATGTCTGTGCATGTTCATCCACTCCAAAATAATTCCAGCTTCCAAACAGTGCACTGCATGTATACTCACACCATTTGTTAAATGGAAATAGACATCTGTTTACAAAACACCATAAAGAGTACATAATGACATTCAGAGATTGCCATTGATTAGAGCTTCATTAATTGATGCTTCTTGCTGACAAATTGACATTTTTTGGGGAAATCTAAAATGGGGCTGAAACTGTCTCGGGAAAAAAATGACAAGGCCACAATGTGTATTACCATGGACTTCTAATAGGCTTAACAGTAGCCAGTGATGTAGTGGTCAAAAAATAGGTGGGTCAACTCTGAACGCTCCCTATACTTTCAATGCATTTTTCAGAAAAAGGTGAAAAAACTGCCTTTACCCTCCACTAGGCCTTCAACCACTTCAACACACACAGAACTGGTAGTCTACATTCAATATAATACATGTGTTGAATCAAAACATGTTTACACACTAGTTCATGAGTTGTCCATAATTCACGAGTTGAATGCTTGGAGTCTTCACGTTACCTTTCTTTCCTTACATTAATTACATATATGAACATTTTATTTGTCATTATTAAGCATTTAACAGTTTAATTAGAATATTGAATTTAAACCCTGGACGAATCCTGGATCTTGGAGATCTCGGGAAAATGCATTATAAGTTTAACTATGCCTAAAGGGTGGCCCTGGCTGAACCAGGTAGATAATAGATAATATACTCTATGTCCACTCATATCCACTCTGAGGGGTGGCCCTGGCTGTACCAGGTAGATAATAGATAATATACTCTATGTCCACTCTGAGGGGTGGCCCTGGCTGTACCAGGTAGATAATATACTCCATGTTCACTCACATTCTAGAAGAGGTGCTGGACGCCTCTTCACTCTCCTCCCCTGCTGGCTTCCTTTCCTTCTCAGATGCAGATACCTCCTACACATTTTACATTACACACACAAACACACACACACACACACACACACACACCACACCACACACATACACAGTCTGTGTCTTGTCTGCAGTCTATTCTATTCAGGACCACATTGGAAAGCCTACATTTTCTACCCTCCGCATATATGTGCACATCCACACACGGCACTGTAACTGCATGATATCAAACTAGCTTAGGGTCTAGGCGTGTAATACAACTTTCTCTTGCCAACATCTCTTGATTGAGATGGTATGTGATTGAAATCGCAAAAGTTTACCAGCTAAAATGTAGATTATTTCAGCCTTCACTCCTTCGAATGACATGCAAAGTGGTAGATATGAAATCATTGGATATTAACATTACTGCGTTATTAATTCATAGCTAGATTATTACCTAGACATTTTAAAGTAGGCCTATGAACTATTACATCAGACGTTGTTGCATTTCATCATGTAAAATTATTTTCCCCGTTATTCCCATTACTTTGATCGAGTCAATCTCGCACTTCCGTGTTGCTATAAATCAAATATGAAATGAATACAATGTAGCCTACTTTACTGTTTATTAACAACAAACTTTTCAGTTACTTTTCATATTTCCAGATTCCATTAAATAACAGCATACTCTGTTTTTTTCCAAACTATTTTCTTACCCTGAACCGGTCCATTTTTAGACACTACAGGTGCAGACAGCCGACAGGAAAGTAATGAAGCATGATAGTAGAGCGCTAATTTCCTTTCGTTTTCAGCAGCCCATCCCATCCTGTGGCACATCCTCCCTATTGGTCTCTAGTAGTGCGTCGCCCTCTAGTGGACAAACTGACACCAAACCAAAACAGGTGGGCGAGAGAAGCCATTCTTATCCAGCGATAAAGTTGAAACAACATCTCTGATATTGTCTTGTTCTTTATGTTTCCAGTTGAATCACAGGTTGTATTTGTAATGAAATAATATTCGGACTCTTTATTACCTTTGTGGGATTGATTTAAGATATGAAGAAAACATGAAAATATACTGTATGTTAATAGTCTGCCTGCCTGCCTGTCTGGTACGGGATGTAGGAGTAGGGTTGCAACATTCCTGGAACTTTTAATAAATTCCCTTGTTTTCCAGAGGATTACGGATTTCCTGCGTATTTGTATTTATTATGGATCCCCATTAGTTCCTGTCAAGGCTGCAGCTACTCTTCCTGGGGTCCAGCAAAATTAAGACAGTTCATACAATTTAAAAAACATTACAATACATTCACAGATTTCACAACACACTGTGTGCCCTCAGGCCCCTACTCCACCACTACCAAATATGGCAAAGAGGAGTGGCAATATCGTCCGCTATTATCCTCAGTAATTTTCCATCCAAGTTTTCAGACCCCGGTGGCTTGTCATTGTTGATAGACAACAATCATTTTTTCACCTCTTCCACACTAACTTTACGGAATAAAAAATTACAATGCTGGGTAGTGAGCTTGTGACCTCTTGTAGAATGAAAAAGTAATTTCCAGGGTAGGTCTGCCTGAGTAAGTAAGTGTTAGACTTGTCCTGTGAACACTACTAGCGACAAGAAACCTCAAGAGAGACAAACCACAGAAAACTCTAAAGAAAAAATTAAGAAAACATGGATTTGTTAAGTACTGACACGCCCGTGATGACATTAACATCGGAAGTAGGACCCAGGCTATATCATAAAGGGATGAGTAGACATCATCAATATATGATGCTCCCAAAAAGACTTTTCTACATTTCTATAGAACCAAAATACCTCCCGTAACTGTACTGAAAGATCAAGTGTTGATGTCTAATGGACAACTATGGGGGTATATGTTTGATTACCCTATCTATAGAGTGAAACCATATACCTTAGCCCAAGGAGAAGAATATACAGACCAAACCTTAGGAGTGGACTACAGGATTGAAGACTGGCATGTGTTTCGCAAGGTGGTGTGTCCTGAACTGAGAGTTACCTCAAAGGGTTATAGCCTGTACACGGGGTACGAGGCCCGGTGGGAAGGTGCCCCTGACTCCTCAGGAAGAATATTTCATAGGGTGAAAATACAAAGAAAGAATGGACTTCCTTGTGGAGGCGTGGAGCTCTATATCAGCAACGAGAAAAATCCGTTAACGGGAACCTCCGTGATGGGGGGCTGACAGGGGATTTTAGGTTACGTATGCTTATTCCTTTTATAGGCTGGGATATAATGGAATTGAAATTGTTTGAGTTAGTGGATGCTCTCTTTGTACAGAGCCAACGCAGGCAGAGTATTGTTTGTCAGTTGCTGAGTGTAGATGCTGTGAGGAATCAAGCGCAGGAGACACGGGCGTTCGTCAACAGACTTTAGTCACAAAATAGAACAGCAGGAAAACAGGCGAACAGCCAACCCAACCGGGAGGCAAAATGCACAGTACGCACAAAACACACAGTGCGTAAAAAGGCGAATAGCGCACACAGTACGGACTCTCGGAACAAACAACAATCCTGAGAGTAAAATAATACAGAGCAACAGCTTGACAAATAAACAATACCACATAACACCTGCCCCCACACACGAAAACTAAATAGGCAACCAAATCAAACACTAACAAGGGACAGGTGTACAAACAGACAAAACCAAACAAACATGAAACATCGAACGGTGGCAGCTAGTACTCCGGGGACGACGACCGCCGAAGCCTGCCCGAACAAGGAGGAGGAGCAGCCTCGGCCGAAACCGTGACAGTACCCCCCCCTTGACGCGCGGCTCCAGCCGTGCGCCGATCCCGGCCTCGGGGACGACCAGGACGACGCGGAGCAGGGCGCGTAGGATGACCCCGATGGAACTCGGTCAGCAGGGACAGGTCTAATATGTCCCTCCTCGGCACCCAGCACCGCTCCTCCGGGCCGTACCCCTCCCACTCCACGAGATATTGGAGACCCCCCATCCGGCGTCTCGAATCAAGGATGGACCTCACAGTCTACGCCGGAGCCCCCTCGATGTCCAACGGGGGCGGAGGAGTCTCTTCTATCTCATAGTCCTGGAGTGGACCAGCTACCACCGGCCTGAGGAGAGACACATGGAACGAGGGGTTAATATTCCTGTAATCAATAGGCAATTCTAACCTGTAACACACCTCGTTCAACCTCCTCAGGACTTTGAATGGCCCCACAAACCGCCGACCCAGCTTCCGGCAGGGCAGGCGGAGGGGCAGGTTTCTGGTCGAGAGCCAGACTCGATCTCCAGGTGCGTATACAGGCCCCTCACTGCGGTGGAGATCGGCGCTCGTCTTATGCCGACGGATGGCCCGCTGCAGATGAACGTGGGCAGCGTTCCATGTCTCCTCCGAGCGCCGCACCCACTCATCCACCGCAGGGGCCTCGATCTGGCTCTCGTGCCAAGGTGCCAGAACCGGCTGGTACCCTAACACACACTGGAAAGGGGTTAGTTGGGTGGAGGAGTGGCGGAGAGAGTTCTGCGCCATCTCGGCCCACGGAACGTATCTCGCCCACTCCTCCGGCCGGCCCTGGCAATAAGACCTCAGAAACCTACCCACATCCTGGTTTACACGTTCAACCTGCCCATTACTCTCCGGGTGGTAACCCGAGGTAAGGCTCACCGAAACCCCCAACCGTTCCATAAAGGCTCTCCACACTCTGGATGTGAACTGGGGGCCTCGATCAGACACTATATCCTCGGGTACCCCGTAATGCCGGAAGACATGGGTAAACAGAGCCTCAGCGGTCTGTAGGGCAGTAGGGAGACCCGGCATGGGAAGGAGACGACAGGCCTTCGAGAACCGATCCACAACGACCAGGATGGTAGTATTCCCCTGTGAGGGGGGAAGGTCAGTAACAATGTCCACCGAGAGGTGGGACCAGGGTCGTTGCGGAACGGGCAGGGGTTGTAGTTTACCCCTGGGCAAATGTCTGGGCGCCTTACACTGGGCACACACCGAACAGGAGGAGACATAAACCCTCCCATCCCTGGCTAACGTTGGCCACCAGTACTTAGTGCTAAGGCAGTGAACTGTCCGGCCAATACCTGGATGTCCAGAGGAGGGGGACGTATGAGCCCAATAAATGAGGCGATCGCGTACCTCGAGCGGAACGTACGTCCGACCCACTGGACACTGTGGAGGACTTGGGTCGGTGCGTAACGCCCGCTCGATCTCTGCATCGACCTCCCATACCACCGGTGCCACCAGACAAGACTTTGGTAGTATGGGAGTGGGCTCAACGGACCTCTCCTCCGTGTCATACCGCCGAGACAGGGCATCTGCCTTCCCGTTCTGGGACCCAGGGATGTAAGTGATTTTAAACACAAACCGGGCTAGAAACATAGTCCAGCTGGCCTGGCGAGGATTCAGTCTCCTAGCTGCCCGGATGTATTCCAGGTTACGGTGGTCCGTCAAAATGAGGAAAGGGTGTTGAGCCCCCTCAAGCCAATGCCTCCACACCTTTAGGGCCTGTACCACGGCTAACAGCTCCCTGTCCCCTACGTCATAATTCCGCTCCGCCGGACTGAGCTTCTTAGAATAAAAAGCACAGGGGCGGAGCTTAGGTGGTGTGCCAGACCGTTGTGAGAGGACGGCCCCAATACCGGCCTCGGACGCGTCTACCTCTACCTGGAATGGTAAAGCGGGATCCGGATGCGCCAACACCGGCGCCGAGATAAACAGGTCCTTCAGTCTCCCAAAAGCCCTGTCCGCCTCAGCTGACCACCGCAAGCGCACCGGACACCCTTCAACAGAGACGTTATGGGAGCTGCCACCTGACCAAAACCCCGGATAAACCTCCGGTAATAATTCGCAAAACCCAAGAACTGTTGCACCTCTTTCACAGTGGTTGGGGTTTGCCAATTACGCACAGCTGACACCCGGTCAACCTCCATCTTCACCCCTGACGCAGACAACTGATAACCCAAAAAGGAGACCGACTTCTGAAAGAACAGACATTTCTCTGCCTTGACATATAGGTCATGCTCCAACAGCCTCCTCAACACTCGGCGCACCAGGGCTACATGCTCTGCTCGGGTAGAACTGTACACCAGAATATCGTCGATGTACACGACTACTCCCTGCCCCTGCATGTCCTGGAAAATCTCATCAACGAAGGATTGGAAGACTGAGGGAGCATTCATTAACCCATATGGCATGACGAGATACTCGTAATGACCGGAGGTCGTGCTAAACGCTGTCTTCCATTCATCGCCCTCTCTAATGCGCACCAAGTTATATGCGCTCCTGAGATCCAATTTTGTGAAGAACTGAGCACCGTGTAATGATTCCGTCATCGTCGCAATCAGAGGAAGTGGATAGCTGTACTTCACCGTAATCTGATTGAGACCGCGGTAATCAATACACGGGCGCAGACCTCCATCCTTTTTCTTCACAAAAAAGAAGCTAGAGGAAGCGGGTGAAGTGGAGGGCCGTATGTATCCCTGTCTCAGAGACTCGGCGATGTAAGTTTCCATCGCCTTCCTCTCTTCTTGAGACAAGGGATACACATGGCTCCGAGGGAGGGCTGCTCCTAACTGGAGATCTATCGCACAATCCCCCCGTCTATGAGGCGGCAGCTGCGCCGCCCTAGTCTTACTAAACACTAGTGTCAAATCCTCATACTCGGGGGGAATGCGCAGTGCAGGCATTAGATTCGGACTTTCCACCGAGGTCGCCCCTATGGAAACCCCCAGACACAGCCCCTCACACTGAGCAGACCACCCTTTAAGAGCCTTCTCTCGCCACGAAATAGTAGGATCATGGGTAATCAACCAGGGAAGCCCCAGCACCACCGGATAAGCAGGAGAGTCAATCAGATAGAGCTGAATCGTCTCCTCATGACCCCCCTGCGTCTCCATCTTAAGGGGCGCTGTGACCTCCCCAATCAACCCAGATCCTAACGGACGGCTATCTAGGGCATGTACAGGGACAGGCTTATCAACGGGAAGGAGGGGAATCCCTAATTCTACACAGAACTGCCGATCTACAAAGTTCCCAGCTGCGCCTGAATCGACTAGCGCCTTATACTGGGAACGAGGTGCTACCTGTGGAAAACAAACAGGCAAGGTTATGTGAACGACAGAAAGCTCTGGGTAAGTAGGGCGCCTACTCACCTGGGAGGACCCCCCAATGCGTGGCCTGTCTTCACCTCCACCGGGGGACCTTCCCCAACACCTAGCCGCGGTGTGCCCTCCCCGGCCACAGTTGGTGCAGGGGACGGCCCCCCTCGGGTTCTTACTCCTCCTTTCTCTAGCGCCAGCACCTCCGAGCTCCATAGGGCTCGGCTCGGAGGTGCTGGAGGGTGAAATGGGCGACCCCCATCCGGGACGCCCACGGGTGGCGAGCAGGGTGTCCAACCGAATGGCCATGTCGACTAGTTGGTCAAACGTCAACATGGTATCCCTGCACGCCAACTCTCTTTGGACGTCCTCCCGGAGGCTACAACGGAAGTGGTCTATGAGGGCCCGCTCATTCCACCCTGCATCTGCCGCTAGAGTCCGGAACTCCAAGGCAAACTCCTGTGCGCTCCTCATCCCCTGTCGGAGGAAGAACAGACGCTCCCCCGCCGCCTTCCCTTCTGGTGGATGGTCGAACACGGCCCGGAAGCGGCGGGAGAACTCCGCATACGTGATGGTCGCGGCGTCCATTCTCCTCCATTCGGCGTTGGCCCACTCCAACGCCTTTCCGGTGAGACAGGAGATGAGGGCGGAGACGCTCTCGTGTCCCGAGGGCGCCGGGTGTACGGTGGCGAGGTAGAGCTCCACCTGTAGCAGGAACCCTTGACACCCGGCAGCGGAGCCGTCGTACGCCCTCGGGAGCGAGAGCCGAATCCCACTGGGTTCCGGAATGTGGACAGGAGGACTGACCGATGGGGATGGTCCGGTAGGTGGGGGCGTGGGTACCCCGCTGCTTTCCCATCGGTGGAGAGTGTTCATCACCCGATCCAAGGCGTGCCCGATCTGGTTAATCCGGTCCTCCTGTCCACAAAGACCATGTCCTGTCCTCCATGACCTCTGTCGGCGCGGGTGCTCCTGCTGACTCCATGGTGTGATGTGGTATTCTGTCAGTTGCTGAGTGTAGATGCTGTGAGGAATCAAGCGCAGGAGACACAGGCGTTCGTCAACAGACTTTAGTCACAAAATAGAACAGCAGGAAAACAGGCGAACAGCCAACCCAACCGGGAGGCAAAATGCACAGTACGCACAAAACACACAGTGCGTAAAAAGGCGAATAGCGCACACAGTACGGACTCTCGGAACAAACAACAATCCTGAGAGTAAAATAATACAGAGCAACAGCTTGACAAATAAACAATACCACATAACACCTGCCCCCACACACAAAAACTAAATAGGCAACCAAATCAAACACTAACAAGGGACAGGTGTACAAACAGACAAAACCAAACAAACATGAAACATCGAACGGTGGCAGCTAGTACTCCGGGGACGACGACCGCCGAAGCCTGCCCGAACAAGGAGGAGGAGCAGCCTCGGCCGAAACCGTGACATTGTTAAACTAAGGAAGTGTATTATACCTATGGATACTAAGGATATTGGGTGAAACGAGGTCCCAGAAGGGTCAACCCCTGAAAAGAAACGGAGTATGCTGGTGGTACGTTAACCCCGGCCCGAGCCCAAAGGAAGGGTTCAACAATAAAAGGGGTTACCATAGTTACCCCTATGGTTCTTCATTTCATCATATACCATGGATATTCATATTACATCTGACAGAGTGGGTACCAACCCCTGCGGACGAGGATCTGCATCACAGCCCTCCTTTCTACTCACCCCATTCATGACATCTGACCCCTACACATATACACAGCATGAGGATGTGTTTGATGGGGTGGTCAGTACTATTTTTGTGGATACCATCAATGCCTCTGTAGCCACACTTTTAGATGTGGTGATTGGAGAGTATACAAGAGAAAAATGCCACGGTTGTAAGATCAATCATCGCAGCCAGCGACGACATCCTTGTTTACATGACCCACCCAAGTACTTCTTCTTCAACCACTTTGATGAACTGGTGAAAAGACTGTGGTCCGATCATTATGTAACATCGATGGTCAGAGCCCTGGAGTCTGTGGGTCTTGTGCCATCTATTCCTAGGGTTTATGGTGTAACAGAGGCTTTTCTACATGAACTGAAGTTGTCGATCTTCATCCATGAGAAACTCAAAGAAATCAAACATTCACTGGTGGACGACAACAAAGACAAGGAAGCTTTGGTGGCGGATGTGTTAACTTTCTGGCTCAATAAACCCCAAGAAAACTAATCCCTTTTATTATTATAATTATATATTATTATTTTTTTATTACATATAAAGTAATGGGGAACTATTTATATAACATGTTAGAGAGAATAACTACATTTTTTATTTTCAGAGAATTTACAACTCTTATGAAATAAATTGACAAACCTGTGCCCCTGCACATTGACTCTGTACCGGCACCCCCCGTTATATAGCCTCGCTACTGTTATTTTATTTTACTGCTGCTCTTTAAATATATATTTTTTTTACTTATTGAGAGGTTTATAATGGTGATGAATCTGTAGTTTGTTATCGAGAGGTTTATAATGATGGTGAATGTCAGTGAACTTGTAGAGGTGACATCTGTTGGTGAGGCTGAAAAGAGATGGTGTTTTACTATCTGATAAAAGGTATATTCATTATAACCAACCATAATCATATGATATAATGACATCATAGTTCAATAACAATAACGCTATAAGAGAACTAAAAACATGTAACAGTACAACAGGTCTGACTTCATTTGATTGGATTTGAGCTCTGAATGTCTGTTACCTGGCAACCAGACAAGTCTGTTCCATACAAGTTCATCACCTTCCTTTTCTTTCAGAAAAAACTACTGAAATGTGGGGTAGTAGTTGCTTTCATAGGAAGTGACAATGAAATAAAAAATTACATTGTAATAAAAAATGTATTACTCAAATATTGTATTCGATGTGCATCTGTGGAATTAGTGGAGAAGGCGTATTCTTGCTTCGGGGGAAGTTTACACTGAGAAGTTGTTAAAATGTCTCACATTCCATCCCTTTCAATCACCGCACCTTGAAAGGACCAACAATAGATAATGGTTAATTGTGCTTCAAAATACCCTATTTTTTTAAATAATTGCAGAGAATGTGAGTAAAAAAACGACTTAAAGCTTGAGAATAATGCAATAAGATCAAAAAGGTCAACAGATGGAATTCAGTCACACTTGCTTCTCTCCATAATGGTTTGATTAAATGTTTTAGCCGTTATGCCAGTATTACATTTCCCATTATGTGTTTGATTGAACTCCAGCCAGATAGAAGTAGGTTTCTGGGGTTGTAGGGCTCCAGCTCACCTCTTTTCTCACAACATTACTGGGAAGCAACAACACATTCAGGATGGACCTCTCTTCAGGGACAAACGGTTGGTAGAATAACAACACAAGCCCCTGGATAGGGGAGATGGGAGCCTCATCCTTGGTGAGGCCATAATCAGAGAATCCAGTAATGTTTATTATAATGTGTGTTTCTGTTATCTCAAGAGGAGGAAGAAACTCAATGATGTCATCAGTCACATGGGCTACAGAGAGGAAGTCACATCCACCACCTGGGAAAGAAAGAGAACATTTAGATCTTTCTCAGATATACTACAATATAAATGACAACTTGAGACAATGTAGCATATTAGCAGAGTAATCTTCTTTAGAGCAGTCTTGAAAGTGAAATTCCTCTTTTATTCCTGAAAGTTACTTGAAATGAATACTTACCAGAATGAATCTGACAGTGTGGGAGGTGTAGTTGGCAGACAGACTTATGAGGGCAGTCGATGTTGAACAGGGGTCCTGCAGGTCTCTTGCCTCTCTGGGCTAGAAGCCTCCTGTTCCAGGGGACTGTCCTATAGAGCACCTCTCCCTCTCCCTCCATCCTAAACACCAGGCCTGTTATACTGCACTGGAACAGACCTGAACGGAGGCACTGGAACCTAGAACAAACAATGGTGAATAGTATGTTCCTACTGTATCTACAAATGAAGAATGAGAACAAGGAAAAGAACATCAAATTACCGGTATGTTTCCTTGCTGTGATGATGTCAGGAGCAAATTCATTGCAAAGCTCCTGAAATGTCAAAACAACAGATATTCAACCAACAGTATCCATCCATCCATCCATCTATTGGTAAGTATATATATATATATAGCTTATATTATTACACTGTAATAATACTTGAATTTTATCAGGGATGGAGGAGTGAGAAATGGAGAGGTCACACACGTGAAGGTAAGACATGGAGTGAGACATGGAGAGGTGAGATGTGGAGAGGAGAGACGTGGAGAGGAGAGACGTGGAGAGTTGACTCACGTGGAGGTGAGACATGGAGAGGAGAGACGAGGAGGTGAGACATGGAGAGGTGTCCTGATGGTGAGACATGGAGAGGTGTCCTGATGGTGAGATGATCCATGGATTCCTCAACAGGCTGTAATGATGAGGACGGTGAAGGCATCAGGAGGGAGCTTGACCTTTCACTCTGGACACCTCTGTAGACTACAGAAGACCACACACTCACACAGACAGACAGACAGACACACAATGAGTCTGCAGGTATCTTTCTTCATTGCTTTACCTCATGCCTAAAGTATCCCACATAAGCCTCTTCTGTATCACTTACTTGTACACACATATGCACGACTTTTATTGTGATGTTAGGTGAAATGATGAAGAAACACAACTGCAGATCCACATTTTGGGAAAGTCTGTACAACAATACTTTTCCTGTGGATATTTTTTCCGGACAACTAGCAGAGTTGAAATGAGTGTTTATACTATGAAAAATTGGGTATACCCAAACGCGCTTCAGCTCAGCTTAAACTAAAAAGGAAATCAGGAGCTCGACTGAGGAACATGAAATCCCAAAAAAACATTTCAAAACAAGCACCCTGTTTGTTTGTCAAATAATACATCTATCAGATCTACCCGGCAACAGAGTGCTCCTTTTTTATTTATTCTCCTGGATAGTCACCAGTTGAAGTATCCTGAGGTAAGGAATGGTAGTCACCAGTTGAAGTATCCTGAGGTAAGGAATGGTAGTCACCAGTTGAAGTATCCTGAGGTAAGGAATGATAGTCACCAGTTGAAGTATCCTGAGGTTGTCTTTGGGAAATAGATGGGGGAAAAAAGTATTTAGTCAGCCACCAATTGTGCATGTTCTCCCACTTAAAAAGATGAGAGAGGCCTGTCATTTTCATCATAGGTACACGTCAACTATGACAGACAAAATGAGATTTTTTTTCTCCAGAAAATCACATTGTAGGATTTTTAATGAATTTATTTGCAAATTATGGTGGAAAATAAGTATTTGGTCAATAACAAAAGTTTCTCAATACTTTGTTATATACCCTTTGTTGGCAATGACACAGGTCAAACGTTTTCTGTAAGTCTCCACAAGGTTTTCACACACTGTTGCTGGTATTTTGGCCCATTCCTCCATGCAGATCTCCTCTAGAGCAGTGATGTTTTGGGGCTGTCGCTGGGCAACACAGACTTTCAACTCCCTCCAAAGATTTTCTATGGGGTTGAGATCTGGAGACTGGCTAGGCCACTCCAGGACCTTGAAATGCTTCTTACGAAGCCACTCCTTCGTTACCCGGGCGGTGTGTTTGGGATCATTGTCATGCTGAAAGACCCAGCAACGTTTCATTTTCAATGCCCTTGCTGATGGAAGGAGGTTTTCACTCAAAATCTCATGATACATGGCCCCATTCATTCTTTCCTTTACACGGATCAGTCGTCCTGGTCCCTTTGCAGAAAAACAGCCCCAAAGCATGATGTTTCCACCCCCATGCTTCACAGTAGGTATGGTGTTCTTTGGATGCAACTCAGCATTCTTTGTCCTCCAAACACGACGAGTTGAGTTTTTACCAAAAAGTTCTATTTTGGTTTCATCTGACCATATGACATTCTCCCAATCCTCTTCTGGATCATCCAAATGCACTCTAGCAAACTTCAGACGGGCCTGGACATGTACTGGCTTAAGCAGGGGGACACGTCTGGCACTGCAGGATTTGAGTCCCTGGCGGCGTAGTGTGTTACTGATGGTAGGCTTTGTTACTTTGGTCCCAGCTCTCTGCAAGTCATTCACTAGGTCCCCCCGTGTGGTTCTGGGATTTTTGCTCACCGTTCTTGTGATCATTTTGACCCCACGGGGTGAGATCTTGCATGGAGCCCCAGATCGAGGGAGATTATCAGTGGTCTTGTATGTCTTCCATTTCCTAATAATTGCTCCCACAGTTGATTTCTTCAAACCAAGCTGCTTACCTATTGCAGATTCAGTCTTCCCAGCCTGGTGCAGGTCTACAATTTTGTTTCTGGTGTCCTTTGACAGCTCTTTGGTCTTGGCCATAGTGGAGTTTGGAGTGTGACTGTTTGAGGTTGTGGACAGGTGTCTTTTATACTGATAACAAGTTCAAACAGGTGCCATTAATACAGGTAACGAGTGGAGGACAGAGGAGCCTCAAAGAAGTTACAGGTCTGTGAGAGCCAGAAATCTTGCTTGTTTGTAGGTGACCAAATACTTATTATAAAAATTCAATTTGTCTGTCATAGTTAACGTGTACCTATGATGAAAATTACAGGCCTCTCTCATCTTTTTAAGTGGGAGAACTTGCACAATTGGTGGCTGACTAAATACTTTTTTCCCTACTGTATGAGTGCTGCCAACATTGCTGCAGAGGTTGAAGGGGTGGGGGGTCAGCCTGTCAGTGCTCAGACCATATGCCGCACACTGCATTAAATTGGTCTGCATGGCTGTCATCCCAGAAGGAAGCCTCTTCTAAAGATGATGCACAAGAAAGCCCGCAAACAGTTTGCTGAAGACAAGCAGACTAAGGACATGGATTACTGGAACCATGTCCTGTGGTCTGATGAGACCAAGATAAACTTATTTGGTTCAGATGGTGTCAAGCGTGTGTGGCGGCAACCAGGTGAGGAGTACAAAGACAAGTGTGTCTTGCCTACAGTCAAGCATGGTGGTGGGAGTGTCATGGTCTGCATGAGTGCTGCCGGCACTGGGGAGCTACAGTTCATTTAGGGAACCATGAATGCCAACATGTACTGTGACATACTGAAGCAGAGCATGATCCCCTCCCTTCAGAGACTGGGCCGCAGGGCAGTATTCCAACATGATAACGACCCCAAACACACCTCCAAGACGACCACTGCATTGCTAAAGAAGCTGAGGGTAAAGGTGATGGACTGGCCAAGCATGTCTCCAGACCTAAACCCTATTGAGCATCTGTGGGGCATCCTCAAACGGAAGGTGGAGGAGTGTAAGGTCTCTAACATCCACCAGCTCCGTGATGTCGTCATGGAGGAGTGGAAGAGGACACCAGTGGCAACCTGTGAAGCTCTGGTGAACTCCATGCCCAAGAGGGTTAAGGCAGTGCTGGAAAATGATGGTGGCCACACAAAATATTGACACTTTGGGCCCAATTTGGACATTTTTACTTAGGGTTGTACTCACTTTTGTTGCCAGCAGTTTAGACATTAATGGCTGTGTGTTGTGTTATTTTGAGGGGACAGCAAATTTACACTGTTATACAAGCTGTACACTCACTACTTTACATTGTAGCACAGTGTCATTTCTTCAGTGTTGTCACATGAAAAGATATACTCAAATATTTACAAAAATCTGAGGGGTGTACTCACTTTTGTGAGATACTGTATATATATATATATATATATATATATATATATATATATATATATATTCAATCTCACCAGTGACTACATTGTTTTTCATACTCAATTTCCACTCACATTTCAGAGGTGGTGGTGGGGTGCTTGGCAGACAGCTTGTCTGTCTCTGCCCCTGTTAGCTTCCGTTTCCTCTCAGAAGCAGCACACACCCACATTTGGCAATGCTTATATGTCGGTGTCTAAGCCTGTAATAAAACGTTATGGATAAGTTATGAATGAGTCAAGTGTTAGCAGCTATAGCCATTACAACGTTATGAATTCATAGCAAGATTATAACGTAGGCATGTTATGTAGGCCTATAAACATCATGTTGTTGCATTATTTCATCATGTAAATTATTATAAAGAAATCCCGTTACTTTGATAGAGTCATCAACCTCCTACCTCCCTTTGTTGAAATATGAAACATAACTAGCGATAATGTAGCCTACTTTACTGTTAAACAACACAACACACTTTTCCAGGGACATTTTTATGGCCCTGTGTTTTGATTAATCATGTCACATGACCTGGGTTTTTACTTATATTTTAAGCTTTTTTCATCAAACAGTGTTTCCCAAACCCGGTCCTGGGGATCCCAACGGGTGCACGTTTTGGTTTTTGCCCTAGCACTGCACAGCTGATTCAAATAATCAACTCATCATTAAGCTTTGATTATTTTAATCAGCTGTGTAGTGTTAGGGAAAAAAACAAAACGTGCATCCCTTGGGATCCCCAGGACCCAGTTGTGGAAACACTGCTCTAGAGAAGTGAGTGTTTTCTAATCCAGGTCCAGTCCTCCTGGGGAACCAAAGGGGTGCACATTTTTGTTTTTGCCCTGGCACATTAACAAACCCGATTCAAATAATCAAAGGCTTAATGTTGAGTTGAATCAGCTGTGTAGTGCTAGGGCAAAAACAGAAATGTGTACCTTTTGGGTCGCCAAGGATTAAGAAACACTGCTCTAGAGATCATGGTCTGACATTCTAGCAATACATTCGATAAAACATCTGATATTATCTTGTTCTTTTTATTTCCAGTTAAATCACAGGTTGTATTTGTAATGATACAATATTCGGACTCCTTTATCGGTTTTGTAGGATTTATTTAAATATATACTGTATGTTATGAGTTTAAATTAATAAACACAGTAAAAAGTGACAATCTAACCTACAATCCAGTATAATCATAATGTAACCTATCAGAATACATCCTAGTGTCTACAGAAGAAAGTATACCCTACCATACAAAGTATATAATTGTGTACTTATAGAATGACTGGGGCAAGGCAAGGGTAGCCTATAGAGTCAATTGGCTTCAGTGATGGGCTAGTCCATCTTTAACACAGTCTGTGTAAATGCTGTTTTTGTGCAGAATGGCCATTATTTGGCTAATAATGGGGGCCTCAATGGGAAACAATGGACTGGTGTGGAAGCCTCAAGGACAAACATGGGCTTGTGTGCAGGGTTGGGGTCAATTCCATTTCAATTCCAGTCAATTTGAAAATTCAACACAATTCCAATTCCACAATTCCCCTCATTGAAAAGCATTGAAGAGAATTGGAGTTGGAATTTCAGTGTACTGAATTGACTGGAATTTAAATGAAGTAAATACATACTTCAATTCCAACCACAAAACAACTTGCCGAGCTAACAGCTAAATGTTTGTTTTTTACTTTCTATTCTCCAGGCTCCACATGTTGTCATGGAAAATATTCATGTTATATCCAACAACCAATGAGCAACTCCGCCGTAAATCCAGAGCATTTGGAACATTGAGATTGCTGACAGCATAGAAATAAGAATGAATGGAACGGGCTTGGAAGCTCTAACCCTGGAAATTGACTGGTAAACTCATGGGAACACTCGCAAATAATGTCTGCCTTCTATTGTGATGCAATCATTTCCATGGTATTTTGGAATGTTCTATCAACTGATGCTGGATTGCCATGGTAATGTAGAATGTTCAGTCAAATGATGCTAACCGATGTGGCTCATCCAATGGAATGTCTTTTTTTTGTAATGTCAGTTTAGTTCACTCAACAAACCACAGCACAGATTAAAGGGTACACTTCCTGCTTTTACTTCCTGGCATGGGTACGCTGCCAGTCCACCCATTATGTCATCATTGACTTGAATGGAGACACCCTTTTTATTCATTCTTATTTCTATGGCTGAAAGGCCAGCCTCTTTGGCAATGACAAGGAGTGGCAAAGAGTGGAATGTTAGCTAAAGAGACTGGTACCCAGACTACAGATAAAGGGCTTCATTGCAGAAACCATTAAGTATCCCTTTCAGTGTTTCATTTAAATTAAAAATACCTATTTTGTTGAAGTGTTTCATTTCATTATGAAAGTAATGATGAACTTGAGGTAAATGAGGTCCTCCCATACACTTAGATAGAGTTAATGTATCTGTCCCATTATGGCGTCTCTGAGTATGGTCAGCCCCATTGAGGCTATCTCCATTTTGAAGTAGTACATTTCCCTCTTCTACGTGTTGGCAAACAAACTGAAATGGTGCATACTGCCACCTGGAGAGTGTTGTTTGAAAAAAGGTATAACGTGTGGTGATTTACTGGCACCTGCAGTTTTGGAATGTTTGCTCTCAACTTTAATGAATTGGCTGATCCCTCCTGATGACCCTAATGGAATCATGTGATCTTTCTTAACCCATAGGAAGTCCCACCAAGTTGACTACTTAAAAATGGTGGAAGTCCTCAATGGCGCTGCCCATGCTAAAACGGGCGTCTGGGCTCTAGAGTCCTCTATCTCTCTCTATGGCTCCTCCTGACCTCTGACACACAGTTATGTCTCATTATACTTGTGAGGGACTTTTTGGGGACCAACAATCGATTCCAATTTAAAATCCTATTTTTCCTATATGTCTCATTATACTGGTGAGGGACTTTTTGGGGACGAACAATCGATTCCAATTTAAAATCCAATTTTTCCTATATGTCTCATTATACTGGTGAGGGACTTTTTGGGGACCAACAATTGATTCCAATTTATAATCCAAGTTTTCCTAACCCTAAACAATAACCCCTAACCCTTATTCTAACCCTAACCGTAAATCTAAACCCCTAAACAATAACCCCTAACCCTTATTCTGACCCTAACCGTAAATCTAAACCCCTAAACAATAACCCCTAACCCTTATTCTGACCCTAACCGTAAATCTAAACCCCTAAACAATAACCCCCAACCCTTATTCTAACCCTAACCGTAAATCTAAACCCCTAAACAATAACCCCTAACCCTTATTCTGACCCTAACCGTAAATCTAAAATAACCCTTTTACAAGTGAGGATCGACAAAAAGTCCTCACTTCTCTGAATGTTAGTTGGTTTACTATTTGTGAGGACTTCTGGTACTCACACGTATAGTAAAACATGTCCAAACACACACTAATATATATACAGTGGGGAGAACAAGTATTTGATACACTGCCTATTTTGCATGTTTTCCTACTTACAAAGCATGTAGAGGTCTGTAATTTTTATCATAGGTACACTTCAATTGTGAGAGACGGAATCTAAAACAAAAATCCAGAAAATCACATTGTATGATTTTTAAGTAATTAATTTGCATTTTATTGCATGACATAAGTATTTGATCACCTACCAACCAGTAAGAATTCCGGCTCTCACAGACCTGTTAGTTTTTCTATGGTCAATGACCTGAAGAGAGCTGGGACCACAGAAAACCATTAGTAACACACTACGCCGTCATGGATTAAAATTCTGCAGCGCACGCAAGGTCCCCCTGCTCAAGCCAGCGCATGTCCAGGCCCGTCTGAAGTTTGCCAATGACCATCTGGATGATCCAGAGGAGGAATGGGAGAAGGTCATGTGGTCTGATGAGACAAAAATAGAGCTTTTTGGTCTAAACTCCATTCGCCGTGTTTGGAGGAAGAAGAAGGATGAGTAAAACCCCAAGAACCCCATCCCAACCGTGAAGCATGGAGGTGGAAACATCATTCTTTGGGGATGCTTTTCTGCAAAGGGGACAGGACGACTGCACCGTATTGAGGGGAGGATGGATGGGGCCATGTATCGCGAGATCTTGGCCAACAACCTCCTTCCCTCAGTAAGAGCATTGAAGATGGGTCGTGGCTGGGTCTTCCAGCATGACAACGGCCCGAAACACACAGCCAGGGCAACTAAGGAGTGGCTCCGTAAGAAGCATCTCAAGGTCCTGGAGTGGCCTAGCCAGTCTCCAGACCAGAACCCAATAGAAAATCTTTGGAGGGAGCTGAAAGTCCGTATTGCCCAGCGACAGCCCCGAAACCTGAAGGATCTGGAGAAGGTCTGTATGGAGGAGTGGGCCAAAATCCCTGCTGCAGTGTGTGCAAACCTGGTCAAGACCTACAGGAAACGTATGATCTCTGTAATTGCAAACAAAGGTTTCTGTACCAAATATTAAAGTTCTGCTTTTCTGATGTATCAAATACTTATGTCATGCAATAAAATGCAAATTAATTACTTAATAATCATACAATGTGATTTTCTGGATTTTTGTTTTAGATTCCTTCTCTCACGGTTGAAGTGTACCTATGATAAAAATTACAGACCTCTACATGCTTTGTAAGTAGGAAAACCTGCAAAATCGGCAGTGTATCAAATACTTGTTCTCCCCACTGTGTATATATATATAATAAATGTACCATTAAAAGTGTTATGTCATACATAAACAGCATTGTTCAATGTTCATTAAAATCTAACAACGCGTAGACCTGAGGGGTATACTACAAAGCAGTATCAATGAGTTAGTCAGCCAGTTTACCTAGATATTCTGATACAACCTTTTATTTGTTTTGAAAGATAACCTTGAAATTGGCATGGTTTAACTGGACTCAACCAAAAACACATATCTAATTTTGAATTACTTAATTAAGTCAGAAAATCAATAGTTATTTCTGGTTGTCTATCAAAAGTTTTTACATATGGGTGGTCCTCTGTAGCTCAATTGGTAGAGCACGGCGCTTGTAACGCCAGGGTAGTGGGTTCGATCCCCGGGACCACCCATACGTAAAAATGTATGCACACATGACTGTAAGTCGCTTTGGATAAAAGCGTCTGCTAAATGGCATATTATTATTATATTATGAAAGTTAGCTGGCTAACTCATTGATCCTGCTTCGTAGTATACCCCTCTGAACACATATTTTGTTTGAATACTCACAAGCAGATCCTTACTATAAGCTATACAAGTGAATTAAATGACTGTGTTGGTTCTGGATTGCTGAGATTAGTAATATAGTAATAATAATAATAATAATAATAAAATGCCATTTAGCAGACGCTTTTATCCAAAGCAACTTACAATCATGCATGCACACATTTACGTATGGGGTGGTCCCAGGAATTGAACCAACAATCCTAGTAGTAGTATTAATATTATTAAAATATTAGTAGTAGTATTAATATTAGTAGTAGTAGTATTAATATTAGTAGTAGTATAACACTACAGTTGCTGCTCTTTTCAAAGCATACAGAGACTTTTTCCTTATGTGTGTGTCCAGTGTGTATTAGTCCGGTGTGTGTGTCCAGTGTGTATTAGTCCGGTGTGTGTATTAGTCCGGTGTGTGTGTCCAGTGTGTATTAGTCCGGTGTGTGTGTGTGTGTCTTCTGGTGTTTTCTGAGTCTCCAGATGTGCAGAAAGCGTTTGCCACAGACCAGACACTGGAAGGGCCTCTCTCCTGTGTGAATGAGCTGATGCTCTTTTAAACTAGAAGATGTGGAGAGACTGGCCCCGCAGTCGGCACAGTGGTGAAGTTTCTCCCCCGTGTGAGTCCGATGGTGTGTCCTCATGTTACCCCTCTGTGAGAAACCCTTCCCGCACACGGGGCAGTGGAATGGTTTCTCTCCTGTGTGAATCCGCTGGTGGGATTTCAACTGCTGCGAGTCGATGAAGCTTTTCCCACAATCCGTGCAGAGGTGAGGTCTCTCCCCCGTGTGTATGAGAAGGTGCCTCTTGAGAGTCTCTGACCGGGAATAGGTCTTCCCACAGTCGGGGCAGCAGTGCGGTTTCTCTCCCGTGTGCGCGCGTTGGTGCCGTCGAAGCTCGGACGGTTTGGGGAAGCAGATCCCGCAGTCAGCGCAACGGTGGGGTCTCTCCAACTTCCCTTGGTGCGCCAGCTCGTGGACTTTCCGGTGACGGTCGTCGGCAAAGCTCTTCCCGCACTGGGAGCAGGGGAACGGTTTCTCTCCGGTGTGTCCTCGCTCGTGCCGAACCAGGCCGGATAACTTCTTGAAGGTCTTGCCACATTTAGGACACGGGTGGTCCATCCTCTTTCTCCTCTGGTGTACGGGCTGGTGCCTTAGATTAGAACACATTATTATTGTCCATTACGTTTACACAATGTATTATCAATACATGGAAAGTTAGATTAGATTAGAAAACGTTAATTGTCCATTAAGTTTTACAGAACAGAAATGTGTCTTTGGTGCTCTGGCTTACCTTCTGAGGCGCGATAGCTTCTCAAACGTCTTGCCACATTGTGGACACTGGTGAGTCAGCTTCTCGGTGCTCTTGTGTGTTGCCCTGTGTTTCCTCAGGTCTGAGAGGCTACGAAAAGACTGGTGGCAGTCAGGGCACGGGTGCTTGCTCTTCCTCAAGTGTGACGGCTCGTGCCTCTTCAGACGCGACAGCCTCTCAAAGGTTTTGCCACAGTCGGGGCACTGGTGAAGTTTCTTTACTGTGTTCTTGTTCTTATTCGTTGGTGGTTTGAGTTCTCCCACCTTCACTACCACAGTGGGACTTGGTGTGTAGTCTGAGTCTGAACCTAGAGAGACAATGGAATAGATTTAGCCTGGTTAAACTATTGTTTAGTTCAGCGCTCAGTCTGGTTTAAACAGGCTAGAATAGTTTAGACCAAACAAAAAATGTGTATGTGTTTATGTGTATGAGAGAGAGAGACACAGATAGTCATTGGGCAGGCGGTCATACAATGTCCGGCATATGACACAATGTAAATGACATAATTTTAAAGGCCTAATGCAGCCGTTTTTGACTCAATATCAAATAATTTCTCTGTAACAATTAAGTACCTTACTGTAATAGTTTTCCATTATAGTTGTCAAAAAGAATAGCTTTAAGCAAAAACATTTTTTTCAAGCAAACATTTTGCTAGGTCTGTCTTGGAGTGGTCTGACTGAGGTTCCTAATTGGAGGGACCTAATGGGAGGGAAATGTTATTGGCAGAGAGGTTTGGGACTCTTTGTTATTCAGGAAATAACACTGATCATATATTTTTTGTTTTAAAAATATGACACAAAACAAAGGAAAACTGAATTTTGACCGCACTGGGCCTTTAACACAATGCTACCGACATTACTATGGACACTAGTACTGTCCTCCCCAGACCCCAGACCCCAACCTCGGTCAACCATGTCATCCTCCTCCTCCTCTTCCTCCTCCTCTTTGACAATCACATTGAATGTTGGTTCTCTTGCCTCACTGAGGCCTGGAAGGTCATCTGGTTCCAACTCAGACTTGTCAACAGCACCTGGGGATGGAATAGAATTAGGGTTCCAAGATTCCAGTACATTTCAAAATCCCCTTAAAAAAAACTAAATCCCGGTTGGAAGAATCTCGGAATCAGGAAATCCTCCAATCAAGATTAATGAAAAATCTGGGAATTTTTGGAGAGTTATGGGAATTGTGCCTAACCGTTCTTATTGTCAACACTAGCTAGGTTTGTTACTATAGGGCAATTTCACTGTAAAGGAATTGCGCTGAGACTCCCATTTCTCAGTTTAAAATGTATGCCTAACAAACACCATTGATTTCAAAGTTTAACAAACCATACCACTCTCTTTTAACAATTTACACTGAACATTTTACTAAAACACATTTACTAGAAGAACTGTGCAGATCCAAAGTTTGGCAACAGAATTTCGGTAAAATCTCCCTCTGTTATTTATGTAACCAAGTTTTCCAAAAACGAAATACCTGCCACGAATTAAGATTCAAAGATGTCTGCAGAAAGACATGACACCTTGACTTTATTTTTTATTTTTGGGCTGTTATTGAACTACAGTAAGTGCAGTGGATTTACACCCGGTAACAGAACTGCAGTAACGGAATTTAATTATTGGTCACTGATCTGTACTATACAGAAATGCATAATGATGGTTATGAAAGTCATGCTCTTCATGGTGATGTATCCTGAACAGGAACACAAAGGTAGAAATATACAATATCATCCTTTACATATGCTGGTGTTATTCTAAACACTGGCTATTATTTGAAATGAGCTCCGCACCCAAAAAAGACCAAGTTTGGTTGGTCCAGACCAAATCTGAACCAATCATAGATGTCTATGTTTCACAAGTTTGAACATCAAAGTACAGCACAGCAGAGCTCAGTAGAGTTTCACAAGCCAATGCTAACTAGCGTTAGCGCAATGGCTGGAAGTCTACAGGAACAGTTAGCATGCTAGCTGTTCATGTTCGTCTGACACTGGGGAAGTAGATAAAGGGTTTCATTGCCAAAATCTCAAACTATCCCTTTACTATGGAGGAAATTAAAGTCATTGGAGCCAATTACAGTTGTTGTTTTATTTCCTTCACAATAACAAAATGTTCTCTACACCACTAAGATACCTTACTAGCTAATAGACTATGTTAGAGTTTCCACTTCCTGGAGACCATGCATTTGATGCATTTGATAGCACTCCACTGATTCCGCTCCAGTCATTTTACTGCAACACTGCATCCAAGTTTCTTGACATAAGCTTTTCAAAGAGCTGTCATTCAAGGCGAGCTCATGAATTTAAGCTCCCCCACCCACTCAGCCTGTCGTTTCAAACTTCCTGGTAGTTTAGTCATGACTGTTCAGGCCCTTTAAACTTGCATAAGGCAAATCATTTCTCCACAACGAAATCTAAGTGTTGATATTAGTTGGCAAGGGTCTTTACTTCAACATTATTGTGTTTTTATGTATTTCTGATGCAGTAAGACTTTTTCTGGTATACAGTGGGGAGAACAAGTATTTTATACACTGCCGATTTTGCAGGTTTTCCTACTTACAAAGCATGTAGAGGTCTGTAATTTTTTATCATATGTACACTTCAACTGTGAGAGACGGAATCTAAAACAAAAATCCAGAAAATCACATTGTATGATTTTTAAGTAATTCATTTGCATTTTATTGCATGACATAAGTATTTGATCACCTACCAACCAGTAAGAATTCCGGCTCTCACAGACCTGTTAGTTGTTCTTTAAGAAGCCCTCCTGTTCTCCACTCATTACCTGTATTAACTGCACCTGTTTGAACTCGTTACCTGTATAAAAGTCACCTGTCCACACACTCAATCAAACAGACTCCAACCTCTCCACAATGACCAAGACCAGAGAGCTGTGTAAGGACATCAGGGATAAAATTGTAGACCTGCACAAGGCTGGGATGGGCTACAGGACAATAGGCAAGCAACTTGGTGAGAAGGCAACAACTGTTGGCGCAATTATTAGAAAATGGAAGAAGTTCAAGATGACGGTCAATCACCTTCGGTCTGGGGCTCCATGCAAGATCTCACCTCGTGGGGCATCAATGATCATGAGGAAGGTGAGGGATCAGCCCAGAACTACACGGCAGGACCTGGTCAATGACCTGAAGAGAGCTGGGACCACAGTCTCAAAGAAAACCATTAGTAACACACTACGCCGTCATGGATTAAAATCCTGCAGCGCACGCAAGGTCCCCCTGCTCAAGCCAGCGCATGTCCAGGCCCGTCTGAAGTTTGCCAATGACCATCTTGATGATCCAGAGGAGGAATGGGAGAAGGTCATGTGGTCTGATGAGACAAAAATAGAGCTTTTTGGTCTAAACTCCACTCGCCGTGTTTGGAGGAAGAAGAAGGATGAGTACAACCCCAAGAACACCATCCCAACCGTGAAGCATGGAGGTGGAAACATCATTCTTTGGGGATGCTTTTCTGCAAAGGGGACAGGACGACTGCACCGTATTGAAGAGAGGATGGATGGGGCCATGTATCGCGAGATCTTGGCCAACAACCTCCTTCCATCAATAAGAACATTGAAGATGGGTCGTGGCTGGGTCTTCCAGCATGACAACGACCCGAAACACACAGCCAGGGCAACTAAGGAGTGGCTCCGTAAGAAGCATCTCAAGGTCCTGGAGTGGCCTAGCCAGTCTCCAGACCTGAACCCAATAGAAAATCTTTGGAGGGAGCTGAAAGTCCGTATTGCCCAGCGACAGCCCCGAAACCTGAAGGATCTGGAGAAGGTCTGTATGGAGGAGTGGGCCAAAATCCCTGCTGCAGTGTGTGCAAACCTGGTCAAGACCTACAGGAAACTTATGATCTCTGTAATTGCAAACAAAGGTTTCTGTAACAAATATTAAGTTCTGCTTTTCTGATGTATCAAATACTTATGTCATGCAATAAAATGCAAATTAATTACTTAAAAATCATACAATGTGATTTTCTGGATTTTTGTTTTAGATTCCGTCTCTCACAGTTGAAGTGTACCTATGATAAAAATTATAGACCTCTACATGCTTTGTAAGTAGGAAAACCTGCAAAATCGGCAGTGTATCAAATACTTGTTCTCTCCACTGTATGTTCTCTAAGACCCCTTTTCCATCTGTTTGACCCATAGAGTTAGATAGAGGACTCCCCTTTGTATCGGTGCCATTGTAGTGTCTGTGAGAGCATGGGAAGTGCCATTGATGCTATCTCCATTATAAAGTAGTGGTTAACTTTCTTCTTCTTCTTCTTTTGTGTTTGAAAAAAAAAGTGTCAAGCTAATATTGGTGATTTCCCACCACCTGCAGCGCTGCAGTCTTTTCATTTATTTATTGTGGCCACTAGATGGCGGCGATATAGCTTAAACCCATTTACTAACAATAGGCAAACCAATTTGAAGAAGAAGACAATGCTCTGTTCATTGGCTGATCGCTTGCAACCATAGAGAATGATAGAGGCCTCTAGTGGCCAGAAGGCTGTATTAGCATGGGCAGCGGCATTGACGGCTTCCACCATTTTAATATAGTCAACTGGGTGGGACTTCCAACTTCATTGGCTGATCCCTCCTGGTGAAGCTGTTGGAGTCATGTCCAACCGGGTCATCAGGAGGGATCAGCCAATCGTGAAGAAGAAAATGGACTACTTCAAAATGGGGATTTCCTGAATGGTGCTGACAGACGCTATAATGGCACAGATACAAAGATGAGTCCTCTATCCATCTCTATGCTCCCAACCCATAGGAATCCCAACCCAGTTGACTATTTTAAAATGGTAGAAGCCCTCAATGGCAACGTCCATGCTAAAACGGGTAATATACATTTAGAGTCCTCTATCTGTGGTTTGACCAGAAATCAAAGCTTATTCCTAATATTAAGGATAGACAATGGTTGGGGAAAAGTATATATGCCTTAATTTCTCAAAAATATAGACTCAGCTTTCATTTGACGTTCTCCTATGACCTTTACATGTTGGTGCTCATGGGTCCTTTCACATGGAAATGCCCAATATTAAAAATGAGACATGTGGCCTACGGTGGTCTAGTGGTCTAAGCCGCTGCCTCCAGAACAAATATACCGTTGGTGGTGTTCCTGCATTGCATCAACCAATGGTTGCGTGCCACATCATCGACTGCTCAGTCTGGCATCAGATGGCTATATCACATGATGTGGTTAGCTGGTAATGTTAAACGCCCATCCAGCCGTTGTGAGATCTGGATACGTTGGTATGTTTTCAGGCAGTAACACCACCACCGTATACCCCTATAGCATGCGTTCGGCTGCGGCCCACTGCTATTTCAGAATCTCTCTTTCCTCTGTACTATATCCTATAAAACAGAAAATATGAGAGGAATGGCACTGCCCCACTTCTTTAAAAAAACAAAAGTATAGAAAAATGTGTCATTCTAGTTTACCTTGACGACTGTAGTCCATTTGTGAGGGCTGGACAGGGTGGCACCAGCTGTGTGTAACTTCATCATCACTAGTGGGTTCGTCTTTAACACTGATGTGGGGATCCATATACGGTGCTTTATCTGTGGGTGTGATAGCACGTACACACACACAGTGAAGTGAAATATTTAGTTTTGGCGACAGTAGGCAGGTTTCCATTGACCCAGGTTTATTCGACAAAAGCAATGTTGCAAAAAAATATAATTGCGACATGCAATGGAAACGACAGATCTAGGAGAACTTTTCTAAACATCAACATTTTTATCTGTTCGACGGGGGTAGATTTTTATTTTGCCAAACTTTCTTTACTACGAGAAATTATGATGGAAAGTGTTTTTCTAATAAATTATAGCAGGATCATTTTGAAGGTACGCTGGGCACGTGATGTCATCACGTAACTATATATAAAACTCCACATTTCCATTGTAAATGCCTACTGCCTGCAAAATCCATTTTTTCAACTATAAAAATTAAGTTTATTTTTAGGACAAGGGTTTTTCTAACATTCAAGAATGCCTGAATTGCTTTGCCTTGCCTTGCTTTTCTGGTTGGCTGGCAAGTTTCGCAATCCAATTATTTAAGATGTACAGGAGAGCAAGTTACCCAATGATCTATATATACACTAGATTACTTTAGGGGTCTCCGTGTTGAAGCCACCGTGCCGACATCTTGACACTCTCCCACCGTTGTAAAAAATACTTGGGAAGCTACAGAAATACATTTATTAATGACTACATTCGTTTTTGTCACATTTATTATATTACAGACATTTGAAATGTGTACTTTTAAATGATGTTATTTAAATATAAAAATGAAAAAAGATATCAAAACATTTTCCTTAAAGCATAATTTGTAGAGACTACTAGTGTTACTGTCCTCACTAAAACACATGTAATTTTGTCCTTGAAACATTTGATTGAAATACTGTAGAATGTCATTCATTCCTATGGAGGACTGCTCCTTCTGGGGAGAGCCAATATGGCCGCCGGTGGCTTCAAAGCCTCTCAATGGCCAATACATAGCATCAGCAATCCTTCGGAAAGCATTCAGACCCCTTGACTTTTTACACATTCTAAAATTGATTAGTTTTCCCCCCTCATCAATCTACACACAATACCCCATAATGATAAAGCAAAAACAGGATTTTAAAAATGTGTTGCTAATTTATTAAAAATCAAAAACGGAAATATCACATTTCATAACTATTCAGACCTTTTACTCAGTACTTTGTTGAAGCACCTTTGGCAGCAATTACAGCCTCGAGTCTTCTTAGGCATGACGCTACAAGCTTGGCACACCTGTTTTTGGGGAGTTTCTCCCATTCTTCTCTGCAGATCCTCTCAAGCTCTGTCAGGTTGGATGGGGAGCGTTGCTGAACAGCTATTTTCAGGTCTCTCCAGAGATGTTCGATCGGGTTCAAGTCCGGGCTCTGGCTGGGCCACTCAAGGACATTCAGAGACTTGTCCCGAAGCCACTCCTGCGTTGTCTTGGCTGTGTGCTTAGGGTCGTTGTCCTGTTGGAAGGTGAACCACCGCCCCAGTCTGAGGTCCTGAGCGCTCTGGAGCAGGTTTTCATCAAGGATCTCTCTGTACTTTGCTCTGTTCATCTTTCCTTCATTCCTGACTAGACTCCCAGTCCCTGCCGCTGAAAAACATCCCCACAGCATGATGCTGCCACCATCATGCTTCACCGTAGGGATGGTGCCAGTTTCCTCCAGAAGTGACGCTTGGCATTCAGGCCAAAGAGTTCAATCTTGGTTTCATCAGACCAGAGAATTTTGTTTCTCATGGTCTGAGAGTCTTTAGGTGCCTTTTGGCAAACTCCAAGCGGGTTGTCGTGCCTTTTACTGAGGAGTGGCTTCCGTCTGGCAACTCTACCATAAAGGCCTGATTGGTGGAGTGCTGCAGAGATGGTTGTCCTTCTGGAAGGTTCTCCGATCTCCTCAGAGGAACTCTAGAGCTGTCAGAGTGCCCTTCTCCCCAGATTGCTCAGTTTGGCTGGGCGGCCAGCTCTAGGAAGAGTCTTGGTGGTTCCAAACTTCTTCCATTTAAGAATGATGGAGGCCACTGTGTTCTTGGGGACCTTCAATGCTGCAGAATATTTTTGGTACCCATCCCCAGATCTGTGCCTCACCACAATCGGAGCTCTACGGACAATTCCTTCGACCTCCTGGCTTGGTTTTTGCTCTGACATGCACTATCAACTGTAGCCATATATGATTTGCTTTTCCAAAATGTCCAATCAATTGAATTTACCACAGGTGGACTCCAATCAAGTTATAGAAACATCTCAAGGATGATCAATGGAAACAGGATAAACCTGAGCTCAATTTCGAGTCTCATAGCAAAGGGTCTGAATACTTATGTAAATAAGGTTTCTGTTGTTTAATTTTAATACATTTGCAAACATTTCTAAAAACGTATTTTCGCTTTTTCATTATGGGGTAATGTGTGTAGATTGCTGAGGATTTGTATTTATTTAATCCATTTTAGAATATGGATGTAACATAACAAAATGTGGAAAAAGTCAAGGGATCTGAATACTTTCCGAAGGCACTGTACATCATTTTACTTACCCCATTCATAGAACCAACTGCTTTTGCGCCTATTTACGATAGTATCTTCTGACCGAGGGAGTTTTGTTAAGAGCCTAGACGCTTATTGTAAACAGTAACATGCATCGATTGCGGTACCGTTTTGGAAACATAAGGAACTTATAAAAATAAAATAAAAAGTGAAATTACTACACACCTTAATAGGGTTAGTGTTCCCACATGGCCATATTATATCCATGTTACAGCGTTTGTTTACAGAAAACAGAGGCGACCACCTGCGCTACAAAGCTATCTAGCATCCTTCAAACACCTGTGTGTAAGCGTAACTCGGGAAGTGTAGTGAAAGCTAGTTTCGTCGGGTGGAAGCACCCAGAGCTGTATGAATCTGTGCAAAACTGCTACAGCAAGTGTATATATATATTTCTCGCTAATGAAAGATAAGGGCCATATGTTTCGAGAGCCTTATCGCAAGCAATGATTATTGATGTTTCTAAACGTTAAAACACAGTTGTGAGAGAAGCTAATCACTGAAACATGTAGGGAGAAGGCAGAATGCCACCTAGAGTTAGAGAGAGCTAAATGGTATGGCAATATTTTGGCACATTAATTATTAGAATATGGCAAACATTAGTCAATTCTTGCATTCTACCCATGCAGGCTTTCGCGGTCTACCAGAGACATGAAACAGATGGGTGGGAGGGAATACAGGCTAACGACAATTTATTAATGCGCAACTTGCTTAAATGGGTAACGGAAACACTTAAACCAACTCATTTTTATTCGACACTGTAGGTTTTTGCGAAAACATAACTGGTGACAGAAAGAAGGAGATCATTTACTCACAGCACATAGCTGGTAGCCAGAGGCATAATGTGTAACGTTATTATTACTGAACTGATGTTTACAGACATACAAGACAGAGGGCTACTAGCTACAATTAGCAATGATATGTGCAGGCACAAGTGACATGAGGTCGATAACGGCGGAAATATCACGGTTTATTTTTGTTAACATGTTGCCACTATTTCAGCACTCACCAAAAAGACCAGCTTCTGACGTTTACAGCACTGCAGCAAACAAAGCAGCCACCCACCTATGCTAACGATGCGAGTACTACTGTTAGCTTTCTCTCTCTGTAACTGTCCTTTTCATAGAGTTCTAGCTATATAATTATATCGCATTCTATTAGTGGCAGTAATCCTTAAGTCAGCAAGTGTCTCATATGCGTCTACTTCTTATAACTTGGAAAACGCTGAGTTGCTAGCCACCTTCCTGATGGCAGCACAAATATTACGTCACTTCCGGTTTTAGAACGGAGCGGAAGTTTACAAATGTCACAGTCCTACTGGAGCTTAACCTTTTTCTCCCCGCGTTTCTTTACTCGGTCAAACGATTAACAACAATGACTTTTCAACGTTAAATGTGAGTTTAGGAGTTGATGAATAATGTGCGACTAAAGCTTGCAAACACTAGGCCTACTGCAGTTAGCTAGCTGCTAGCCAACGGTAGCTTTTTTTTGTTACTAGCTAGCTAGCTGCACCATTATCTTGGTAGAGGAGACGTTGAATACCTCTCTTGTCCAGTAACACTAACTTACAATATATTGTCCCATTAGACAACTCTGCTAACATTATAATGTTAAAATCCGTTCGCTACTCGAGCTCCGACTTGGAAATTTGTTTTGAACGGTCATCCAACTCGGAATTCAAAGTAAAAAACGAGGGCATCTTTCTAGAGCTCCGACCTGACGATGACTGACGTCATGATTTGAGTTCGTTTCCCCCCCAGTTGTCTTGAAAGCACCAGTACTTCCAAAAAAAGTCTACATTCGAAAAGGCGGTAGCTGCCGTTCAATATGGCGATTGGAGTGTGGGTGTGTCGAAAGGAAAGTAGTAGGCGTGTGTCGAAAGCTCTCGGGTCTTGATTGAGCGGTGTTTCTTACCACCCAACTACCGTACATTGAGGTAATATACAGCGAGAGTTTGGACTTTATGTTTTGAAGCCAGTGGATGAGTCCGAGTCACTGTTAGTTTTACACAAACAATAGCAAATGTGCAATTATAAAACTTTTTTTTTTTTTTTATGTACTATGGGTGTGCTGTTGCTTCATGCGTTGTATGCGTGTGCTTAGTATGACTGTCACCCTGAAACTAGGTAGCTACTGTTGTTTATAAAGAATAATGCTAATCTTTGCTGTGAGACCAAGGAGTCCGCTTACACTGTACTTTGATTATAAAGTTTTATTTATATCACAAGATTTCAGCATAAGTTTACAGACGTCTGCAGCATCAGGAGAACAGGGACCCAAAATAATCTGTTTGTTCTGATCTCCTTTGTCTCAACCAAGTATTTATAATCTTTACCATGATGTGGGTGGTTTCCCATACAGACCAATCACCTGTCTCCACACAACAGACTTCCTCTGTTCTATGGGGTGTCCCCACAAAACTGCTCCCCAGATGCTCCCTCCAAGCTGAATAAACATCCTCTCAGATACCATTTTGAAAACGTTAGCAAAGTCATAATTCCTCAGATACTACACTACTTCCCACGCCATTGCCGGACAGTAGTGCATGTCAAGCAGGAGCGAAGCGCACCATGTCCCGGTATTGTTACCATTCATGCCCTCCCCATTGAGTAGACTATGTGCATGTATCAATTCTTCTTCATCATCTTTGTCCTCTTTTTCTTCGGTGGGTTTTAGGGCGGACTACAACCTGAAAAGCTGTATTGCCGCCAACTACTGGATTCAGAAAACAAAAAGGAGGGAAATCCAAAATAGAAAAGGGAAAAACTCAAACTTAACCCCCTCAAACATAATACAAAACAAAAAAAGTCATCCTCAGTCATTCAAATTCACTCAGAGCCCTACTCAGATCTGGGGACCTGAGAGGACAGAACTGCTCCAGCCAGTATTCCGTGCAGCTGTCAAGGTCCCCTGTCTAGCATCGCCGTCAAAGGTCTAAATAAAAATGTAGAAAACAATGTCATGTAGCTTGAGCTACCACCAAGGGTGAAAGTAAGGCGGTACGGCGTCCTGGCAAAAGAAATAGTGGGGGTACGCTAGAATAGTTCATTTATACCAAACACAAAACGTGTGCGTGCGTGTAGGTAGTCAGTGGGTGGGCGGTCACTCAATGTGTGGCATACGATACAGTGTAAGTAACAGATCATACTACTATCACAATACTATCAACATTACTATGACACTACTACTAATGTTCTCTCCATACCACACACCCCAACCTGGACTTGCCTCGGTCAACTATGTCATCCTCCTCCTCCTTTTCTTCCTCCTCTTTGACAATCACATTGAATGTTGGTTCTCTTGCCTCACTGAGGCCTGGAAGATCATCTGGTTCCAACTCAGACTTGTCAACAGCACCTGAGGATGGAATAAAAAAAATCCCCCCACTTTTTGGGAGAAATCCCAGTTGGAAGATTCTCGGTATCAGAAGAGAATAAGCAGGAAATCCGGGAATCCTCCAACCAGGATTTCTGGAAATTCTTGGGAGAGTTACGGGAATGTTGCTACCCTAACCAATAAAACAGTATACAGTGTATAGGAGAGGAGTGGGACTGCTCCAAAAACGGGACATGTCCAATTATATCTATATATATATATATATATATATATATATATATATATACACATACAGTGGGGAGAACAAGTATTTGATACACTGCCGATTTTGCAGGTTTTCCTACTTACAAAGCATGTAGAGGTCTGTCATCCAGAAAATCATATTGTATGATTTTTAAGTAATTAATTTGCATTTTATTGCATGACATAAGTATTTGATACATCAGAAAAGCAAAACTTAATATTTGGTACAGAAACCCTTGTTTGCAATTACAGAGATCATACGTTTCCTGTAGGTCTTGACCAGGTTTGCACACACTGCAACAGGGATTTTGGCCCACTCCTCCATACAGACCTTCTCCAGATCCTTCAGGTTTCGAGGCTGTCGCTGGGCAATAAGTACTTTCAGCTCCCTCCAAATATTTTCTATTGGGTTCAGGTCTGGAGACTGGCTAGGCCACTCCAGGACCTTGAGATGCTTCTTACGGAGCCACTCCTTAGTTGCCCTGGCTGTGTGTTTCGGGTCATTGTCATGCTGGAAGACCCAGCCACGACCCATCTTCAATGCTCTTACTGAGGGAAGGAGTTTGTTGGCCAAGATCTCGCGATACATGGCCCCATCCATCCTCCCCTCAATATGGTGCAGTCGTCCTGTCCCCTTTGCAGAAAAGCGTCCCCAAAGAATGATGTTTCCACCTCCATGCTTCACGGTTGGGATGATGTTCTTGGGGTTGTACTCATCCTTCTTCTTCCTCCAAACACGGCGAGAGGAGTTTAGACCAAAAAGCTCTATTTTTGTCTCATCAGACCACATGACCTTCTCCCATTCCTCTGGATCATCCAGATGGTCATTGGCAAACTTCAGACGGGCCTGGACATGCGCTGGCTTGAGCAGGGGGACCTTGCGTGCGCTGCAGGATTTTAATCCATGACGGCGTAGTGTGTTACTAATGGTTTTCTTTGAGACTGTGGTCCCAGCTCTCTTCAGGTCATTGACCAGGTCCTGCCGTGTAGTTCTGGGCTGATCCCTCACCTTCCTCATGATCATTGAAGCCCCACGAGGTGAGATCTTGCATGGAGCCCCAGACCGAGGATGATTGACCGTCATCTTGAACTTCTTCCATTTTCTAATAATTGCGCCAACAGTTGTTGCCTTCTCACCAAGCTGCTTGCCTATTGTCCTGTAGCCCATCCCAGCCTTGTGCAGGTCTACAATTTTATCCCTGATGTCCTTACACAGCTCTCTGGTCTTGGCCATTGTGGAGAGGTTGGAGTCTGTTTGATTGAGTGTGTGGACAGGTGTCTTTTATACAGGTCATGAGTTCAAACAGGTGCAGTTAATACAGGTAATGAGTGGAGAACAGGAGGGCTTCTTAAAGATAAACTAACAGGTCTGTGAGAGCCGGAATTCTTACTGGTTGGTAGGTGATCAAATACTTATGTCATGCAATAAAATGAAAATTAATTACTTAAATCATACAATGTGATTTTCTGGATTTTTGTTTTAGATTCCGTCTCTCACAGTTGAAGTGTAGCTATGATAAAAATTACAGACCTCTACATGCTTTATAAGTAGGACAACCTGCGATATCGGCAGTGTATCAAATACTTGTTCTCCCCACTGTATATATAATATATACAGTGGCTTGCGAATGTATTCATCCCCCTTGGCATTTTTCCTATTTTGTTGCCTTACAACCTGAATTTTTTTGGGGTTTGTATCATTTGATTTACACAACATGCCTACCACTTTGAAGATGCAAAATCTTTTTTGGGGTGAAACAAACAAGAAATAAGACAAAAAAACTGAACTTGAGCGTGCATAACTATTCACCCCCCCCAAAGTCAATACTTTGTAGAGCCACCTTTTGCAGCAATTACAGCTGCAAGTCTCTTGGGGTATGTCTATAAGCTTGGCACATCTAGATTTAGATTCCGTCTCTCACAGTTGAAGTGTAGCTATGATAAAAATTACAGACCTCTACATGCTTTATAAGTAGGACAACCTGCGATATCGGCAGTGTATCAAATACTTGTTCTCCCCACTGTATATATAATATATACAGTGGCTTGCGAATGTATTCATCCCCCTTGGCATTTTTCCTATTTTGTTGCCTTACAACCTGAATTTTTTTGGGGTTTGTATCATTTGATTTACACAACATGCCTACCACTTTGAAGATGCAAAATCTTTTTTGGGGTGAAACAAACAAGAAATAAGACAAAAAAACTGAACTTGAGCGTGCATAACTATTCACCCCCCCCAAAGTCAATACTTTGTAGAGCCACCTTTTGCAGCAATTACAGCTGCAAGTCTCTTGGGGTATGTCTATAAGCTTGGCACATCTAGCCACTGGGATTTTTGCCCATTCTTCAAGGCAAAACTGCCCCAGCTCCTTCAAGTTGGATGGGTTCTGCTGGTGTACAGCAATCTTTAAGCCATAACACAGATTCTCAATTGGATTGAGGTCTGGGCTTTGACTAGGCCATTCCAAGACATTTAAATGTTTCCCCTTAAACCACTCGAGTGTTGCTTTAGCAGTATGCTTAGGGTCATTGTCTTGCTGGAAGGTGAACCTCCTTCGCAGTCTCAAATCTCTGGAAGACTGAAACAGGTTTCCCTCAAGAATTTCCCTGTATTTAGCGGCATCCATCATTCCTTCAATTCTGACCAGTTTCCCAGTCCCTGCCGATGAAAAACATCGCATGCTGCCACCACCATGCTTCACTGTGGGGATGGTGTTCTCGGGGTGATGAGAGGTGTTGGGTTTGCGCCAGACATTTTCCTTGATGGCCAAAAAGCTCAATTTTAGTCTCATCCGACCAGAGTACCTTCTTCCATATGTTTGGAGAGTCTCCCACATGCCTTTTGGCGAACACCAAACGTGTTTGCTTATTTTTTTCTTTAAGTCATGGATTTTTTCTGCCAACTCTTCCTTAAAGCCCAGCTCTGTGGAGTGTACGGCTTAAAGTGGTCCTATGGACAGATACTCCAATCTCCGCTGTGGAGGTTTTCAGCTCCTTCAGGGTTATCTTTGGTCTCTTTGTTGCCTCTCTGATTAATGCCCTCCTTGCCTGGTCCGTGAGTTTTGGTGGGCGGCCCTCTCTTGGCAGGTTTGTTGTGGTGCCATATTCTTTCCATTTTTTAATAATGGATTTAATAGTGCTTCGTGGGATGTTCAAATTTTCTGATATTTTTTTATAACCCAACCCTGATCTGTACTTCTCCACAACTTTGTCCCTGATCTGTTTGGAGAGCTCCATGGTCTTCATGGTGCCGCTTGCTTGGTGGTGCCCCTTGCTTAGTGTTGTTGCAGACTCTGGGGCCTTTCAGAACAGGTGTATATATACTGAGATCATGTGACAGATCACGTGACACTTAGATTGCACACAGGTGGACTGTATTTAACTAATTATGTGACTTCTGAAGGTAATTGGTTGCACCAGATCTTATTTAGGGGCTTCATAGCAAAGGGGGTGAATACATATGCACGCACCACTTTTCCGTTATTTATGTTTTAGAATTTTTTTAAACAAGTTTTTTTTTTCATTTCACTTCACCAATTTGGACTATTTTGTGTATGTCCATTACATGAAATCCAAATAAAAACCCATTTAAATTACAGGTTGTAACGCAACAAAATAGGAAAAACGCCAAGGGGGATGAATACTTTTGCAAGGCACTGAATGTATACATTAGATGACTGACCGGGGGCGCTGTTCTGAAGTCACCTTCCGCCATTATGATACACCTTATAAGGAACAGCCTCCATAGGAAATAATGGGAATGTACAGTATTTCAATGTCATGTTTCAAGGACAAACATCTATGCATTTAAGCATTTCTTTATATTTGCTTTAGTAGTGGGGACTGCAACATAAGAACTCAATAAAAAAATCCTAAATGTTTTTATATTCTCCATTTTATTAAGAAATGATTGGCTTCCGTTCAGTTCATACAATACTATGTATTGTTTAAGAAAAGTATGTATTAGTGTCCGTAATAAAAAAACTAGACAAAAAAACAAACATGTATCTTACCTCTACACTACAAAACAACACAATGTCGAACTATAATCTAAAGCTGGATTAGTTAATGCATGATCCCATAATAATGTTTTCAGCATTGCTGAACAATTTAAGATCAATCTGATCTAAAGTTACTCCCCCATAAAATGAAATGGCAATAAATGAGTTAGAACAATAAACCTAGCTAGTAACTGGTTCACTCAGACTGTAAAAAAAAACACTGGGTTCACTGGTGGCCTTATCATGTAATGTAGTAGTACTAGGCTGTTGCTATCATTAAATGCATTCATTGTCAATGCACAATATTTGTTCAACAGTTGTGAAAGGACTATTAGAAAATCCATAAGAACAGCAGTTACATTGTACACAGGTATCACCACTTCATCCATGTCAATGGGTTTGTAAACTAGGTGCTTACACGGACGTTTGCTTACGTGCGTTGCCATGGTTAAACAGTACAGCAAGCTGTCAGTAGCAGTCTGTCTCTAAAAATTGACCAAAAATTACATTTTCTACACTATTCATTTCGATACTTACATATGAAAAGTTTTCACACATACCTTGAATTGGTGCTGGCTGCATCCATATGCCGCACATCGTGGCATTGTTGACACGTTGTTGGCTATTTTAATGTCGGGATATAGTTTTTCCCTGATTCACTTCCATTAATCAAAGCCCCGAAAGGATGAGTATGATAACGGCGGCTCGGTGGCTTCAAAGGCTCTTACTGGCCTAAACAGAGGCAAAATGTTCAACGTTATTATTGCAGAACTGATGCTTGCAGACAGACAGGACAAGACAGAGGGCTACTAGATACAATTAGCAATGATACACGTATATGTGGAGACAAAGGTGAAATGATAACGGCGGAAATATTACGGTTTATTGTTGAACATGTTGGCACTATTTCACTCACCAAAAATACCAGCTTCTGATGTTAGCAGCACTGCATCAAACAAAACAGCCTAACTGACCGCAGCACAAATAGAACGTCACTTCCGGTTTAAGCAAATGGACGGAAGTTTACAGTCCTACTGGATCTCAACATTTTCTTGTTTCATTACTCGGTCGAACAGGTGACGATAAGGACATTTCAACTTTTAAATGTGAGTTTGAGTTGTTGAATATGTGTGATTAAAGCATGCAAGGCTTATCGAGGAGTAAGAAACTTCGGTACTGCCGTTAGCTTGTTTTGTTACTACCTATCTAGTTGCTAGCTGGCTGACAGCTAACCTAACAGGCGTAAAATAAACTAATGAGTCGGTTATATTAATTGCGGTGTGTTTTGCACCGGCTGAAAGGTGATTACGCTCTATTTGGAACCGAGTTGCCTCCCTGGCGATAGCCAGGTGCCCCGCTCTGTTTTGACAGCTAAGTAGGCTCAAAACAAAAATTAGCATAATTATTTAGCACGTGTAGTAATTAGTAGAATTGTGTGCTTTCTCATGCAAAAGTTATTGTTTTTAATAAAAACGCTTTATCTGCCTTCCCAATGAAAACTAGTTCGAAAATCCTAACATTTATGGAAATAGATGTATGTTCTGGATGATGCACCATGCTGCCTTGTAAACAACATGACCGAGTGGTGCAGATTACTTTTCGATTTGAGAGAGGCGCTCCTCCCTCCCAGCTTACACCTGATAAAATGACGGCCACTGTTCAACCCGGGCCAGCGTAAAATAACTCTCTCACTGGTCTTGAAGAGAAGGAAAAACAACTGTCGGGAGAGGTTCTCTTCTGCACTGTTCAACCAATCCAGTAAATGTCGAATAGGAGTGTCGCCTTGTTAACGGTATGTGCAATCTGGGATCCTTTGGACGTCCCCCCCCACATTGAAGTTCACATTTAAAATGGTTATGGTTAGGGGGTAGGGACGTCCAAAGGATCCCAGATAGTACGGACCCCTTCTTAACGTCCAAAAGCGTAATTCGCATCACAGGCTTGCGTTTTCCGTTTCCCCTGAAAACTGGAACATCCGGTTGTTAGGGACTCGGATCCCGTATGAGCTTATGTGTCGAATACATTACGTTGGTACAGGTGTCAAGTTTATGGGCATGTGGCAGCAGTGTGTAGGAGGTAGGTTCCTAGGTGTGAGAAGTGTGCAGAAGGGCATGGGACAAAGTAATGTGTAGCATTGGGGAAATAAGCGGTATGTGTTCATTGTAGCGGTGCCCATCAGTAACGGTGTATGGGTAAAATCACTGGGGAAGAAAAAAAACAACCTATGTGTTGTGATAATTGCGTTGTTTGCTCTATAACCTGTTAATTGATATGCCTTGCGACCGTGATATATAGGCCTGAAGGCCGAGACAATAAGAAGACACGGTGGCAGAATAAAATCAACCACACCTTTGTTTCATCACGAAACCGGAAAGCAACCTCTGTCCGGTGAAGTCCACAAAGCTTATTGCATGTAAAAAACAGTTACATGACCTACTGCATGGTCAAGCAAGTAATGTTTCTGTCATTTTCGGACTACTAAACAACTATTGATTTAGAACCACGGAGAGTTACCCCAAGTCGCAAAGACAACAGGAGCTCCCTCCACTATTCCAGCAACATTTCAACTTAGACATTTCAACATAGTTAGCTAGCCACCGGAGGACAACACAACAAGATGCAACAATTCAAGTTGTTTCTGTCAATTATTTATGCTCTCAATGCGATTTGACAGGAGTGACGCCAAATCCAACCTTGCTTCACTTGACACTTTTTTTTGGTGCGCCAGGACCATTCACAGTTGAGCTCACTCAGTTTAGCTCAACACTGATTGGCTATTATTTTTTACTTTTTTTTATCAAGGGAGGCCAAATGCTTGCTGGCTTCCCTTGCATTCAATGCTACAGGCGGCAACAATGTCATACTCTTTTTGTTCAGACAGCATCAGATAGATGGCTTACAGAGACAGGGGCGCTGTTTCGCTCGCTCGGATGCTTTCTCCGGTGAGATACATTCAGCCTCTTGCAAATTGAAGGACAATTATGAAACACAGAGAGATGAAAGATAAATAATGTTAATTTTTTATTGGTAAATTTTTTTTGGGGGGAAGCCTGGCTTCCCTTGGCATCCATGAATACACGCCACTGGTGCCCATAGGGCTGGGGATCAGAAATGTCTGGAGCGAGAAAGGCAGGTTGAGGTTACCAGGGTTAATAGAGCAGAGGGTGTTGTTGATGTGGATTTTTACATTGATATGGATTTTTTAGATTGGTACAGCGCCGTTGCTAGGCAATAACTTAATTAGTTCCTCTCACTGGGCTTGTGTGTGTGTAAAATGGGCATCTGACCTATCATCGAATCAAATTCTACAGATGTCTTATCAGTGACTGAAACCAGACTGTGACCCTGTGGCTCTCCTTAGGCATATCCCTGGAATGAGCCAGGGTTGAACAGAGTTCAGGCAAAACCCTTTGTCTCTCCTTGATGGCGTCTTCTTGATTAATTACAGCATGACAGGGTGGGAGAGAGGGGTTGGGCTTGGGTATGTTTGAGAGATTGATTGTGGACCTACCATGTCCACAATCAATCTACAGGTCAAGACAGGGTGAGCCAGGGTTGAATGAGTTCAAACTGAAAACATAGAACAAGGGGAAGTCAGATTTCGCCACTATCATAGACTAAGGAAGTGGGCGGAGTGGTCAAGAGGTGGAAACTGGAGACAGGGGTGGGGGAACCCAAGAGGGAGGGGTTAAGCTAAAATGTATGAAAAATGACTATATAAGCTGAGAGCTGAGAGGTGGAAGGGAAATGCTCTGCAGACCACTCTGCTTTCTCCATTGTAATAAAATCTATCTTAATTCTACAAAAACTCTGGAAATACTTTGGTTCTTTGATCAGTATAAGGACAAATATGCCACAACATAATATGCTGAGGCAGTGAAGATAGTTGAGGAAGAATGATAAAGGGGGAGGGAGTTGTGAGTTGCAGATCTGTATCAGTATAGAGGGATAGGCCAACGAGTGATACATGCAACAGTAAGATTGGCTTTTTAGCGTTCATAGCAATGGTTATCAACTGTATTGCAGGGATGGAATGTAAGAAGAGTTTTGACGTCAGAAGAGTTACATGGTGTGTTGAGTGGTGGTGTCCCGTTCCTTCAGGCTGTTGGCCTGTAGGACTAGATATGTTTAAATAGTGGAGTAGGGTGGTGGGTTTTTAATGAGGGTTAGATGGTAGGTTATTGGTTGATTTCTTTCCCTTTTTTCAAGCAAAGTATAACGGAGTTATACTCTAGTCTAGTTGGTGGCAGTAATGCAACATTTATTGGATGCCAACCGCCGTTAAACCTCATCGAAGAAGAAGAAGTTGGGGACTCTGCAGAGGCTAGCTGCCAGCTAACGTTGGCCTAAAATCTTGATTGATAGCTACATTTACATATTTACATTTTAGTCATTTAGCAGACGCTCTTATCCAGAGCGACTTACAGTTAGTGAATACATTTTTTTTTTTTTTTTATACTGGCCCCCCGTGGGAATCGAACCCGCAACCCTGGCGTTGCAAACGCCATGCTCTATCAACTGAGCTACATCCCTGCCGGCCATTCCCTCCCCTACCCTGGACGACGCTGGGCCAATTGTGCGCCGCCCATGAGTCTCCTGGTCGCGGCCGGCTGCGACAGAGCCTGGATTCGAACCAGGATCTCTAGTGACACAGTTAGCACTGCGATGCAGTGCCTTAGACCACTGCGCCACTCAGGAGCTACTAGCTAGTTGGCTTTCTAACTGTAGGAGGCCTAATATCGTCAGGAACCAATATACACAATCAGTTAGGAAAGCAAAGGATAACCTTTTCAAACAGAAATTTGCATCCTGTAGCACTAACTCCAAAAAGTTTTGGGACACTGTAAAATCCATGGAGAATAAGAGCACCTCCTCCCACTGAGGCTAGGAAACACTGTCACTACCGATAAATCTACGATAATCGAAAATTTCAACAAGCATTTTGCTACGGCTGGCCATGCTTTCCACCTGGCTACCCCTACCCCGGCCACCAGCTCTGCACCCTCCGCTGCAAAATCTGGACCCCTACAAATCAGCTGGGCTAGACAATCTGGACCCTTTCTGTTATGATGAGTTTCTCGGGTATCAAAGAAATCAAGGATGCAAGGATGTACTTAGACACTTTGTAGACAGTTTAATGCATATGTTTAATGATCGGTACCGGGTTAGATACACCAAAGGACAGAGCTTTGCCTTTTGACGTTTCCAACTAACTTGAACAAAGAAGACACTCTACCTTATATACCTTTGGTTCTCCTTCCTTTCACATACATCTGGTAACCATCATAGCACTCCCTTTCTCTGTTGTTATTACCCTTTGCCCCAGGTCACTACATCCTGTCCATCAATCACACTACCCTAAACATCACTAATCTACTTTGACATAAGGAATGTAGACTCAGTGGAACCAGACCACTTATCTAGTAACGCTACCTCTGTCCTCACAATACTATGACATTTCATCATTACACTTTCTTTCTAAAACTAGCCGCCGAAATTGTCGCAACCCCTATCACCAGCCTGTTCAACCTCTCTTTCGTATCGTCTGAGATCCCCAGAGATTGGAAAGCTGCCGTGGTCATCCCCCTCTTGAAAGATCCAAACTGTTACAGACCTATATCCATCCTGCCCTGCCTTTCGAAAGTATTTGAAAGCCTAGTTAACAAACAGATCACCGACCATTTAGAATCCCACCGTACCTTCTCCGCTATGCAATCTGGTTTCCAAGCTGGTCATGGGTGTACCTCAGCCACGCTCAAGGTCCTAAATGATATAATAACCGCGATCGATAAAAGACAGTACTGTGCAGCCGTCTTCATTGACCTGGCCAAGGCTTTTGACTCTGTCAATCACTGCATTCTTATGCTCTTCAATCGAACGCTGCTTGCACCCGCCTGCCCGACTAGAATCACTACTCTCGGCGGCTCTGACTTAGAATATGTGGACAACTACAAATACCTAGGTGTCTGGTTAGACCGTAAACTCTCCTTCCAGACTCACATTAAGCATATCCAATCCAAAGTTAAATCTAGAATCGGCTTCCTATTTCGCAACAAAGCCTCCTTCACTCATGCTGCTAAACATGCCCTCGTAAAACTGACTATCCTACCGATCCTTGACTTCGGCGATGTCATTTACCAAATAGCTTCCAACACTCTACTCAGCAAATTGGATGTAGTCTATCACAGTGCCATCCGTTTTGTAACCAAAGCCCCATACACTACCCACCATTGTGACCTGTACGCTCTCGTTGGCTGGCCCTCACTACATATTCGTCGCCAAACCCACTGGCTCCAGGTCATCTATAAATCCCTTCTAGGCAAATCCCCGCCTTATCTTAGCTCATTGGTCACCATAGCAACACCCACCCATAGTATGCGTTCCAGCAGGTATATCTCACTGGTCATCCCCAAAGCCAACACCTCCTTTGGTTGTCATTCCTTCCAGTTCTCTGCTGCAAATGACTGGAACGAACTGCAAAAATCTCTGAAGCTGGAGACTTATCTCCCTCACTATCTTTAAGCATCAGTTGTCAGATCAGCTTACCGATCACTGCACCTGTACACAGCCCATCTGTAATTAGCCCACCCAACTACCTCATCCCCATATTGTTATTTACATTGTTATTTATTTTGCTCATTTGCACCCCAGTATCTCTATTTGCACATCATCTTCTGCACATCTATCACTCCAGTGTTAATACTAAATTGTAATTATTTTGCACTATGGCCTATTTATTACCTTACCTCCATAACTTACTACATTTGCACACACTGTATATAGATTTTCTATTGTGTTATTGACTGTACGTTTTGTTTATTCCATATGTAACTCTGTGTTGTTGTTTTTATCGCACTGCTTTGCTTTATCTTGGCCAGGTCGCAGTTGTAAATGAGAACTTGTTTTCAACTGGCTTACCTGGTTAAATAAAGGTGAAATAAATTAAATAAATAAAAATCGTGATTGATAGCTACTAGCTAGTTGGCTTTCTAACCGTAGTAGCATTTTTTACCAATCGTCCCCATTATATAGTATTTACTCTGAGGTAAAACTAGACCACATGGCTTATAGGTAGGTCCCTGTGTTTTGATTAATCTAGCTAGTAGCTATCAATCATGTATTTAGAACGTGGTAATTTCATAGCTAGGTAGAAAACAACTTTAGAAAACCATTTTATGTATTGTAGCTTGTACTATCAAGCTATGTGGAACTCAACCTCTACTGTTTGGGCCTGTTTTAACCACACTAGCTACAAATCCACCTCATAGCCTACCAAGTCTGAAGAGGAGGAGAAGATGCAAGTTAAAGAAGAGGAGGAGGTAGAGGAGAGAGTAATCAAAGAGGAGGTGGAGGAGAGAGCTGTCAAAGAGGAGGTGGAGGAGAGAGCAGTCAAAAAGAAGGTGGAGGAGAGAGCAGTCAAGGAGGAGGTGGAGGAGAGAGCAGTCAAAGAGAAGGTGGAGGAGAGAGCAGTCAAAGAGGAGGTGGAGGAGAGAGCAGTCAAAGAGGAGGTGGAGGAGAGAGCAGTCAAAGAGGAGGTGGAGGAGAGAGCAGTCAAAGAGGAGGTGGAGGAGAGAGCAGTCAAAGAGGAGGTGGAGGAGAGAGCAGTCAAAGAGGAGGTGGAGGAGAGAGCAGTCAAGGAGGAGGTGGAGGAGAGAGCAGTCAAGGAGGAGGTGGAGGAGAGAGCAGTCAAAGAGGAGGTGGAGGAGAGAGCAGTCAAAGAAGAAGAAGAGGAGATTGAAGTCCAGGAGGAAGTGGAGGAGAGTGGAGTACAAGAAGAAGAGGAGAACAGGGATGTGTCTGCTCCAGATCTAGAGGAAGAGGAGGAAGAAGTAGATAGTATCAGTGACCCAGGTAAGTTCAGGTGTGGAGTACGGAGAGAGGTTGGAGCCTTGGATCTAGAGGAAGAAGTAGATAGTATCAGTGACCCAGGTAAGTTCAGGTGTGGAGTACGGAGAGAGGTTGGAGCCTTGGATCTAGAGGAAGAAGTAGATAGTATCAGTGACCCAGGTAAGTTCAGGTGTGGAGTACGGAGAGAGGTTGGTGCCTTGGATCTAGAGGAAGAAGTAGATAGTATCAGTGACCCAGGTAAGTTCAGGTGTTTTCAGGGGATTCCAAAACTATTATTGTGCTTCTACTTGCATCTTTTAAAGTAACTGTCTAGATTTTCCAGATTTCTATGAAATATGACCTATAATTAATTACAATATGAGTGAAATCATTTTCCTTCCAAAATACGAATATAGGACGAGTCAACAACATTATTTGGGTATGCGTTAACAGAATATTAACTTTTAAAAGTGAGATTTGTTCTGGACAGTTACTTTAAAATTCCCATTCGATGCTCTGTTCCTGATTCTAACCACATACAGTGCATTCGGAAAGTATTCAGACCCATTTACTTTTTACACATTTTGTTACATTACAGCCTTATTCTAAAATTGATTAAATAGTTATTTTCCCCCCTCATCAATCTACACACAATACCCCATAATGACAAAGCAAAAACAGATTTTTTGACATTTTTGCAGATTTATAAAAAATAAAAAAACTGAAATCACATTTACATAAGTATTCACACCCTTTACTCTGTACTTTGTTGAAGCACCTTTGGCAGCGATTACAGCCTTGAGTCTTCTTTGGTATGACGCTACAAGCTTGACACACCTGTATTTGAGGAGTTTCTCCCATTCTTCTCTGCAGATCCTCTCATGCTCTGTCAGGTTGAATGGGGAGCGTCGCTGCACAGCTATTTTCAGGTCTCTCCAGAGATGTTAGATCAGGTTCAAGTCCAGGCTCTGGCTGGGCCACTCAAGGACATTCAGAGACTTGTCCCAAAGCCACTCCTGTGTTGTCTTGGCTGTGTGCTTAGGGTCGTTGTCCTGTTGGAAGGTGAACCTTCGCCCCCAGTCTGAGGTCCTGAGTGCTCTGGAGCAGGTTTTCGTCAAGGATCTCTTTGTACTTTGCTCCGTTAATCTTTCCCTCGATCCTGACTAGTCTCCCAGTCCCTGCCGCTGAAAGACATACCCACAGCATGATGCTGCCACCACCGTGCATCACCATAGGGATGGTGCCAGGTTTCCTCCAGACTTCACGCTTGGCATTCAGGCCAAAGAGTTCAATCTTGGTTTCATCAGACCAGATAATCTTGTTTCTCATGGTCTGAGAGTCCTTTAGGTGCCTTGTGGCAAACTCCAAGCGGGCTGTCGTGCCTTTTACTGAGGAGTGGCTTCCATCTGGCCACTCTACCATAAAGGCCTGATTGGTGAAGTGCTGCAGAGATGGTTGTCCTTCTGGAAGGTTCTCCCATCTCCACAGAGGAACTCTGGAGCTCTGTCAGAGTGACCATCAGGTTCTTGGTCACCTCCCTGCTCAGTTTGGCCGGGCGGCCAGCTCTAGGAAGAGTCTTGGTGGTTCCAAACTTCTTCCATTTAAAGAATGATGGAGGCCACTGTGTTCTTGGCTACTTTCAATGCTGCAGACATTTTTTGGTACCCTTCTCCAGATCTGTGCCTCGACACAATCCTGTCTCGGAGCTCTACGGACAATTCCTTCGACCTCATGGCTTGGTTTTTGTTCTGACATGGGCTGTCAACTGTGGGACCTTATGTAGACAGGTGTGTGCCTTTCCAAATCATGTCCAATCAATTGAATTTACCACAGCTGGACTCTAATAACGTTGTAGAAACATCTAAAGGATGATCAATGGAAACAGGATGCACCTGAGCTCAATTTTGAGTCTCATAGCAAAGGGTCTGAATACTTATGTAAATAAGGTATTTCTGTTTTTTAAACCTGTTTTCGCTTTGGCATTATGGAGTACTGTGTGTAGACTGATGAGGGGGAAAAAGTAATTTAATCAATTTTAGAATAAAGCTGTAATGTAACAATGTGGAAAAAGTCAAGGTGTCTGAATACTTTCCGAATGCACTGTATCTGTCCATCTGTTCCTGATTCTAACACAATATCTGTCCATATTCCCACAGGAGAGAGCTCCAACCCTGGTTCAGACAGTGAGCCCAGTTCCACAGCATCAGGAAACCCTAAACAACACAGACAGTGGTACTCAAGACAGAAACCTCACCACTGCATGGACTGCTTCACTAGTTTCTGTGAGCCAGAGGAGTTGAGAAGGCACACTTGTAGGCCCCACCCCTGCTCAGATTGCAGAGGCAGTTTTATTTGTCCCACTCACCTCAAATCAAAACAGACTCACAAAAGGAAGAAGACTTACCCATGTGGCCAATGTGGGAAGAGTTTTAGTTGGTTAGACTCCCTTAAGAAACATCAGAGAACACACAGTGGACAGAAGCCGTACCACTGCTCTCAGTGTGAGAAGAGTTTCAGTCTGGTAGGAAACCTAAAGAAACACCAGCTCACTCACACAGGGGAGAAGCCGTACCACTGCTCTCAGTGTGAGAAGAGTTTCAGTCTGGTAGGAAACCTAAAGAAACACCTGCTCACTCACACAGGAGAAAACCCTTACCAATGCGCTGTGTGTGGGAAGAGTTTCAGTCAGTCTTATCGACTAAAGTCACACCAGATAACTCACTCAGGAGAGAAACCATACAGCTGTGATCATTGTGGGAAGAGTTTTAAATTGGAAGGAAGCCTTAAGAGTCATCAGAGAATACACAGTGGAGAGAAGCCCCACCACTGCTCCCAGTGTGGGAAGGCTTTCAGTCAGGCAGGAGACCTAAAGAAACATCAGAGAATGCACACAGGGGAGAAGCCTTTCCACTGCTCTCAGTGTGGGAAGAGTTTCAGTGAGTTAGGAAACTTAAAGAGACACCAGAAAATTCACACAGAAGAGAAACCATACAGCTGTGGTCATTGTGGGAAGAGTTTTAAATTGGAAGGAAGCCTTAAGAGTCATCAGAGAATACACACACGGGAGAAGCCTTACCACTGCTCCCAATGTGGGAAGAGCTTCAACTATTCAGGAAGCCTTAAGGAACATCAGCGAATACACACACGGGAGAAGCCTTACCACTGCTCCCAATGTGGGAAGAGCTTCAGTGAGGAAGGAAATCTAAAGCAACCCCAGAGAATACACACAGGAGAGAAAGCACACAGCTCTGATCAGCGTGGGAGTTGTTTTAAATGCGAAGGAACCCTGAAAGAACACCAGGAGGCAGTGCGCAGTGCAGTGCCTGATCCTGGCCTCATAATGGAGTTGCCAAGCTGGGCAACTGCATATCTAACTAAGATTGACTGACTGTTAAAAAAGAAACGGATTGGAGCTAAGCACTGGCAAAATCCTAGAGGAAAACCTGGTTCAGTCTGCTTTCCACCAGACACTGGGAGATGAATTCACCTTTCAGCAAGACAATAACCTAAAACACAAGGCCAAATCTACACAGGAGTTGCTTACCAAGAAGACCGGGAATGTTCATGAGTGGCCGAGATACAGTTTTGACTTAAATCTGCTTGAAAATGTATGGCAAAACTTTAAAATGGCTGTCTAGAAATGACCAACAACCAATTTGACAAAGCTTGAAGAATTCTGAAAAGAATAATCCAAGGGTGTAAAGCTATTAGAGACTTACCCAGAAAGAATCAAAGCTGTTATTGCTGCCAAAGTTAATTCTAACATGTATTGATTCAGGGGTGTGAATACTTATGTAAATGCTATTTTTCTGTATTTTATTTGCAATAAATTTGCTAACAATTCTAAAAAACATGTTTTCACTTTGTCAATCTGATCATTATGGGGTATTGTGTGTAGATGGGTTAAAAATAAATCAATTTAATCAATTTTCAATTCAGGCTGTAACACAACAAAATGTGGAATAAGTCAAGGGGTATGAATACTTTCTGAAAGTACTGTACACATCTACCTAATATTGACTGACTGACTTTTTTCCCCATTATTCTGTTAAACATTTACAGTGGGGAAAAAAAGCATTTAGTCAGCCACCAATTGTGCAAGTTCTCCCACTTAAAAATGTAATTTTCATCATAGGTACATGTCAATTATGACAGACAAAATGAGGAAAAAAAATCCAGAAAATCACATTGTAGGATTTTTAATGAATTTCTTTGCAAATTATGGTGGAAAATAAGTATTTGGTCAATAACAAAAGTTTCTCAATACTTTGTTATATACCCTTTGTTGGCAATGACACAGGTCAAACGTTTTATGTAAGTCTTCACAAGGTTTTCACACACTGTTGCTGGTATTTTGGCCCATTCCTCCATGCAGATCTCCTCTAGAGCAGTGATGTTTTGTGGCTGTCGCTGGGCAACACAGACTTTCAACTCCCTCCAAAGATTTTCTATGGGGTTGAGATCTGGAGACTGGCTAGGCCACTCCAGGACCTTGAAATGCTTCTTACGAAGCCACTCCTTCGTTGCCCGGGCGGTGTGTTTGGGATCATTGTCATGCTGAAAGACCCAGCCACGTTTCATCTTCAATGCCCTTGCTGATGGAAGGAGGTTTTCACTCAAAATCTCACGATACATGGCCCCATTCATTCTTTCCTTTACACGGATCAGTCGTCCTGGTCCCTTTGCAGAACAACAGCCCCAAAGCATGATGTTTCCACCCCCATGCTTCACAGTAGGTATGGTGTTCTTTGGATGCAACTCAGCATTCTTTGTCCTCCAAACACGACGAGTTGAGTTTTTACCAAAAAGTTCTATTTTGGTTTCATCTGACCATATGACATTCTCCCAATCCTCTTCTGGATCATCCAAATGCACTCTAGCAAACTTCAGACGGGCCTGGACATGTACTGGCTTAAGCAGGGGGACACGTCTGGCACTGCAGGATTTGTGTCCCTGGCGGCGTAGTGTGTTACTGATGGTAGGCTTTGTTACTTCACTAGGTCCCCCCGTGTGGTTCTGGGATTTTTGCTCACCGTTCTTGTGATCATTTTGACCCCACGGGGTGAGATCTTGCGTGGAGCCCCAAATCGAGGAAGATTATCAGTGGTCTTGTATGTCTTCCATTTCCTAATAATTGCTCCCACAGTTGATTTCTTCAAACCAAGCTGCTTACCTATTGCAGATTCAGTCTTCCCAGCTTGGTGCAGGTCTACAATTTTGTTTCTGGTGTCCTTTGACAGCTCTTTGGTCTTGGCCATAGTGGAGTTTGGAGTGTGACTGTTTGAGGTTGTGGACAGGTGTCTTTTATACTGATAACAAGTTCAAACAGGTGCCATTAATACAGGTAACGAGTGGAGGACAGAGGAGCCTCTTAAAGAAGAAGTTACAGGTCTGTGAGAGCCAGAAATCTTGCTTGTTTGTAGGTGACCAAATACTTATTTTCCACCATAATTTGCAAATAAATTCATAAAAAATCCTACAATGTGATTTTCTGGAAAAAAAATTCTCAATTTGTCTGTCATAGTTTACATGTACCTATGATGGAAATTACAGGCCTCTCTCATATTTTTAAGTGGGAGAACTTGCACAATTGATGGCTGATTAAATACTTTTTCCCCCACTGTATATATATATATATATATATATATATAGTGCATTCGGAAAGTATTCAGACCCTTTGACTTTTTCCACATTTTGTTACGTTACAGCCTTATTCTAAAATTGATTAAATTAAATGCTTTCCTCATCAATCTACACACAATACCCTATAATGACAAAGCAAAAACTGGTTTTTATACATTTTTGCAAATTTAAACATAAATAACTTATTTACATAAGTTTTCAGACCCTTTGCTATGAGACTCGAAATTTAGCTCAGGTGCATCCTGTTTCCATTAATCATCCTTGAGATGTTTCTACAACTTGATTGGAGTCCACCTGTGGTAAATTCAATTGATTGGACATCATTTGGAAGGGACCACACCTGTCTATATAAGGTCCCAGAGTTGACAGTACATGTCAGAGCGAAAACCAAGCCATGAGGTCGAAGGAATTGTCTGTAGAGCTCCGAAACAGGATTGTGTTGAGGCACAGATCTGGGGAAGGGTACCAAACAATTTCTGCAGCATTGAAGGTCCCCAAGAACACAGTGGCCTCCATCATTCTTAAATGGAAGAAGTTTGGAACCACCAAGACTCTTCCTAGAGCTGGCCGCCTGGCCAAACTGAGCAATCGGGGGAGAAGGGCCTTGGTCAGAGAGGTGACCAAGAATCCGATGGTCACTCTGACAGAGCTGCAAAGTCCCTCTGTGGAGATGGGAGAACATTCCAGAAGGACAACCATCTCTGCAGCACTCCACCAATCAGGCCTTTATGGTAGATTGGCCAGACGGAACCACTCCTCAGTAAAAGGCACATGACAGCCTGCTTGGAGCTTGCCAAAAGGCACCAAAAGGACTCTCAGACCATGAGAAAAGGTACATGTTAACATATAGACTAATATGTTATAAATTGTGTTCTTACACTGGTACAGTTATGCCCTATGAGAGATGTACAACTGCGCATGTGCGAAAATAAAGAAAGGGCATTTTCCCGCGTTCTGGTTGAAACACCAATGATGAACATGTGTGTTTATTCCTCCGTTAAGTAAGCCGGTATTCCTGTCCTGAAGATGACAGCACCAACAGGTTATGGGCCCAGGAGGGAACATGGAAGCCGATGGAATAGATTATGTTTCGACGGAGATGAAAAAAACTACGAGTTATGGGAGACTAAGTTTTTGGGGCACTTGCGTTTGCTAGGGCTAAAGGCCACCATATTGAGCGTGGATGAAGATGAAGAAGACGGAGAGAAAAATGAAGCCTACGCCGAATTGATACAGGTTTTGGATGATAAAAGTCTTTCCCTGATAATGAGAGAAGCAGCAGATGATGGGAGAAAAGCGTTGAAGATATTGAGGGAACATTATGCAGGTAAAGGGAAGCCACGTGTGATTAGCCTCTACACTGAGCTAACTTCTCTTCAGAAAGCTGCTGACGAAAGTGTTACGGATTATATCATTCGTGCTGAGACGGCTATTACAGCACTGAGGAATGCTGAAGAGACTTTAAGTGACGGGCTGTTGATTGCAATGATTCTGAAAGGTTTGCCCGAATCATTTAAGCCGTTTGCCATCCACATAACGCAGAGTGACGAGCCGACAACTTATGGCAAGTTCAAAACCAAGTTGAGGAGCTATGAAAGCACGGAGAAGTTTAGCGCCATTTCCACTGACGACAACGTGATGAAGGCAAGTAACATTAAAGTTAGCTGGCCAAGAGGAAGAGATAAAGGGACCGAGATAACCTGCTTCAACTGTGGCCAGAAAGGGCACAAGGCCCGGGAATGTACCGTTACTGGAGAGCACAGAGAACGGAGACAGTGGTGTAGTTTTTGCAAGAGCTCCACTCATACTGACGCAAATTGCAGACGAAAAAGAAGAGACAATGTGAAACAAGCAACAGATGCTGAAGGCCACACATTTGCATTCAAAATACGTGACTGTCAGGTTCGTGGACTGAAACAAAAAGGGCTGATGGTTGATACGGGAGCAACGTCACATATAGTCACGGACATCGGGAAGTTTAAGGAGTTTGACGAGACTTTCAAACCGGAAAAACATTCCGTGGAGCTGGCTGACGGAACAAAAACGAATGGTGTCGCGGAGAGGAGAGGTGCAGCGGAGGTTTACCTGAGAGACAACACGGGTCGTCGGGTGAAAACAACGCTGACGAAGGCGCTGTACGTGCCGTCGTTTCCACAGGACATTTTCTCTGTTAAAGCAGCGACAGCCAACGGAGCTTCAGTCAACTTTCGACAGGGGTGTAACAAGCTCATCCACAAGAACGGTACCACTTTTGACATCGAGGAGTACGATAGACTTTACTATCTTAACACTGTAAGTGATGAAAATGATGATGGATGTCATGGGTGCTATGATATTCACACATGGCACAAAATTATTGGCCACTGTAATTTTGAGGATGTGTCAAAGTTAGAAAATGTGACAGAGGGAATGAAAATCACAGGTAAGATTGACAAATCTACCCTCAACTGTGAAATCTGCACACAGGGAAAATTTGTTCAGAGCAGAAACAGAGAGCCTGATGAAAAGGCAAAAGCAGCTCTTGAGCTTGTGCACACTGATTTGGCTGGCCCTATTGAGCCAGAGGCGAAAGATGGGTTCAGATATACTCTAGCATTTACGGATGATTATTCAGGGGCAGTTTTTGTGTATTTCCTAAAAGCAAAACGTGATACTGTAAAAGCTACTGAGAAGTTTATTGCTGATGTGGCCCCTTATGGAAAAATAAAGTGTGTCAGGTCAGATAATGGCACAGAGTACACAGCCAAAGAGTTCCAGTCACTGCTCAGTAAGAATGCCATAAGACATGAAACTTCAGCCCCTTACTCACCCCATCAAAATGGGACCGCTGAGAGAAATTGGAGAACACTGTTTGAAATGGCAAGATGCATGCTACTTGAGAGCAACCTACCAAAGAAATTGTGGACATATGCTGTAATGACTGCTGCAGTAATTCGCAATAGGTGTTACAATAAGCGTGCAGGACAGACTCCACACTACATGTTTACTGGGAGAAAGCCTGATCTTTCAAAGATGAAAGAATTTGGATCTGTTTGCTATGCATACAGACAGAACAAGAAAAAGTTGGACTCAAGATGTGAAAAGGGTATTTTTGTCAGGTATGATAAAAATAGTCCAGCATACCTAGTCTACTACCCAGACACTGGAAAAGTTCTTAAAAACAGATTAGTCAAGTTTGTTACAAAAGGTGTAGTCGAACGCCAAACTCAGACAGATTTGGAAATGAGTGATGATCTTCATGGGGAGAGATTTGAATCCCCCATGCCAAAAGCCAAGATGGCAGATCAAAATTCCGAAGAGACACAAGATGTGCAAATCGAGACTTCAGATAGTCAGAGTCCACGCTATCCAGACAGAGCGAGGAAGAAGCCCCAGTACTTAAAAGACTATGAGTGTAAAGTGAAGTGTGATGACCAGATACCACCTAGTGTTGACTACTGCTACAGAGTAATGTGCAATGCACCACAAACCTTCAAAGAAGCAATGATTTCACCAAAATCAGAGATTTGGGCTACTGCTATGAAGGAGGAGATGGATTCCCTTAGGGAAAATGATACATTCACATTGACCACACTGCCAGAGGGTAAAAATGCAGTGGGGGGCAGGTGGGTCTATGCGGTCAAAAACAATTCAGATGAGACTGAGACATACAAGGCAAGATATGTTGCAAAGGGATATAGTCAAGTGGCAGGAATAGACTATAAGGATACTTTTTCTCCAACTGCAAATATGACATCAGTACGCTGTTTGATGCAGCTAGCAGCTCAGTATGACTTAGAGTTACATCAGATGGATGTCAAAACAGCATATCTACATGCTCCTATTGACTGTGAAGTGTACATGGAGCAACCAGAGGGTTTTGAAGTCAGGTCAGATACAGGTGATCAACTAGTCTGCAAACTGAACAAGTCGTGTACGGCCTGAAACAGTCAGGAAGGAACTGGAACAAAATGTTGCATGATCACCTTAGTGAAAATGGTTTTACACAGAACCCAGCTGATCACTGTGTTTACAACAAACAAACTGCAACAGAAAGGATCATTTTGATAATTTGGGTCGATGATCTAATTATCGCTGCTAGTGATAGTGACTCACTCACTGTCACACCCTGGCTCTGGGACTCTATATGTTGAGCCAGGGTGTGTTCATTCTATGTGTTATATTTCTATGTTGGGGGTTCTAGTTCTTCTGTTTCTTTGTTGGCCTGAGTGACTCCCAATCAGAGGCAACGAGTGTCAGCTGTGGCTGGTTGTCTCTGATTGGGAGCCATATTTAAACTGTCTGTTTTTCCCTTGGTGTTTGTGGGTTTTTGTTCCTGTTGGTTTGTTCCGTTTTGGTTGTGCTAAACCTAGGACTTCACGTGTTCGTTTGTTGTTTTGTTTTGTTATCACTGAAGATAATAAATAGGTTCGCTCAACACGCTGCGCATTGGTCTACTTCCTACGACGATCGTGACAGAAAAACCCACCATACCAGGACCAAGCAGCGTGTCCAGGAGCAGGCAGCCTGGACGTGGGAGCAGATTTTGGACGGGCAGGGGTCCTGGACCTGGGAGGAAATCCTGGCCAGGATGGATCGCCGGCCATGGAGTGAGACAGTAGAGAGGCGACGGAGAGAGGAGCAACGGCGTGATCAGGGTCGTTGTCGGACGGTCGAGAGGCAACCCCAAAACATTTTTAGGGGGGGGCACAGGGCATGGACTGGGCTGACGGAGGCAGAAAAGGGGCGTATTCAGAAGGCCACCAGGTTACGGGGGCCACTGGTCAAAGTAGGGAAAGAAGGTTTAGAGGCACGGCGAGAGGTACTGGGGTGTGTTACCAGTCCGGTCCGGCCCGTTCCAGATCCCGGTGTAGAGCCAGTGGTGTGTGTCCCCAGTACGGTCCGGCCTGTTACGGCCCCTCGCACCAAATGGACGGTGCGCGTCGCCAGCCCGGTCCGGCCTGTTCCTGCCTCTCGCACCAAGCCTACGGTGCGCGTCGCCAGCCCGGTCCGGCCTGTTCCTGCCCCTCGCACCAAGCCTACGGTGTGCGTCGCCAGCCCGGCCCGGCCTGTTCCTGCCCCTCGCACCAAGCCTATGGTGTGCGTCGCCAGCCCGGCCCGGCCTGTTCCTGCCACTCGCACCAAGTCTATGGTGCGCGTCGCCAGCCCGGCCCGGCCTGTTCCTGCCACTCGCACCAAGTTTACGGTGCGCGTCGCCAGCCCGGCCCGGCCTGTTCCTGCCACTCGCACCAAGCCTACGGTGCGCGTCGCCAGCCCGGCCCGGCCTGTTCCTGCCACTCGCACCAAGCCTACGGTGCGCGTCGCCAGCCCGGCCCGGCCTGTTCCTGCCACTCGCACCAAGCCTACGGTGCGCGTCGCCAGCCCGGCCCGGCCTGTTCCTGCCACTCGCACCAAGCCAGGGGTGCGAGTCGTCAGCCTGGTCCAGCCTGTTCCTGTCACTCGCACCAAGCCAGGGGTGCGAGTCGTCAGCCTGGTCCAGCCCGTTCCTGCTACTCGCACCAAGCCAGGGGTGCGAGTCGTCAGCCTGGTAAAGCCCGTTCCTGCTCCACGCACCAAGCCAGGGGTGCGAGTCGTCAGCCCGGTAAAGCCCGTTCCGGCTCCACGCACCAGGCCAGGGGTGCGCATCGTCAGCCCGGTCCGGCCCGTAGCTGCTCCACGCACCAAGCCAGGGGTGCGAGTCGTCAGTCCGGTGAGGCCCGTTCCGGCTCCACGCACCAAGCCAGGGGTGCGCATCGTCAGCCCGGTCCGGCCCGTTGCTGCTCCACGCACCAAGCCAGGGATGCACGTCGTCAGTCCGGCACAACCCGTGCCTGGGTCATCGGTGCCAAATCAGGTACCGCTCAACTGCTCCACAACGGAGCTGAAGCTAACCGCTCCTGCTACGTCCAGTTCAGCTCCAGCCAGCGGGGCCAGACCGGACCAGGGGTGCTATGGGGGGTTTATTGGAGGGTGGTGGGCAAGCCCGGAGCCAGAACCGCCGCCGAGGAGGAATGCCCACCCAGCCCTCCCCTGTTTTGCTCTGGTTGAGGCGCGGTCGCAGTCCGCGCCTTTAGGGGGGGGTACTGTCACACCCTGGCGCTGGGACTCTATATGTTGAGCCAGGGTGTGTTCATTCTATGTGTTATATTTCTATGTTGGGGGTTCTAGTTCTTCTGTTTCTTTGTTGGCCTGAGTGACTCCCAATCAGAGGCAACGAGTATCAGCTGTGGCTGGTTGTCTCTGATTGGGAGCCATATTTAAACTGTCTGTTTTTCCCTTGGTGTTTGTGGGTTTTTGTTCCTGTTGGTTTGTTCCGTTTTGGTTGTGCTAAACCTAGGACTTCACGTGTCGTGTTCGTTTGTTGTTTTGTTTTGTTATCACTGAAGATAATAAATATGTTCGCTCAACACGCTGCGCATTGGTCTACTTCCTACGACGATCGTGACACTCACAAGTGTAAAAGAAATGTTAAGTGAAAAATTTAAGATGAAAGATCTTGGGAGGCTTAGACATTTCATAGGCATTGATTTTACACAAAGTGAAGGGAAAATAAAGATGAGCCAAACAAGGTACATAACCAAGATACTGGAAAGGTTTGGTATGTCAGACTGTAAAACAAGGTCAACACCATGTGAACAAAAAACAAACTTTGATGGTGATGGTGAACCTATTGATTCAAAAAGGTATCGTGAAGTGATAGGCAGCTTGATATATGTTATGACATGTACAAGACCGGATATCAGTTGGATTGTCAGCAAGCTGTCACAATACCTATCAGAACCAAAAGAGCAACACTGGATAACAGCTAAACATGTGTTGAGGTACTTGAAGGGGACAATGAATCAGGAGTTGTGTTACAAAAAGGGGGTGGAAAAACTCAACCTCGTAGCATATAGTGATGCTGATTGGGCAGCAGATCAAAGTGACAGACGAAGCATAACAGGGTATTGTTTTAGTTTAACTAAATGTGGACCTGTTATTTCATGGAGGTCTAAGCAGCCAACAGTAGCTTTATCTACATGTGAAGCAGAGTACATGGCACTGGCTGCTACTACACAAGAAAGTTTGTACCTTGTACAGTTATTGGGCCAGATGGATAGTGAGTGCCAATATGCACCAGTAACAATCTTTGAAGATAACCAAGGTGCATTTGCTCTGTCAAAGAACCCAGTATGTCGTCAGAGATGTAAACATGTTGACATCAGATATCATTTCATTCGATCTGCGCTCAGTGATGGCAAAATAAGTATTGAATATTGTCCAACGGCAGACATGGTTGCAGATGTTTTGACTAAACCTGTAACGAAGTTCAAAAATGAAAAATTCTTGGGTTATATGTTTGGAATGTAAAGTGACATTTGTGAGATGTATAACTGTAAGCTAAATGTGTTGATAGTTAGGTTGAATACGACTTGTACAGTATAAGAGCAAGTGGGGGTGTTAACATATAGACTAATATGTTATAAATTGTGTTCTTACACTGGTACAGTTATGCCCTATGAGAGATGTACAACTGTGCATGTGCGAAAATAAAGAAAGGGCATTTTCCCGCGTTCTGGTTGAACATGTGTGTTTATTCCTCCGTTAAGTAAGCCGGTATTCCTGTCCTGAAGATGACAGCACCAACAGTACACCTTCAAACAGGACAACGACCCTAAGCACACAGCCAAGACAACGCAGGAGTGGCTTCGGGACAAGTCTCTGAATGTTCTTGAGTGGCCCAGCCAGAGCCCGGACTTGAACCCGATCTAACATCTCTGGAGAGACCTGAAAATAGCTGTGCAGTGACGCTCCCCATCCAACCTGACAGAGCTGGAGAGGATCTGCAGAGAAGAATGTTAATAATAATAATATGCCATTTAGCAGACGCTTTTATCCAAAGCAACTTACAGTCATGCGTGCATAAATTTTTGTGTATGGGTGGTCCCGGGGCTCGAACACACTACCCTGGCGTTACAAGCGCCGTGCTCTACCAGCTGAGCTACAGCTGTGCTAGGCTTGTAGCACCACCCCAAGAAGACTCAAGGCTATAATTGCTGCCAAAGGTGGTTCAACAAAGTACTTTGTCTGAATACTTATGTAAATAAGGTATTCGTATTTTTATACATTTGCAAATATTTCTAAAAACATGTTTCCGCTTTGTCATTATGGGCTATTGTGTAGATTGCTGAGGAATATTTTTTTATTTAATCCACTTTAGAATAAGGCTGTAACGTAACAAAGTGGAAAAAGTAAAGGGGTCAGAATACTTTCCAACAACCTGCCATGAAATTCTTAACATGATATATTATTATTATTATTATTATCTTTAGTACATACACACACACAAATATAATATGACTGTATTGACTGTGCTATGGACTGAGTGTTGTAGTAGTTCCCTCTCTCTCCAGATGGGGGAGCTGTGGGCTGACCTGGTACACAGTGTGACTACCTCCTGTAGTACCCTCTTCCCTCCCTCCAGCCCCAGACCCCCACCCATTCCCCTGGTTCTCTCCAGCACCAGACCCCCCTCCACCCCCATGGAGCTCCCAGGACCTCAGGAGTGTTCTGAATGGAAAGTCTCCATTGAAAATGCTGTTTAGTCCAGGATTAGGCTTTAATCTGTGTTTGGCAAACCACCCTTCAAATTAGTCTAGGTTTAAATACCGTATGGCGTACGCAGCTTTGTGTGTTCTGTACATTTTTGTCTGTCATTATATACTAACATAATCTTGTCCACCAGCCAGAATATACAGAGGATGAACAACATTGCATTCACTCCACATTACTGGCCTGTATGACAAAGTGAAAAGAAGTAAGCCTGTGTAAAAAAATAAAATAATACATCCACTCAAAATCATCAATTCCATTTGCAACAAGGTCGTTAAGTAATACTGCAGGTCAAAAAGGTAATTTGTTTACCATGTCTTTGCAGGCTTGGGTCAAATCCAATATACAGTGGGGAGAACAAGTATTTGATACACTGCCGATTTTGCAGGTTTACCTACTTACAAAGCATGTAGAGGTCTGTAATTTTTATCATAGGTACACTTCAACTGTGAGAGACGGAATCTAAAACAAAAATCCAGAAAATCACATTGTATGATTTTTAAGTAATTAATTTGCATTTTATTGCATGACATAAGTATTTGATACATCAGAAAAGCAGAACTTAATATTTGTTACAGAAACCTTTGTTTGCAATTACAGAGATCATACGTTTCCTATAGGTCTTGACCAGGTTTGCACACACTGCAGTAGGGATTTTGGCCCACTCCTCCATACAGACCTTCTCCAGATCCTTCAGGTTTCGGGGCTGTCACTGGGCAATACGGACTTTCAGCTCCCTCCAAAGATTTTCTATTGGGTTCAGGTCTGGAGACTGGCTAGGCCACTCCAGGACCTTGAGATTCTTCTTACGGTCTTAGTTCAAATCCAGAACTGTCGAGTGAAAAATCTGTCCTAGAGCAAGGCAAGTAACCGTAATTGCTCCAGGGTCACCATCAATAATGGCTTCAACCCTCCATAATAAAGTGAGACAGGAGACTGAACTCACAATATGTTTATTCATTTTTGGTTATTTTCTGCCATTTAGAGGTTTTTGTTGCATACATTTGTGACTAAATCATATTTTATGTTTTTAAATAAAATAAGCAATTATAGAAATCCAACTAGAAGATATGTCTGTGATTACTGAGGATTCTCTATGAACAGATATTAGCTATGGATTCCACAATGTCAAATACAACTTCACTGAATTGTCCGTTGTGGCCGCGTCCTCTAGAAAATCATCTGGATGTCTGCTGCTGAAGGTCTGCTGGTATAGAAGTATGGCATTCTCAAACAGACAGCTGTTTAGTGGAAATACTGACAATGACAAACCATGTCCCCTAATCACCAATAAAACATACAGTTTCTGTAAAACTGCATTTTCTCTGCACTGGTGCCTTTTTGGTGATTCCTGAAATAGGGATATGTTCACAATAAACCGTTATCATCATACCAGTTTTTTTTCAATAAACACTATTCAAACAACTCCAGAACATGATAAGGATTCTCTCCAGAGCGAGTTAGCTGGTGTTTCTTTGGGTTGTCATGACTCTCTCCTTGGTGAGGATCAAAGGTGCCATATAAAACTGGCAAATGGCTGACAGATAGCCAGAACCCCCTCTCTCCCATAGGAGAGGGGGGAGTTGTGCCGGTTTTGACACACGGTCATAAATTGTGTGCCGCAAACTGTCTTGCCCTGCAGTATTGGGAAAGTCATCTTTGTTACAGAGAGACTTTTGCCGCCAAAACTTTTACGTCAATAAAAGTGGACATTGGAACATTATTTCTGACATCCAAATGTTTGGAATAATCATGTCATATTGTTTATTATTTTGTGATGTCATTAAGGATGGTATAAATAAATAATTGTAACTCTGAAAGTGTACACATTCTAGTTATCAAGCTTATATCTAAATGTTGTATAAAATATATGATTAAGTATGAGAGAACTTTAGTGAAGATAGCAATGTGATTTTATTATTTTAATGAGATAATTGTTTTATATACACTTTTGCCCAGTCAGTAACCACGCCCAAGTCAGCACAGACATTGTGTTGGCGTGATGGAACGCCCCCTTTTTACCCGAGTAAAAAAGCCATTGGTAACTACATTTACATTAGACCAGGAAGTGTGGAGCTGTGGCTACATTTACATTTACATTTTAGTCATTTAGCAGACGCTCTTATCCAGAGCGACTTACAGGAGCAATTAGGGTTAAGTGCCTTGCTCAAGGGCACATTAACGTCATTTAGCAGACGCTCTTAGCCAGAGCGACTCGCAAATTGGTGCGTTCACCCTATAGCCAGTGGGATAACCATTTACAATTGGGGGGGGGGGGGGGGGGGGGGGGTTAGAAGGAACACTTTATCCTATGGCTACAATGGCTTAAAATGGTTAGACCAGAAAGACTAGAAAACTTGAGAGTGGCGACTGCACGTTTAGAATGGTTAGAACTTTGAATCAGAGCTGAACGTTACAAATGGTTGACACTCTAAGACCAGGACACGTGAGACGTTCGTCCACACGTTTGAAATGGTGAGAAACTCTCAATCTCTACACAAGAAGAAGACACTCACTAGACCGTAGCATTACCAGTCTGCAGATGGCATGTAAAGTAGTCTAGGACTTTCACTAAAAGACAAGAGTTGGGAAGGACAATCCCATCTCAGACAACCGTTGGAGCATCTGAAGTATCTCTTCTAACAAACACTTCACTACCAGAGAAGCTCTACAAAGAAGAAGGACGTTGTGACCTCTGGTGGACAATCAGAGCCTTACAAGTGAGCTGAGCGAAGACCCAGCCAAAAACCTCCTTTCCAAGAGGGCTTGGGTCAACAGAGATAGACGAGCGGCAAACACGCAAATACATTTATTGTTTTTTTTACTCTGAATGGGCGGTGGTTAGGTTGCTAAGTATTGTGACTGCCGTGAGCGTAGGTTCCAAATGTAAATGTACGATAAGTTTGACTCTCTTTGTCCCTCTCTCCCTCCTTCTATTGACCCCTCCCCTTTTTGATAACCAAGCAGTCATGCTGTCGTTAGTCCGCTAGGGACCCTTTTCTCATGTATGAAGTATGAATGTGTTCTGTGTTATTATTTAGTTAGCTAGTAAATAAATGATTAAGCCAATTTGTGTATTGCTGAATCATAAGTAAAGTTAGGGTTCTTGCGGATTCAAGGATTATGCAACGTTCAGAATGAGACTGATATGAGGTAATGATTAATAAGTGCCTTATCGATATATAACATACATATCTTAAAGTTTAATTCGGGAGATGGTAACTCGTTAAACAAATTATTCAGTGGTGCCCCAAAATCCTAATGAGTTAATTGTTACATTATTAATGTAACTGTTTGACAATTAAACATAGTTAGTTGATTCGATAAATAACAGTCATCAGATTAATGAAAGTCACGACAAGGTCTCCTAGGCGACGGATTATTTTCCTCACAGAGCAGTGGTATGGCTTTTCTACTATGCCAGTTAAATGATGGATCTTCAAATTTGATGACTGACTGACGCTTTCCACACAGGGAGCAGGTACCACACTCCTTTGCAAGTAATCCCCCCCCCCCCTTTATTTAACCAAGTAAGTTGCATCGCAGTGCTAACTGTGCCACTAGAGATCCTGGTTCGATTCCAGGCTCTGTCGCAGCCAGCCGCGACCGGGAGACTCATGGGCGGCGCACAATTGGCCCAGCGTCGTCCAGGGTAGGGGAGGGAATGGCCGGCAGGGATGTAGCTCAGTTGATAGAGCATGGCGTTTGCAACGCCAGGGTTGTGGGTTCGATTCCCACGGGGGAGCCAGTATTAAAAACATTATAATAATATGTATTCACTAACTGTAAGTCGCTCTGGATAAGAGCGTCTGCTAAATGACTAAAATGTAAATGTAAGTTACTGTTAGTGATAATTAGTTGGTGTTTAATTTTTTTTAAATAAACTGGTGAAACTATCCCCACAATGATAGCAGAGTTAAGGCTTCTCCCCTATGTGAATAAGCTGGTGTCTTCAGACTTGATGACAACTTTACTCATGTGTGAGTTCTCTGATGTTTCTTCAAAGTTGATGATTGACTGAAACTCTTCCCACACTGAGAGCAGTGGTATGGCTTCTCTCCGGTGTGAATTAACTGGTGTGTCTTTAGGTGGTGTAACTGACTAACACTCTTCCCACAATGAGAGCAGCGGTAAGGCTTCTCTACTGTGTGGGTTAGCTGGTGTCTCTTTAGGTTTCCCACCAGACTGAAACTCTTCCCACACTGGGGGCAGCGGTAAGGTTTCTCCCCGGTGTGTGTTATCTGATGTTTCTTTAGAGTTGATGAATGACTGAAACTCTTACCACACTGGGAGCAGTGGAATGGCTTTCCTCCCGTGTGAATTAGCTGGTGTTTCTTTAGGAAATATAAACTGGTGAAACTATCCCCACATTGAGAGCAGTGGTAAGGCTTCTCTCCTGTGTGACTTAACTGGTGTGTATTCAGGTTGGCTAACTGACTGAAACTCTTCCCACAATGAGAGCAGAGGTAAGGCTTCTCTCCTGTATGAGTTAGGTGGTGTTTCTTTAGGAAATATGAACTGGCGAAACTATCCCCACATTGAGAGCAGTGGTAAGGCTTCTCTCCTGTGTGAGTTCTCTGGTGTGACTTCAAGTCTCTTGGATGTCTGAAATCCTTCCCACACTGAGAGCAGTGGTATGGCTTCTCGCCTGAGTGAATTAACTGGTGTGTATTCAGGTTGGCTAACTGACGGAAACTCTTCCCACAATGAGAGCAGAGGTATGGCTTCTCTCCTGTGTGAGTTAGGTGGTGTTTTCTCAGAGTTGATAATTGACTGAAACTATTTCCACATTGGGAGCAGTGGTAAGGCTTCTCTCCTGTGTGAGTTCTCTGGTGTGTCTTTAGTTGGTCCGAATGACTGCAACCCTTCCCACAAACAGAGCAGTGGTATGGCTTCTCTCCTGTGTGCGTTATCTGGTGCGTCTTGAGTTTGCTTGGTGTTTCACATATCTTCCCACATTGACCACACGGGTATGTCGTCATTCTTTTTTGAGCCTGTTTTGATTTGAGGTGAGTTGGACAAATAAAACTGCCTCTGCAATCTGAGCAGGGGTTGGGCCTACAAGTGTGCCTTCTCAACTCCTCTGGCTCATAGAAACTAGTGAAGCAGTCCATGCAGTGGTGATGTTTCTGTCTTGAGTTCCTCTGTCTGTGTTGTTTATGGTTTCCTGATGCTGTGGAACTGGGCTCACTGTCTGAACCTGGGTTGGAGGTCTCTTCTGTGGGAAAATGAACAAATATGGGGTTACAATTAGGAACATAATTGAAATGGTCTTTTAAATACTTGTTTAAAGGCCCAATGCAGACATTTTTATATCAATGTCAAATAATTTATTGGGTAACAATTAGGTACCTTACTTTAATACACTGAACAAAAATATAAAACGCAACTTGCAACAATTTCAAAGGTTTTACTTAGTTTCAGTTCATAAGGAAATCAGTCAACTGAAAAAAATTCATTAGGCCCTAATCTATGGATTTCACATGACTGGAAATACAGATATGCATCTGTTGGTCACAGATACATTTTTTTTTAAAGTGGATCAGAAAACCAGTCAGTATCTGGTGTCGACATCTCCTTCACATAAAGTTGATTAGGAAGTTGATTGTGGCCTGTGGAACGTTGTCCGACTCCTCAATGGCTGTGCGAATTTGCTGGATATTGGCGGGAACTGGAACACGCCATCATACACGTCGATCCAGAGCATCCCAAACATGTTCAATGGGTGACATGTCTAGTGAATATGCAGGCCATGGAAGAACCTTGCATCATGCATTGTCATGCAGAAACATGAGGTGATGGCGGTGGATGGTTACGACACCGAACTGCAGTCAGGTCAAGACCCTGGTGAGGACGACGAGCACACAGATGAGCTTCCATGAGACGTTTTCTGACAGTTTGTGCAAATATTCTTCAGTTGTGCAAACCCAAGGTTTCATCAGCTGTCCTGGTGGCTGGTCTCAAACGATCCCGCAGGTGAAGAAGCCGGATGTGGAGGTCCTGTGCTGGCGTGGTTACACGTGGTCTGCAGTTGTGAGGCCGGTTGGACGTACTGCCAAATTCTCGAAGACGACATTGGAGGCAGCTTATGGTAGAGAAATAAACTTTAAATGATCTGGCAACAGCTCTGGTGGACATTCCTGCAGTCAGCATGCCAATTGCACGCTCCCTCTAAACTTGAGACATCTGTGGCATTGTGTTGCGTGAAAAAACAGCAAATTTTAGAGTGGCCTTTTGTCCCGAGCACAAGGTGCACCTGTGTAATGATCATGCCGTTTAATCAGCTTCTTGATATGCCACACCTGTCAGGTGGATGGAATATCTTGGCAATGGAGAAATGCTCACTAACAGGGATATAAACAAATTTGTGCTCCATATTTGAGAGAAATAAGCTTTTTGTGCGTATGGAAGGTTTCTGGGATCTTTTATTTCAGCTCATGAAACATGGGACCAATATTTTACATATTGCGTTTATATTTTTGTTCAGTGTAGATTTCCCTTGAAACTGGAAGAACTTTGCCACAATTTACCACATCGTGATATCACAATGGAAAGCCAAAACTCCCGCCCACACAAGCCTGCTGATTAGAATGTAATGTGTAAATTGTATTTTCAACCAGGAAATAACTGATTACAAAATCACACTTTTACAGTGTTAGTTTCATCAGCTGTGGTCCAATATGATATAAAACATAGGAAAAACATAATTTTGCCTACACTCTTTAAAGCTAGAATCCTCAATTAAACCAATGACAAAGAACCACCAGATCTCTGATTCGGTAAGAACCTGAGGGATGGGCTTTGAGAAATGTAACCACTCTCAAATTAATAGACAGATCTAAAGATGCAAGGACTGATCATCCATGATATCAACATGATAGTTTTAACCATGTTTTGCGCCTATACAGTGTTTGGTTACAAACATTGGAGTAAAACAAGCTTATATGTTGGTTATGATGGAGAACGACCGTTGAACTAGACTCATGAGCCATTTCTAAGTTATATTCTTCAAGAATCAATGAGTACATATCATTAATTTCAAAGTCCAAAAATGGATGTAGCAACTAAGGATTGTAGATTTAAGAATGTCTACTTCCACTTTATCCCTGAAAGACATAAAGGTTGGAGAGGTTGGAGCAGGGCACTTCCATACTATGGTGCCTTTGGAGCAGTTGTTGTGGAGGGGTTAAGTGTCTTACTCAAGGGAACAACAACGGGTGATGACAACTAGGATTTGATACAAACAACCTTCCAGTTGACAGCTCACTTCCCAACAGATTGTCCGGCCAGAGTTTTGAAATCCCCTGTACATTTCAAGCATGAACTGCTCTTTTCAAGTCCTGCCACAACATCTCAATTGGGATTAGGTCTGGACATTGAATAGACCATTCCTAAACTTCAAATTTGACAGAGGGCTCTATTTTAACAAACCTAATGCAATGGTAAATATTAGCGCTGGCAGTAGCGTTATAGGTTCGGGGGGTGGTGTCAGAAATATTTTTGTTATTTTCAGAACCGGAATTATGGGCCCAGGAGCTTGTGGTGGCGCAAAAGAGCTGGGTTTTGATGAATAAACAAGTTGTGGGTTTCCGAGGCTTGGCCCCTCACTGGCCAATCAGTAAGTGCTCCATGGCTAAATATGTGGTTGCTTCAAGTTGTGTAGTTAAGGTCTTTTATCTATTGCATTGTCATCAACTCCAATTAAAATGTTAGTCCGTTATAGCCTAGTTCGTTAAATAGCCTGCCCCATATTTGCTAAACATGTTTGCAGTCCACATTGTTCTTATTGCATTGCTTCAATATGGAAATGCATTGTTAAACATAGGCTATAGCATTCACACTGTTATAGTGGCTAGGTCTACTGTAAATTGCAGTCTGGACATGGACATGCCAAACATAGTCAATAAGCAAGATTAAATTCACTAGGCTATTGATGAGGCCTAAAAAGACAGTGTATCAGGAAGGGGGAATGTCCACTCACCGTTATACTTCTCGCAAATGTAATGTTTTATAAACATAATTAAACCATCTTAAGATCATATTTCCACTTTTCCATAAAAAGCAGACGAAATTACATTGCATTCGAGCCATATACGTTCTCACCATAAACTCAGGGATGGTGAATCTTTCTAATAAGTTTGGGTTTTAATCAAATTAAACGGAAAACAATCAATCTACTTTTTAAAGCAACAACAATATTTCTAAATAGGATTGGTAAGAAACATGAACTCATGAATCGCTTCTCTGTGCACACGCCTAAATGTCTTCTCACATAACATTTGCACGTCTATAATAAAATACAATTCTCCTCTGTAGCTCAGCTGGTAGAGCACGGCGCTTGTAATGCCAGGGTAGTGGGTTCGATCCCCGGGACCACCCATACACAAAAAAATGTATGCACGCTTTGGATAAAAGTGTCTGCTAAATGGCATATTGTATTATTATATTATATCATATCAATAGTTCATGGCATTATAGGAGGATGGAATAGTTTGGAGGAGCGCCGTGACATTGGTAATCGGACCAGGGGCGCTCTTTGAAAATGGGGCTGGATAGCTTACTCAAAATGAGCAAAATAAAGTATGCTGGTATGTGAATTGTGAATAATGAAAAAATATTAAGACAAATATTTCAAGGCAATCTCAATAAACTATTTCAAACCCCTTTATTCTTAGGCTACTGGGCTACTTAGCCAGTATAAAAAGACGCAACAACAGTGCCTTGCAAAAGTATTCATCCCCCTTGGCGTTTTTCCTATTTTGTTGTATACCTGTAATTTAAATGGATTTTTATTTGGATTTCATGTAATGGACATACACAAAATAGTCCAAATTGGTGAAGTGAAATGAAAAAAATATTTTGTTTCAAGAAATTCTAAAAAATTAATAACTGAAAAGTGATGCGTGCATATGTATTCACCCCCTTTGCTATGAAGCCCCTAAATAAGATCTGGTGCAACCAATTACCTTCAGAAGTCACATAATTAGTTAAATAAAGTCCACCTGTGTGCAATCTAAGTGTCACGTGATCTCAGTATATATACACACCTGTTCTGAAAGGCCCCAGAGTCTGCATCACCACCAAGCAAGCGGCACCATGAAGACCAAGGAGCTCTCCAAACAGGTCAGGGACAAAGTTGTGGAGAAGTACAGATCAGGGTTGGGTTATAAAAAAAGATCTGAAACTTTGAACATCCCACGGAGCATCATTGAATCCATTATTAAAAAATTGAAAGAATATGGCACCACAACAAACCTGCCAAGAGAGGGCCGCCCACCAAAACTCACGGACCAGGCAAGGAGGGCATTAATGAGAGAGGCAACAAAGAGACCAAAGATAACCCTGAAGGACCTGCAAAGCTCCACAGTGGAGATTGGAGTATCTGTCCATAGGACCACTAAGCCGTACACTCCACAGAGCTGGGCTTTATGGAAGAGTGGCCAGAAAAAAAGCCATTGCTTAAAGAAAAAAATAAGCAAACATGTTTGGTGTTCGCCAAAAGGCATGTGGGAGACTCCTCAAACATATGGAAGAAGGTACTCTCGTCAGATGACACTCAAATTGAGCTTTTTGGCCATCAAGGAAAACGCTATGTCTGGCGCAAACCCAACACATCTCATCACCCCGAGAACACCAACCCCACAGTGAAGCTTGGTGGTGGCAGCATCATGCTGTGGGGATGTTTTTCATCGACAGGGACTGGGAAACTGGTCAGAATTGAAGGAATGATGGATGGCGCTAAATACATGGAAATTCTTGAGGGAAACCTGTTTCAGTCTTCCAGAGATTTGAGACTGGAACGGAGGTCCACCTTCCAGCAGGACAATGACCCTAAGCATACTGCTAAAGCAACACTCAAGTGGTTTAAGGGGAAACATTTAAATGTCTTGGAATGGCCTAGTCAAAGCCCAGACCTCAATCCAATTGAGAATCTTTGGTATGACTTAAAGTTTGCTGTACACCAGCGGAACCCATCCAACTTGAAGGAGCTGGAGCAGTTTTGCCTTGAAGAATGGGCAAAAATCCCAGTGGCTAGATGTGCCAAGCTTATAGAGACATACCCCAAGAGACTTGCAGCTGTAATTGCTGGAAAAGGTGGCTCTACAAAGTATTGACTTTGGGGGGGGGGGGGGGGGGGGGGGGTGAATAGTTATGCACGCTCAAGTTCTATTTTGTTGTCTTATTTGTTGTTTGTTTCACACATTTTTTTATTTTGCATCTTCAAAGTGGTAGGCATGTTGTGTAAGTTAAATGATACAAACCCCCCCAAAATCCATTTTAATTCCAGGTTGTAAGGCAACAAAATAGGAAAAATGCCAAGGGGGCTGGATACCTTTGCAAGCCACTGTATGTGATGCTGCTAAACCAGCCATGATTTAGGGGAGGGTAGGCTATGCTTGTTTTTTTGTCAAATTAAGCGAAATGGGGGGGGGGGGGGGGGGGAACAATCATTTTTTGCTTTTTCTAAATACGAGACTCACCAGCACAAATTGAACATCTCTCTTCCATGGGCATTGTGTGTCATAGCTGGATAGGCTGCGCTTCCGCTCTCAACATCAACCGCGTTACCTAGAAGACCTGCTGTTTGTGGGTCTTAAACGTTCCCTTTAGTGCTGCATGAAACTGTCCATTTTGCATGTGTTTTTAAGGACACGCCTCAAATATTGTCACCCCTCCCACCTCAGCGCAAGTCAGCTGACGTTAGGGCTGGAAAATGCCAGTGCTCATGTTCTTCCATGACGAAATTCCAAACTAATGTGTGTTTGACACTTCTCCATCCTACACAACTGAACTTACCTGGGTCCGTGTTACCACTAACTTCCTCCTCCTCTTCCCTGTTCTCCACTTCTGTTGCTGCTCTCTCCTCCGCCTCCTCTGTGAATGCTCTCTCCTCCGCCTCCTCTGTGACTGCTCTCTGCTCTGCCCCCTCTTTGAATGCTCTCTGCTCCGCCCCCTCTTTGAATGCTCTCTGCTCCGCCCCCTCTTTGAATGCTCTCTGCTCCGACCCCTCTTTGAATGCTCTCTGCTCCGCCCCCTCTTTGAATGCTCTCTGCTCCGCCCCCTCTTTGAATGCTCTCTGCTCCACCCCCTCTTTGAATGCTCTCTGCTCCGCCCCCTCTTTGAATGCTCTCTGCTCCGCCCCCTCTTTGAATGCTCTCTGCTCCACCTCCTCTTTGAATGCTCTCTCCTCCACCTCCTCTTTAATCCCTAGCTCCTCTTCTTTGACTTCTCTCTCTTCCTCCTCTTCTTTGAATGCTCTCTCCTCCACCTCCTCTTTGAATGCTCTCTCCTCCACCTCCTCTTTGAATGCTCTCTCCTCCACCTCCTCTTTAATCCCTAGCTCCTCTTCTTTGACTTCTCTCTCCTCCTCTTCCTCTTTGACTATCACATTGAGTTCCAGTGGTTGACTACAGTCCTCCAGCTTCACTAAGACCATCTCTGGACCCCACTGTGAGCTTCTCTGTGCTGGAAGACCACAGTAAGAACCCGGGGACTTGGGTTCAGACATGGAAGGCTATAAATGGATTCAAAAGAGGCACAAACAAAATGTATGTAAGGTGAGTTAAACAAAATACTGGAACAACTTAGTTACTAAAGGAATATCACTAAATATTCCATCCACTAATACATTTAGCTAGCTAGCATTGCTTTGGCTATCGTACAGCTAGCGTTAGCTATGTTGAGCTAGTTGGGTTAGCTTTAGCTTACTGACACATTTTACTGTCACCTTTCTCACTAGGATGAAACAATCTAGCTAGATAGCCAAATTACCAGCAAGAAGTTCGTTTGAAGCAATGGTGAACCAAAATGACATTTTATTTGTAATCTCTAAATGACCAGTTAGGTAATGATTAGCTACTGAAATTAAATTAACTAGCTAGCCAGCCTTCGATAACAAACAGCCTAGCTAACTAGCCATGCTAATTTACTAGCTAAGGGTTGCCAATAGATTTATGCCATCTTAAAGATGGACAATTCACACATCACAAAGTTGACATTGCTGTCTTAATATCAAATAACGTTATCATTCACAACTGCGTCTTTAAAATAAACAAAGTTGCTTGGTATGACAGATAGCTAGTTAGCTCGGGTAGCTATTTTAATGGCCAGTAAGCAAGCTAGCTAACGTTAGCTCAAATGGCTATTGTTTACACATGATGACGTGGACAAATAATCCGACTACTAATGTTTACATATGGAAATGTTACAGAATATGTTAGAAATCTTGATTTTACCTTGACAACTGACTTTGAATTGGCAGCTCTTGCTGTTCTAGCAAGCGTAACTTCTTCTTTGGTGGGGGTTTAACAGCTTCTTCGATTAGGTTTAACGGCGGTTGGTATCCAATAAATGTTGCATTACCGCCACCTACTGGACTGGAGTACAACTCACATATACTTTGCATGAAAAAATAAAATAAAAACTACCATCTAACGCTACACTCACATTTTTTTAAATAATAATAACATAACACCACCCTACTCCACTATTTAAATATATTTAGTCCTACCTGAAGGGATGGGACACCACCACTTAACACACCCTGTAACTCTTCTGATGTCAAGTCTCGCACACCCAAATAACTCTCTGCAGCTGCCACCACAAGTACAGTTGATAACCATTTCTATAAATGCTAAAAATCCAAACTTACTGAAACATATATCACTTGTTGGCCTATCCCTCTGTACTGGTACAGATCTACTACTCACACCACTCCTCTCAGGATCCCTCCCCCTTGACCCAGGGGTTTAACAGAAGTTTGCAGCCAATATAATGTTGCATTACTGCCACCAACTGGACCGGAGAATAAATCAATTATACTTTGTAAAAGAAAAATACAAATTACCCTGCCAACCATTGTTGATGTTAATGTGTTGATGTTCTCCATATTCATAGCCAGAATGATTTTGCAGTGCATGGCGATCAAAGAGGTTTCCTGTTATATTCATCAGAGGTGTAGGGAGGGTGAAATTTGTGAATCCAAACAAATAGTAAGTATACAGATGATTAACAAAACATGCACATGACAGTATTCATACCTTGGTTATTGTGGTGAATGTGAATGAAAAAAACTGTTTTGATTATGGTTTTCATACTCATACCTTAATAATGTAGATGCCTATGGGATATTCATTGACGAGGTAAGGAAGGAGGATGGTAAATGTGATCTGCATAACATACAAATACCAATTGACATACCTTTGTATGCCTCCTTGTCTGTATACCTGCAGACACAGACACGAAAGTGAGCAGTTCAGTCATCTGCAGCCAATACAGCTAGCCTTCAACATATTCTTATAGCCTACATATTCTTACCTCTTTGTTGATTGATATCCTTTGAATTGTGTCCATTTTCTGTTTTAGAAAGATTTGCACCAATATAAAAAGACAGATGGTATCATCATAAAACAAAATACATTTAGATCATACAAGGGACAAACGTTACCTTAAATTTAGGAGATCTTTAAATGTTTCAGTTAAGTGCCTGCACCTGCTGTCCTTTCAAATTCAAATCTAGATGTTTCAGTTGGGCAGTTAGGTTCCTGCAAGAACCCCCACCAACTAAGCACGTTCCTCGATGAACCCCACCTCCTATTGGGTTCCTCAAATAACCTATTGGGGGCCATTTTCAGTGCCAAGAAGCCTAAGGTTCTTCGAAGGACTTTGAGGGTCTTAGAAGAACCCTTGTTGAACCCCTACTTTTTTGAGTGTACCTACCATTAGTCCCATCTCTCATTTAATTGGACTTACTTCACAGTAGTAAACAGAATAGTAGTAAATAGAAAAGCTATTTCAAGTATTTTGCTCTATATAGCTCAGATCCAAAGTTTAACGGTAAAACAGACGGTTCACCTTCTCCATTGATGTTTGCAGGCTACGTCTGAATACTGTAATGTCAAATGTATCAAGTAGACAATATTACATTTCTAAACAAAATATATTATACATACAGAACCAGTCAAAATGTTGGACACACCTACTCATTCAAGGGTTTTTCTTTATTTTTACTATTTTCTACATTGTAGAATAATAGTGAAGACATCAAAACTATGAAATAACACATATGGAATCATGCAGTTACCAAAAAAGTGTTAAACAAATCAAAATATATTTTATATTTGAGATTCCTCAAAGCCACCCTTTGCCTTGATGACAGCTTTGCACACTCATGGCTTTCTCTCAACCAGCTTCACCTGGAATGCTTTTCCAACACCCTTGAAGGAGTTCCCACATATGCTGAGCACTTGTTGGCTGCTTTTCCTTCACTCTGCGGTCCAACTCATCCCAAACCATCTCAATTGGGTTGAGGTCGGGTGATTGTGGAGGCCAGGTCATCTGATGCAGCACTCCATCACTCTGCTTCTTGGTCAAATAGCCCTTACACAGCCTGGAGGTGTGTTGGGTCATTGTCCTGTTGAAAAACAAATGATAGTCCCACTAAGCACAAACCAGATGGGATGGCGTATAGCTGCAGAATGCTGTGGTAGCCATGCTGGTTAAGTGTGCCTTGAATTCTAAATAAATCACAGACAGTGTCACCAGCAAAGCAACCCCACACCATCACACCTCCTCCTCCATGCTTCACGATGGGAACTACACATGCAGAGATCATCCGTTCACCTACTCTGTGTCTCACAAAGACACGGCTGTTTGGAACCAAAAATCTCAAATTTGGACTCATCAGACCAAAGGACAGATTTCCACCGGCCTAATGTCCATTGCTCATGTTCTTTGGCCCAAGCAAGTCTCTTCTTCTTATTGGTGTCCTTTAGTAGTGGTTTCTTTGCAGCAATTCGACCATGAAGGCCTGATTCAAGCAGTCTCCTCTGAACAGTTGATGTTGAGATGTGTCTGTTACTTGAACTCTGTAAAGCATTTATTTAGGCTGCAATTTCTGAGTCTGGTAACTCTAATGAACTTATCCTCTGCAGCAGAGGTAACTCTGGGTCTTCCTCTCCTGTGGCGGTCCTCATGAGAGCCAGTTTCATCATAGCGCTTGAGTGTTTTTGCGACTGCACTCGAAGAAACTTTAAAAGTTCTTGAAATGTTCCGTATTGACCTTCATGTCTTAAAGTAATGATGTACTGTTGTTTCTCTTTGCTTATTTGAGCTGTTCTTGCCATAATATGGAGTTGGTCTTTTACCAAATAGGGATATCTTCTGTATACCACCCCTACCTTGTCACAACACAATGATTCTATAAGTGTTATTTCATAGTTTTGATGTCTTCACTATTATTCTACAATGTAGTAAAAATAAAGAAAAACCTTTAAATCAGTAGGTGTGTCCAAACTTGTGACTGGTACTGTATATCATAAACATTGCAGAATAAATTCCTCACCTTTTCTGGCCATGATGAGTTCATATTCCCGAAGTAGCCATACAACAAATTACCATACACATCTCTCATTTAATTAGGCCTATTAGATAGACTATTATAATTTCTAGTTTTTGCTCTTTGCATCTGAAAGGGTGCTCTGTCTATAACATACAGTAGAATTTAACAGGTGAACAGACAGTTGATCTTTTGCATTGATGTGTGTACCACTGTATGTAGGCCTACTGTAGTTTACATTTTTTGTTCAAGTAGACAATGTTTCAGATTCCGTAGGCAGAGCAGCGTATTTAAGTTTGGGAAAAAACGCATTCAAACAATCTGTTTACAGGGCCACAACAATTTGCAATTGTTTTTGTCTTTCAGAAACGGTCAGATAGCCTATAGCAAATGTCACTGCAAAAGAAAACATTCTGCCAACACCTCCAAAGGCATTTGATCAAGTTCGCCATTGCTATTTCCTTTACTGTCTTGGCCTAATTCCAATACTTCCAAAGTATAGGTCTACAGCAAATAAGGGCGTTATTGTCACCATAAAAGGTGAACGATGGGCGTTTTTCAAGCCGAGTTATAATGCTCATTCAGGTGCGCACAGTTTTACAACAGGTCTGATTCATATAAAACGGGAAACATGCGTATTTACACTCTAAAAAAATAGGGGTTGAATAAGGGTTCTTCTAAGATCTTCAAAGTTCTTAGAAGAACCTTAGGGTTATTGGCACTAAAAATGCCCCCCAAAAGGTTATTCCAAGAACCCCATAGGAGGTGGGGTTAATTGAGGAACCTCCTTGGTTGGTGAGGTTTCTTGCAGGAACCTAACTGCCCAACTGAAACGTTTGGATTTGTATTTGAAACGACAGCAGGTGCAGGCACTTAAATGAAAAATGTAAACATCTCAATTTAAGGTAAGGTTTGTCCCTTGTATGATCTAAATCAGGGGTGACAAACTCATTTTAGCTCAGGAGCCACATGGAGGAAAATCTATTCCCAAGTGGGCCGGACCGGTAAAATCATGGTATATATAACTTAAAAACAACAACTTCAGATTGTTTTCTTTGTTTTAATACTATCAACATAAAACATAAAGCTGGAGCCTGAGGACAGTGTGTCCAAAATAGTACAAGCACAACATCACTATTAATCATAAAACACCTCAAGTTTATTTGAAAATTCTAAAGAAAAAGAACACACAAACACACAATGCCTCAGTGATTCACATAACTGTTTCACAGATCACAGAACTATTTCAGGATGTCATTTCTCAGGCAGAAATGTAGATACAAATAATGAAATCCTGTTCCCCAAACAAGTGCAAGAACCACAGAGTCAAGAATAGGTTAAATATACAAATAAAATAAAATCAATTAAAAACAATAGCACATCAACATAAAAACATATAAACATAAAGTTGGAGCCTGAGGACAGTGTGTCCAAAAGCACAACATCACTATTAATCATAAAACACCTCAAGTTATTTGAAATTCTGAGGACAAACAACACACAAACACACAATGCCTCAGTGATTCAGAGAAGTATATCACAGATCACATAACTATATCAGGGTGTCTCATGCAGCACTTTAAGTGGGGTTGCATAGTTTATTTGACTCCTGATACCTGGCATCTTTTAGCTTTCACCAGCGCATCAATATCAGGCGTCACATCCTGAGTGGCAGCCAACTTCAGGATGTGATTAAAGTGCTTGTGCGTGAGCCTTGAGCGCAGCTTTGTTTTATTTATGCTCATTACAGAGAACTTGCTCACAAAGATATGTGGTTCCAAACATGCACAACAGTTTTGCAGCGAGGGCTGTCAAGTTGGGGTAACCTGGCAAGAGATTCTGATAAAATGTGTCCAAGCCAGCTGCGGCAAATTTGCCCTTCAAATCCGAGTCACACTGCAAGTCTATTATTTCAAGTTGGATGCTGAAGGGCAGATCAGAGGGATTCACGGTGAATGGCGAACAAAAAACTTTGAAGTCTTTCTCCAGTTCATCAAAAATCTGAAAGCGTTGCTCAAACTCCCTTAACAGTCCCGTTATTTTATCTTTGAACCGCTTCATGTCTGCCACATGTTGGGTCGCGCACACATTTTTCAGACAGGGGAAGTGAGCTGCATCACCACCGGCGAGTTGCGTCTCCCACAATGACAGTATCGTATCGAGTGAGTGGTGGCAATTATTGCTGATAAACAAAGGAGTCCGCTCATACTGAATCCTTGATCATAAGTTTATTCAGATCACAAGCTTTCAGCATAAGTGACAGGTGACATGACACCCGGAGAACGGCGCCTCAGATTGGAATGGCCGTTCTGCCCTTTCTGTAGTCTAGCCCCTATTTATAAACAATGCAAAAAGATGGTCCCTCTTCTGGCCAATCACCAGTCTCCCCTGTCTACAACACACTTCCTGTCTGTTGTATGTGGCGTTACACTAAAACATTCCCTCTTGATACTAAAATCAACATTCTTTCAGTTCCACTTAAAAAACATTTAACACCATCATAATCTCAATACACTACAACAGCTTCAACTTGAAAGAACGTATGCTGTCATATTACTGCGTGGCAACTTTGTTGCGCCCTTGCAGCTGTTTGTGCAAGTTATTCAGGTGCTCTGTAACATCCACCATAATTGCAAGGTCCTGCATCCATTCTGCGGAATTAAATTCTAACACTGGTTTGCCCTTTTCTTCCATGAACTGTTCAATTTCTTCTCGTAAATCAAAGAAACGCCTCAGCACAGCACCTCGGCTTAACCATCTTACCTCAGTGTGGTATGGCAGGCCATAGATGTGGTCTTTCTCTCTGAGAAGGCTGTCAAACTGACGGTGATTCAGGCTTCTGGATCGGATGAAATTAACAGTTTGGATGACCACCTTCATGACGTTATCCATCTTTAATGACTTGCAACACAAAGCCTCCTTGTGCAAAATACAGTGAAAAGTCCAAAAATCACGTCCTCCATTTGCAGATTGCACTTTCTCTCTGAACTTTGCCACAACATCTGCTTTTTTCCCGATAATTGAGGGCGCACCATCTGTTGCCAGGCTGACAGCGCGGGACCAGTCCACTCCGACCCTGCCCAGCACGCCGACGAGTGCAGTGAAAATATCAGCTGCTGTCGTTGTATCTGTCATCGGCACCAACTCCACGAACTCCTCGGTGACGGTCAATGTGTCATCAACTCCGCGGATGAAAATGGCCAGTTGTGCAACATCTGTAATGTCTGTGCTTTCATCAATTGCAACCGAAAACGCAATAAATGACTTTACTTATTGCTTCAACTGGCTGTCCAAATCCACTGAAAGATCGGAAATCCTGTCTGCAACTGTGTTTCTTGTCAGGCTGATATTTGCAAAAGCCTGGTGCTTTTCAGGGCACACAATCTCTGCTGCCTTCATCATGCATGTTTTTGCAAATTCACCCTCACTAAATGGTTTTGAAGCCACTGCGATTTCATTAGCAATGAGGTAGCTAGCTTTCACTGCAGCGTCACTGATGTCTCGGCTGTGAGTAAACACAGACTGCTGTTTCTTCAGACCCACCAACAGTTCATTCACCTTCTCTCTTCTCCGCTGTCCTTGAAAGTTGTCATATTTGTCGGCATGAAGACTCACATAGTGGCGACGAAGGTTATATTCTTTCAGCACTGCAACATGCTGTGAACACACCAAACATACAGCTTTCCCATTCAATTCCGTGAATAAATAGAAGGATGACAATTTTTCTTGGAACACTCTGCACTCTGCGTCCACTTTTCTCTTTTTTGACAGAGACATATTGGGGCAATGAGGGTGCCAAAGCACATAATGTTAAAAGTAGAAGCCGTAATAAATATTGCGGGCAAAACAAAGTAGCTCATCCGGACTGGCTGCACTTGCTTGACCTATTTGCTCTGCCCCGGTATAAACAGTTTGCGTCGTGAGGGAGCTTGTTCCACCCCAATGGTGGAACAAGCTCCCTCACGACGCCAGGACAGCGGAGTCACTCACAACCTTCCGGAGACATTTGAAACCCCACCTCTTTAAGGAATACCTGGGATAGGATAAAGTAATCCTTCTACCCCCCTCCTTACCCCACCCCCCCCCCCCCCTAAAAAAAAAAAAAAAAAAAAAAAAAAACATTGTAAAGTGGTTGTACTACTGGCTATAAGGTGAATGCACCAATTTGTAAGTCGCTCTGGATAAGTATGGAGGACTAAAAGTGCCACAATTAAATAAATAAATACACCATTAAATAATTACTTAAATGTGTCATTAATTAATTAAAAATAGAATTAAATACATAAATGTGTTATTAAATGTGTCATTAATTAATTCAAATACCGATTCATTTTATGTAAAATACATATATAATTATTTCACTATTTACATTTACATTTCATGGTCCTGCGTTGGAGTGCTTCCTGAATTACTTAAAACTGTCAAACTGACCCATCAAAAGTTGGTAGGCGGAACCTAACGCCTGATTGGTTACCCTCTGCATCAAGCCAAGACAAATCAATTCCGGATAATGGATTGATGCAGAGCTACTGAACACATTCCAATACACTGGGTGGCGCTATTCACCTCTACGTTGGTTTAGTTACACGATTAAACAGAACTTTCATTGCAACGGCTAAAAATCAAGAGAAGACTCGGTCCTGCTAGCCCCAATGTTGAGACGCTGTGTGAGGTGCAGGACAAAATGTCTAAAAGTTGCCCGGAGCTGCTGAGAGAAGCAGCGAATTTGATTGAGGAAGCTCTGAGCAGAAGTCCAACGGCTCCCGCGGCACCGGTGACTCCGGCAGCTCAGTCACAGCAGATACCGGCCGCTCAATCACGTACACCTGTCCAAGGTAAGCTAAGTAATTTCATGTTAGCCAGGTGTGCTACTATTTAATGATTCGGGACACACGTGTAGGTTAAATTAGATCGACTCGAACATGTATTTGCATGCGGTATTATGATGCTTCGTGCGTGACACGTTTATTGTTAATGGGGGGGGAAGCATAAACCTAGCTAGTTCGCTAATCGGCTAAATGGTGTTAGCTGGCTTGAGCATCCCAAGATAGAAGTAGAGGCTGTTTTAGCTGACTGGTGACCATTGAGCTGTTACGTTTTTCTGTGTTGCAGCGGAGGTAGCAAGGCTCTTTGCGCCATATAACATTGGAGCCAGAAGGAATATGACGAGACGACCAGCACAAGTCCAAGTTAGCCGAAGAAGCTACACACACACTGTCTGTTGTTTGGCTGACCACAATGCGGATAAAATTCCAAGCGTACTGTTTAAAGCTGAACTTCTTACTTCAGGTCTTGGAGAGCAAAAAGTAACATTTTCAGGTCAGTGCGAAACTAGGCATTTACCAAAAGTAAAAAAAGTTTGTACTGTCTGTGGCTTGTTGAAATTATTTGCATTTCTTTTTATAGTGACTCAAACTTAATTGGTGTTCATAGTGTCAATAATAGTTATCACAGGCTTATTTGCTTAATTTAAGGTGAGGTGAGTTATGATTTTGTTTTGTTTTTTTCTCCAGGGAATGACCACGATCCCATGGTTATAACAAATAAACTGATGGAAGTGTTTCCGAAGCTCCAACAAGGGGGAGGCTTTGAATTTCTAAAACTTGTAGGATCTACTCGCAGTCGAAATCTTGCGTTGCTTCAGTGTCCCAGCACTGGATACACCCTTGCCTATCTGAAAGATCCATCGACGATGATTGGACAGGCTACAATCTACATACGTCCACTTCAACAGGATCTACCCTTAGATTGTGTACATACATTTACAGAGACTTAGTTTAATACATTATCAAAACAAAGATTACTGGTGACTTTTAATCATTAATTAAAAGCCATTTGTTGTTGTTGTTAGGAGAGCTCACGTCCTGCCTCTGGTCCAGTCATCCCCTGCATCACTTGTCAGAAGGAAGTTCCCTTTTCAGAGATGAAGCTGCACAGATTGAGCTGCAATGGGTATGTACTTCTTAAAGCAATGCAAGGGTAGCATAATTTATTTTCTTTGGGAATATGTCTCTCTTATTGTTGTGCACACAAATAAGCGAGTATGACCATCATTTCAATTGTGTTAACTTCAAGGACACCCATGCAGGAATCAGAAAGAGAACAAGAGGGAGGCCAAAGTGAAGAAAATGATAGTGAGACAGCCCTAGTCAGTGACAGTGTTCCAGTGAGGCCTGAAACATCAGCTGAGAGTGCAGTAGTACCGGCAGTGATTGTCAACGAGGAGTTGGATCGCAAAGAAACAGACAGTGGTTTGTGTCATCACAATAGTGTTGCTATAAGATTGTGTGTAACTGAAAAGTTAATAGAAAGATAACACCTGTAGGATATAATTAGATAAGATAATACAGTTACAGACAATTAATAACATGCAACTGGGTTTTTCTATTTTTCTAATATTTAGTTGTAGTTGTTTAGTAGTGCTGTTTTTATGTCAACTCAGCGTTGTGACAGGTTCTGAAGATGTTGGGTCTCACGTTTTGTCAGTGAAATGAACAGAATTTTCCTCCTGTTCTGTAGAGTGAGAGGATATCTGTATATGCAGGTAACATGCCAACTCACAATATGTCTCTCTGTAATAGATAACTTTATTGTTGTTGTTTGTTTAGAATGGAATTCTTTCCGACCAATCAGCAGCCTGCAGGGTTTCACGTCACCTTCTCGGCTCGCCTCAGCTCGCTTGGAACCTCGACTGAGCAGGTGCTAAAAAAAGTATATGTTAGCAGGTACCAGGTACTTTTTTTCGTAATGGAAAACCAAAAAAGGCGAGGCGAGGCAAGTAGGTACCATGTAATGGAAAAGCACCATTAGATTTTGAAGAAGTGTAATATCGTTACATGGTAAGTTTAGTCTTTTCCTGGTTTCAAAGGCTGCATTACAGTAAAGTGATGTCATTTTCTGAACTTACCAGACTGTTCTAGCTGTTCTATTATTTGCCTTTTACCACTTAGTCATTATATCCACAATATGATAGTTATTTATCCGAAATCTAAATGTGGAAGATATTTTGTGAATGCACCAATTGTCAACCTTACAATATCGTTGCAATATCGACATCAAGGTGTTAGGTCAAAAATGTGATATTTGATTTTCTCCATATTGCCCAGCCCTAATGTCAATGCATACACAGTTCAGATGAATTGACACAAGTTCAGTGTCTTTGAAAACATTAACACACTGTGCAGTAGTTGACTTTTTTTTCTTCCATTTACTAAAATCAAACTGTTCTGCACCTTCAGTGCTAACAGTACAGCATTCATGTTAGTCATTCTGTGGACCATAATGAGACAGGAAGCTTCAAAGAAACAGCTTTTTTTCCTTTCTTTTAAAAGGAAAGTAAACTTTCAGTTTTTCCTTGCTTGTTCTAACACAACAAATAAAAACATGGGTTGGACATCAGTCTAAGATTCTTGATAACACTTCCACAGTCTCTACATATAGTCTAAGTGCATCAGTAACAGAAACTCCTGGAGCTGGCAAAATTGCAACCTCTTCATCTGAGAGCTCACGGGCCAGCTGAACCTCGGGGACTGACACAGTGCCTCGATGAAGGCAGTGAGGTCCGTTCCAATCGATCCCATATTCTTCAGGAACCTGAATGGATGACAAGCATAATCAGTCTTGTACTTAAAACTAGTTTGACATGTCCTTACACAAGATTGTTATTTTTGGTCACCAAGGCAGTGAGAAATGAAATGTTACTTATTCAGTTTTTTAAAATAATACAGCTTTGCATAGTATGCACTGTAGAAACTACAGCTCACAGGTTGATCTTTAAAAGCTCGGGAGATTTTAAAGAGACAATAATCTATAGTAAATGTTTCATTTAAAGTATCACATTTAGCACAATTTTTTTCTCCCATAATTCCTTTGGGGAAACAATTTTAAGAAAGTGTTTAAAGTTCATTGTTAACCTCAGTAGGATCCTCCTCAGGGCCTTGCTCTCTGTAACTTCTCCAGAGTTGCTGTGGTGACTGATTCCTTTCAGTTCTAAGACCGTGGAAGTTCCAAGCATCTCGAAAAGAGTCGAGGCTTTGCTGAACCAGTGGAAGGAAAATCCGGTGCAGAGCGAAAAGATGGACTTCATTGTCTGGATTCAGTGTCTCCTGATCTTCCAATGAAGTAAAGATCTGATAGAAGAGGTCCAGGGCATGTTCATAAACATCTCTCCACATCCTCTCTATTCTGTGTTTAGGATAAAATTGAGAAATTGTTAATTTATGACATATGCTAAAGTACATTCAACTAGTATGTTAGTTGTGTGAGCCTAGTTGCCAAACATATTTCTTTACCGCTGATTGTGGACACTTCTGCCTGTGATGTGTGAATTCCTGTCGGTACCTCTGCTTCTGATCATGAATTCTGCTACATCTGCATTCTCCCCCCCTTTGTCAGACCGTACCCTTGATGGCAGCCCATACTGCTCAACAGCGGCGATAAAGCTCTGTAAGACCGTATGAGCTCTATTATTGCCGGCCACAGTCAGGTAGACCACTAAACGACTGAATCCATCCACCCCACCGTGGACAACAAATCTCCACCTGTTGCAAACACATGAAAAAATATAACTTTATTGTATAACAATTGTAATGAAACATATAGAAAGATGCATTGTTTATCTGCTAATATCACTGACCTGATAAGCTTATGGTGGCCATCTATATGCCACAAAGAGTTTGGGCCAGGAACAAAATACTGCCGTCGCCTTAATACACGCAGCCTCAGACGTCTCATGTAGACTCCCTCTGCATTGACTCTGCGTAAAGACTCTTGCAGTCTTGAGACTGAGGGGAGGAATTTAAAATGAATAACCACACACTCACTGGCTACTTATTTTGAGGATATAGTGGTGTCATAATAAAATAAATAATGTGTGTAAAACAGTCAACTATTACAGAACCACCACAGCTTCAAAAATGTACTTTACTGTCAGATATTGTACATATACATACATACATATATATATATATATATATATATATATATATATATATATATATATATATATATATATATATATATATATATATATATATATATATATATATATATATATATATATATACACACATATACACATATATATATATATATATATATATATATATATATATATATACATATATACATACACATATATAAAAATTATATATACATATACATGTATATATATATATACACATACATACATACATACATATATACATACATACATATATATATTTACATATATATACATACATATACATACATATACATACATACATACATACATACATACATACATATATATATATATATATACATACACACATATATATACATATATATACACATATACATATATATACACATATACATATATATACACACATATATAGATAGATAGATAGATAGATAGATACCACATGCTCGAACAGAGATGACCTGAGATTTTTTGCCTCCTATGATATTTTGCTTTTCTATGATTATATTATACCCTTTACAGCAGGGGCACATCCGGACAGCTGAGAATATTACTGTCAGATATTGTTCCACCTCTATTAAACAGGAGGCTAAAAATCACAGGACATGTCTATCCTGATGATACAAGTCAGCCGTCCTGAAATGTGTGTTTCTCTTCACATTTCTTCTACACATTCTACATCTCAGAGGCGATGTCTTTCCATAAGCGGGCTTCCTTCACCTTTCAAAGGGGCAGAGCTCCAAATTAAAAATACATTTAAATAATGCCCATATTATTATCTACTCACTTGGAACATGCACACCTCTTGCATTCAGGTGACCACGCATTAGCTTGTAGCCGGTGTTTGGATGACTTCTGTGAATTTCACTTACAATACGGTCTAACTCCTCATCATTCACAGCTGAATAGAGATCTGTCTTTCTGTACAAACAAGAAAAACACAACATCAAGTAATGTTACCTTAAACGTCATATTCTTTCCGAGTGTATGAGAGCAGCAATTCATAAACAGAAAACTCATGAATTTAGTGTAAATACCTTAAACTGTATTGTTGCATGCGCCTCCTGATGGTCCTCTTTGACACACCGAACATCGCTGCAATTTGAACTGCGGGAACTCCACAAAGAAGTTGATGCTCCAGAACTGCACTCGGTATGTCAAACGCCAAACGCCCCGGTCCCTGTGTGTGTTGGGCCTGAAGTGCCCTGGTACCAGAGAAGCGGTGGACAACTTCTTCTAGATTTGCAATCACTCTGTGGTCGATATCTTCGTCGGAAAGTGCGGAAATGACTCCAACAACTTCAATAAGTTCCTCTGCTTTACTAGCTACATGCTCTGGGTCAGCAGGTCCTGCTTCTACATCCTCTGCTAAGTTTAAAATGTCTCTAACCAACTCCCTGGAAAGTTCACGGAGATCCTCCATTGTCTCTATCCAGGTTGGCCTACTCTACTTCAGACCAAAGCAATGGATCAGACTAGATTCGCGTTAGCCCCGCCCACTGACTTTGATGGGTCAGTTTGACAGTTTTAAGTAATTCATGAATCACTGCAATGCAGGATCATGAAATGTAAATGTAAATAGTGAAATAATTATATATGTATTTTACATAAAATGAATCGGTATTTGAATTAATTAATGATACATTTAATTACACATTTATGTATTTAATTCTAATTTGAATTAATTAATGACACATTTAAGTAATTATTTAATGGTGTATTTATTTATTTAATTGTGGCACTTTTAGTCCTCCATAGTAAAGAGCGTCTGCTAAATGACGTAAATGTAAATGTTAACACAATTGCTATTGCGCCATCCAGTGGACACAATCGGAACATCAGTTTCTTTTATTGAAAAATTGCAGCTCATTTTTATACTTTACAAAATCATTTCGCGGTCCGGATTAAACCCGTTTGCGGGCCTGATCCGGCCCGCGGGCCGGACGTTTGACACCCCTGATCTTAATTGATATTGTTTTATGATGATACCATCTATCTTTTCATATTTGTGCAAATCTTTCTAAAACAGAAAATGGACACAATTCAATGGATATCAATCAACAAAGAGGTAAGAATATGTGTGCTATAAGAATATGTTGAAGGCTGCTGTATTGGGCGCAGATGACTGAACTGCCCACTTTTGTGTCTGCAGGTATACAGACAAGGAGGCATACAAAGGTATGTCAGTTGGTATTGGCATGTTATGCAGATCACATTAACCATCCTCCTTCCTTACCTCGTCAATGAATAGGCCTCAACAAGGTATATGTATGAAAACCATTATCAAAACAGTTTTTTTTCATTTACATTCACGACAAAAACCTAAGTATGAAAACTGTCACATGCATGTTTTGTTAATCATCTGTATAATTCGTATTTTTTGGATTTACAGACTTCCCTCCCTACACCTCTGATGAATATAACAGGAAACCTCTTCGATCACCATACACTGCCAAATCATTCTGGCTATGGATACGGAGAACATCAACACATTAACATCAACAATAGATAGCAGGGTAATTTGTATTATTCTACCACAAAGTATAATGGTTTTATTCTCCGGTCCAGTTGGAGGCAGTAATGCAACATTGTATTGGATTCCAACTACCGTTAAACCCCACCAAAGAAGAAGAAGGTACGCTAGCTAGAACAACAAGAGCTGCCAATTCAAAGTCAGGTGTCAAGGTAAGATCAAGATTTCTAAAATATTCTGTAACGTTTCCATAAATAAACATTAGTAGTCGGATTATCTGTCCACCAGATCATGTGTAAACAATAGCCATTTGAGCTAACCTTAGCTAGCATGCTTACTGGCCATTAAAATGACTACCCAAGCTAACTAGCTATCTATCATACCAAGCAACTTTATTTACATTAAAGACGCTGTTGTGAATGTTAACGTTATTTGTTATTAAGACAGCAATGTCAACTTTGTGATGTGTGAATTGTCAATCTTTAAGATGGCATAAATCTATTGGCAACCCTTAGCTAGTAAATTAGCATGGCTAGTTAGCTAGGCTGTTTGTTATCGAAGGCTGGCTAGTTAGCTAGTTAATTTAATTTCAGTAGCTAATCATTAACTAACTGGTCATTTAGAGATTACAAATAAAATGTCATTTTGGTTCGCCATTACTTCAAACAAACTTATTGCTGGTAATTTGGCTATCTAGCTAGATCGCTTCATCCTAGTGAGAAAGGTGACAGTAAAATTCGTCAGTACGATAAAGCTAACCCAACTAGGTCAACATTGCTAACGCTAGCTGTACGATCGCCACAGCAATGCTAGCTAGTGATATGGATTAGTAGATTGCTAGTGGATGGAATATTTAGTTATATTCCTTTATTAACTAAGCTGTTCCAGTATTTTGTGAAACTCACCTTACATTTTTTTGTGCCTCTTTTGAATCCATTTATAGCCTTCCATGTCTGAACCCAAGGCCCCGGGTTCTTACTGTGGTCTTCCAGCACAGAGAAGCTCACAGTGGGGTCCAGAGATGGTCTTAGTGAAGCTGGAGGACTGTAGTCAACCACTGGAACTCAATGTGATAGTCAAAGAGGAAGAGGAGGAGAGAGAAGTCAAAGAAGAGGAGCTAGGGATTAAAGAGGAGGTGGAGGAGAGAGCAGTCAAAGAAGAGGTGGAGGAGAGAGCAGTCAAAGAAGAGGTGGAGGAGAGAGCAGTCAAAGAAGAGGTGGAGGAGAGAGCAGTCAAAGAAGAGGTGGAGGAGAGAGCATTCACAGAGGAGGAGGAGAGAGCATTCACAGAGGAGGAGGAGGAGAGAGCATTCACAGAGGAGGAGGAGAGAGCATTCAAAGAGGAGGTGGAGGAGAGAGCATTCAAAGAGGAGGCAGAGGAGAGAGCATTCAAAGAGGAGGCGGAGGAGAGAGCAGTCACAGAGGAGGAGGAGGAGAGAGCATTCACAGAGGAGGAGGAGAGAGCATTCAAAGAGGAGGTGGAGGAGAGAGCATTCACAGAGGAGGAGGAGAGAGCATTCAAAGAGGAGGCAGAGGAGAGAGCATTCAAAGAGGAGGCGGAGGAGAGAGCGTTCAAAGAGGAGGTGGAGGAGAGAGCATTCACAGAGGAGGAGGAGAGAGCATTCAAAGAGGAGGTGGAGGAGAGAGCATTCAAAGAGGAGGCAGAGGAGAGAGCATTCAAAGAGGAGGCGGAGGAGAGAGCAGTCACAGAGGAGGAGGAGGAGGAGAGAGCATTCACAGAGGAGGAGGAGAGAGCATTCAAAGAGGAGGTGGAGGAGAGAGCATTCACAGAGGAGGAGGAGAGAGCATTCAAAGAGGAGGCAGAGGAGAGAGCATTCAAAGAGGAGGCGGAGGAGAGAGCGTTCAAAGAGGAGGTGGAGGAGAGAGCGTTTAAAGATGAGATGGTGGAGAGAGCAGTCGCAGAGGAGAGAGCAGTCGCGGAGGAGAGACTGGTCACAGAAGTGGAGAACAGGGAAGAGGAGGAAGAAGTAAATGGTAACACTGACCCAGGTAAGTTCAGTTGTGTAGGATGGAGAGAGGTTGGTGCATTGGCAGCCACAGGGGATTCCAGAACTATTATTGGGTCTTTCCACTAATCTGGTGCCTTTTTCTGAAGAGTAACTTGGTTTCATCTAATGTTAAAGGGGCAGTGCAGTTAAAAACGTGATGTTCCTGTTTTGAAAAGAATTCCTGGAATTTCAGCCTGTTCAGTTGGGATGGAGTTTTTGGCCCAGATCATGACATCACAATCTGCATATGTATCCTCCTATTTTGAAGGGGTAAGCGGGGTTGGCTCTGTTTGCCAATCAGGGCTGTATATGTAAATCTTTTTTAATTTGTATCAACATGCCCACAAGATCAGACTGAACATTTAAATGTCATAAGGAGGGTCTGGGATATCAATGATAAAAAAATATATTTGGAGTTATTTTCATTAAATAAACACACGCAGTGATATATTTGACATACAGTGATGATAAAAAACTACTGCATGGGGGCTTTAACATTCTGGGCTCTGTTTTCAGCTGGCGGTTAGGAGGCCCAAGTGTCAAACACGTTAGTTTGGAATTTCATAATGGAAGAACATGAGCACTGGCATTTTCCAGCCCTAACGCCAGGTTTGGCAATTTACCTGTCTAACATCAGCTGACTTGCTCTGAGGTGGGAGGGGTGACAATATTTGAGGCGTGTCCTTAAAAACACATGCAAAATGGACAGTTTAATGCAGCAATAATGGGAACGTTTATGACCCACAAACAGCAGGTCTTCTAGGTAATGCTGTTGATTTGGAGAGCGGAAGCGCAGCCTATCCAACCATGACATACAATGCCCATGAAAGAGAGATGTTCAATTTGTGCTGGTGAGTCTCGTATTTAGAAACAGCAAAATATTATTGGATCCCCTCCCATTTCGCTTAATTTGACAAAAAAACAAGAATAGCCTACCCTCCCCTAAATCATGGCTGGTTTAGCAGCATCACATACAGTGGCTTGCAAAAGTATTCACCCCTCTTGGCATTTTTCCTATTTTGTTGCCTTACAACCTGTAATTAAAATTGATTTTGGGGGGGGTTGTATCATTTGATTTACACAACATGCCTACCACTTTGAAGATGCAAAATAATTTTTTGTGTGAAACAAACAAGAAATAAGACAGAAAAACAGAACTTGAGCGTACATAACTATTCACCCCTCCCAAAGTCAATACTTTGTAGAGCCACCTTTTGCAGCAATTACAGCTGCAAGTCTCTTGGGGTATGTCTCTATAAGCTTGGCACATCTAGCCACTGGGATTTTTTCCCATTCTTCAAGGCAAAACTGCTCCAGCTCCTTCAAGTTGGATGGGTTCCGCTGATGTACAGCAATCTTTAAGTCATACCACAGATTCTCAATTGGATTGAGGTCTGGGCTTTGACTAGGCCATTCCAAGACATTTAAATGTTTCCCCTTAAACCACTCGAGTGTTGCTTTAGCAGTATGCTTAGGGTCATTGTCCTGCTGGAAGGTGAACCTCCGTCCCAGTCTCAAATCTCTGGAAGACTGAAACAGGTTTCCCTCAAGAATTTCCCTGTATTTAGCGCCATCCATCATTCCTTCAATTCTGACCAGTTTCCCAGTCCCTGCCGATGAAAAACATCCCCACAGCATGATGCTGCCACCACCATGCTTCACTGTGGGGATGGTGTTCTCAGGGTGATTTACATTTACATTTTAGTCATTTAGCAGACGCTCTTATCCAGAGCGACTTACAGGAGCAATTAGGGTTAAGTGCCTTGCTCAAGGGCACATTTACGTCATTTAGCAGACGCTCTTATCCAGAGCGACTCACAAATTGGTGCATTCACCCTATAGCCAGTGGGATAACCACTTTACAATTGTTTGGGGGGGGGGGGGGGGGTAGAAGGATTACTTTATCCTATCCCAGGTATTCCTTAAAGAGGTGGGGTTTCAAATGTCTCCGGAAGGTGGTGAGTGACTCCGCTGTCCTGGCGTCGTGAGGGAGCTTGTTCCACCATTGGGGTGCCAGAGCAGCGAACAGTTTTGACTGGGCTGAGCGGGAACTATGCTTCCGCAGAGGAAGGGGAGCCAGCAGGCCAGAGGTGGATGAACGCAATGCCCTCGTTTGGGTGTAGGGACTGATCAGAGCCCGAAGGTACAGAGGTGCCGTTCCCCTCACTGCTCCATAGGCAAGCACCATGGTCTTGTAACGGATGCGAGCTTCAACTGGAAGCCAGTGGAGTGTGCGGAGGAGGGGGGTGACGTGAGAGAACTTGGGAAGGTTGAACACCAGACGGGCTGCGGCATTCTGGATGAGTTGTAGGGGTTTAATGGCACAGGCAGGGAGGCCAGCCAACAGCGAGTTGCAGTAGTCCAGACGGGAGATGACAAGTGCCTGGATTAGGACCTGTGCCGCTTCCTGTGTAAGGCAGGGTCGTACTCTCCGAATGTTGTAGAGCATGAACCTGCAGGAGCGGGTCACCGCCTTGATGTTAGCGGAGAACGACAGGGTGTTGTCCAGGGTCACGCCAAGGCTCTTCGCACTCTGGGAGGAGGACACAACGGAGTTGTCAACCGTGATGGCGAGATCATGGAACGGGCAGTCCTTCCCCGGGAGGAAGAGCAGCTCCGTCTTGCCAGGGTTCAGCTTGAGGTGGTGATCCGTCATCCATACTGATATGTCTGCCAGACATGCAGAGATGCGATTCGCCACCTGGTTATCAGAAGGGGGAAAGGAGAAGATTAGTTGTGTATCGTCAGCGTAGCAATGATAGGAGAGGCCATGTGAGGATATGACAGAGCCAAGTGACTTGGTGTATAGGGAGAAAAGGAGAGGGCCTAGAACTGAGCCCTGGGGGACACCAGTGGGGAGAGCACGTGGTGCGGAGACAGCTTCTCGCCACGCCACTTGGTAGGAGCGACCGGTCAGGTAGGACGCAATCCAGGAGTGAGCCGCGCCGGAGATGCCCAGCTCGGAGAGGGTGGAGAGGAGGATCTGATGGTTCACAGTATCAAAGGCAGCAGACAGGTCTAGAAGGACAAGAGCAGAGGAGAGAGAGTTAGCTTTAGCAGTGCGGAGAGCCTCCGTGACACAGAGAAGAGCAGTCTCAGTTGAATGACCAGTCCTGAAACCTGACTGGTTTGGATCAAGAAGGTCATTCTGAGAGAGATAGCAAGAGAGTTGGCTAAAGACGGCACGCTCAATAGTTTTGGAAAGAAAAGAAAGAAGGGATACTGGTCTGTAGTTGTTGACATCAGTGGGATTGAGTGTTGGTTTTTTGAGAAGGGGTGCAACTCTCGCTCTCTTGAAGACGGAAGGGACATGGCCAGCGGTCAAGGATGAGTTGATCAGCGAGGTGAGGTAGGGGAGAAGGTCACCGGAGATGGTCTGGAGAAGAGAGGAGGGGATGGGGTCAAGCGGGCAGGTTGTTGGGCGGCCTGCAGTCACAAGTCGCAGGATTTTATCTGGAGAGAGAGGGGAGAAAGAAGTCAAAGCATAGGGTAGGGCAGTGTGAGTAGGACCAGCAGTGTCATTAGACTTAACAAACGAGGATCGGATGTCGTCAACCTTCTTTTCAAAGTGGTTGACGAAGTCATCCACAGAGAGAGAGGAGGGGGGGGGGGGGGGGGGGATTCAGCAGGGAGGAAAATGTGGCAAAGAGCTTCCTAGGGTTAGAGGCAGATGCTAGGAATTTAGAGTGGTAGAAAGTGGCCTTAGCAGCAGAAACAGATGAAGAAAATGTAGAGAGGAGGGAGTGAAAAGATGCCAGGTCGGCAGGGAGTTTAGTTTTCTTCCATTTCCGCTCAGCTGCCCGGAGCTCTGTTCTGTGAGCTCGCAATGAGTCATCAAGCCACAGAGCTGGAGGGTAGGACCGAGCCGGCCGGGAGGATAGGGGACACAGAGAGTCAAAGGATGCAGAAAGGGAGGAGAGGAGGGTTGAGGAGGCAGAATCAGGAGATTGGAGGGAGAAGGATTGAGCAGAGGGAAGAGATGATAGGATGGAAGAGGAGAGAGTAGTGGGAGAGAGAGAGCGAAGGTTGCGGCGGCGCATTACCATCTGTGTAGGGGCAGAGTGAGTAGTGTGGGAGGAGAGCGAGAGAGAAAAGGAAACAAAGTAGTGGTCGGAGACATGGAGGGGAGTTGCAGTGAGATTAGTAGAAGAGCAGCATCTAGTAAAGATGAGGTCAAGCGTATTGCCTGCCTTGTGAGTAGGGGGGGACGGTGAGAGGGTGAGGTCAAAAGAGGAGAGGAGTGGAAAGAAGGAGGCAAAGAGAAATGAGTCAAATGTGGACATAGGGAGGTTGAAATCCCCCAAAACTGTGAGGGGTGAGCCATCCTCAGGAAAGGAACTTATCAAGGCGTCAAGCTCATTGATGAACTCTCCAAGGGAACCTGGAGGGCGATAGATGACAAGGATATTAAGCTTAAATGGGCTAGTGACTGTGACAGCATGGAATTCAAATGAGGAGATAGACAGATGGGTTAGGGGAAAAATTGAGAATGTCCACTTGGGAGAGATGAGGATTCCTGTGCCACCACCCCTCTGACCAGATGCTCTCGGGGTATGCGAGAACACATGGTCAGACGAGGAGAGAGCAGTAGGAGTAGCAGTGTTTTCAGTGGTAATCCATGTTTCCGTCAGCGCCAGGAAGTCGAGGGACTGGAGGTTAGCATAGGCTGGGATGAAGTCAGCTTTGTTGGCAGCAGAACGGCAGTTCCAGAGGCTGCCTGAGACCTGGAACTCCAGGTGTGGGGTGCGTGCAGGGACCACCAGGTTAGAGAGGCAGCAGCCACGCGGTGTGGGGCGTTTGTGTAGCCTGTGCAGAGAGGAGAGAACAGGGATAGGCAGAGGCATAGTTGACAGGCTGTAGCAAATGGCTACAATAATGCAGAGGAGATCGGAATGAAATGAACTAAACATCTGGGAGAGTAGAGAGCAGGGCCTCCCTCACCAAAAACTTCTACCTCAGAAACTATAATTGTTTCACTGAACCACCCGAACAAAAACTCTACCAACTTCCACCTTTAGAAATCAGAATTGTTGTGAACCACAGCGGTTCAATGTTTAAAGGAATAGACTCAACCCACTTTATTCAGCTAGCTAACTATGACACCATAGCTAACTAGCATGCTAGCATCCAATAACACACAGTTTAGCACCAACACTTGGTCACAACAAACCACCAATAGTGTGTTAACACACTAAGCAGATAATTCGTGTCCGTGTCTAGTTCCTTTCATAACGCAGCAATAATTAAACGTTGGCTATGTAGCACAAATATATTGTATTTAGCTACTACAGTACAGTTAGCTGGTCGTGTTGGCTAGCTAGAAATGGCTACTGTGTTGACTTTGTTTGAAGAACGGCTAGCTAGCTAACTTCGTGCTACCCCCGGCACCGCCGAAAAACAATGCCAACCTACAGTAACTACCCACAACAGCCCACGATGCCTAGCTATGACGCCATAGCTAACTATCATGCTAGCATCCAATAACACACAGTTTAGCACCAATACTTGGTTACAACAAACTACCAAGAGTGTGTTAACACACTAAACAGATAATTCATGTCCGTGTCTAGTTCCTTTCATAACGCAGCAAAAATTAAACGTTGGCTAGCTAGCACATTAACATTGGAAACAACTCTCCACCGTTGCACTAAACAGATAATTACCAATAAACGTTACCAGTAGCTACCCGCTAGCTAGCTAGCATACCAAGAGTGTGTTAACACACTAAACAGATAATTAATGTCCGTGTCTAGTTCCTTTCATAACGCAGCAAAAATTAAACGTTGGCTAGCTAGCACATTAACATTGGAAACAACTCTCCACCGTTGCACTAAACAGATAATTACCAATAAACGTTACCAGTAGCTACCCGCTAGCTAGCTAGCCTCGTGCTTCGCCGGGCTCCGCCGTAAACAATACTTACCTACAATAATTACCTACGGAAACCTACAATAACTACCTAAATAACTACCTAAATAAACGACCTACAATACCTAACTACAACTACCTACCTACGATCTAAATACATGGTTTAAGCTTTACTCAACACCATATGAGAAGCCAAGCTTACCTCCTGCTAGAGAAAACACAACCTCTCCCGACGAAGCGACGAAACACGTCGCTAGTAGTAGTAGTAGTAGTAGTAGTAGTAGTAGCGTTTTTCTGGATTTCTGGATAAACCTACCATTAAAATTACAGACTGATCATCTCCTTGCCAGTGATGAGAGGTGTTGGGTTTGCGCCAGACATAGCGTTTTCCTTGATGTCCAAAAAGCTCAATTTTAGTCTCACCCGTTTGAATTCCGGGTCCTGGAGAGAAGTTGGTGCATTGGTGGCAACAGGGGATTCCAAAACTATGGCGGGAAAATATGTTGAAGTGAGCTGTCAACTGGAAGGTTGATGGTATAAAATCCTAGATGTCATCACCCGCTGTTGTTCCTTGAGTAAGACACTTAACCCCTCCACAACAACTGCTCCACAGGCACCATAGTATGGAAGTCCCCTGCTCCAACCTCTCCTATCTCCAAATCTAGAATCCTGAGTTGCTACATCCATTTTTGGACATTGAAATGAATGATATATACTCATTGATTCTTGAAGAATATAACTTAGAAATGGCTCATGAGTGTAGTTCAACGGTCGTTCTCCATCAGAACCAACGTATAAGCTTGTTTTACTCCAATGTTTCTAAACAAACACTGTATAGGCGCAAAACATGTTGATGTCATGCATGGTCAGTCCTTGCATCTTTAGATCTGTCTATTAATTTGAGAGTGGTTACATTTCTCAAAGCCCATCCCTCAGATCTTTACCCAATCAGAGATGGGGTGGTTCTTTGTCATTAGTTTAATTGAGGATTCTTGCTTCAAGACCAAGTGCAGTAAAAATTCTGTTTTTCCTGTGTTTTATATCATATTGTGCGACAGCTGATGAAACTAACATTGTAAAAGTGTGATTTTTTTTTCTACCATAAGCCGCCTCCAACGTGGTTTCAATTAATTTGGCAGTACGTCCAACCGGCCTCACAACTGCAGACCACATGTAACCATGCCAGCACAGGACCTCCACATCTGGCTTCTTCACCTGCAGTTTGCACAACTGAAGAATATCTGCACAAACTGTCAGAAATCATCTCAGGGAACCTCATCTTTGTGCTCATCGTCCGGTGTCATAACCGACTTCAGTTGGCAAATGCTCACCTTCGATGGCCACTGCCACGCTGGAGAAGTGTGCTCTTCATGGATGAATCCCGGTTTCAACTGTACCGGACAGATGGCATGTGGACGAGCGGTTTGCTGATGTCAACGTTGTGAACAGCGTGCCAATGATGGCGGTGGGGTTATGGTATGGGCAGGCATACGGATAATGAACGCGATTGCATTTTATTGATGGCAATTTGAATGCCCAGAGATACCGTGACGAGATCCTGAGGCCCATTGTCGTGCCATTCATCCACTGCCATCACCTCATGTTTCTGCATGATAATAAATGCATGTCGCAAGGATATGTACACAATTCCTGGAAGCTGAAAATGTCCAAGTTCTTCCATGGCCTGCAAACTCACCAGACATGTCACCCATTGAACATGTTTGGGATGCTCTGGATCGACGTAATGACAGCGTGTTCCAGTTCCCTCCAATATCCAGCAACTTCGCACAGCCATTAAGGAGGAGTGAGACAACGTTCCACAGGCCACAATCAACTTCCTAATCAACTCTATGCAACAGAGATGTTGTGCTGCATGAGAAAAATGTTGGTCACACCAGATACTGAATGGTTTTCTGATCCACTTTCCTACCTTTAAAAAAAAATGTATCTGTGACCAACAGATGCATATCTGTATTTCCAGTCATGTGAAATCCATAGATTAGGACCTAATGAATGTTTTTCAATTCTTGTGATTTCCTTATGAGTATAATTTTTGAATGTGCATGTTGCCTTTTATATTTTTGTTCAGTGTATTAAAGTAAGGTACCTAATTGTTACCCAATAAATGATTTGATATTGATATAAAAATGTCTGCATTGGGCCTTTAAACAAGTATTTTAAAGACCATTTCAATGCTGTTCCTGATTGCAACCCCATATTTGTTCATATTCCCACAGGAGAGAGCTCCAACCCAGGTTCAGACAGTGAGCCCAGTTCCACAGCATCAGGAAACCATAAACAACACAGACAGAGGAACTCAAGACAGAAACATCACCACTGCATGGACTGCTTCACTAGTTTCTATGAGCCAGAGGAGTTGAGAAGGCACACTTGTAGGCCCCACCCCTGCTCAGATTGCAGAGGCAGCTTTATTTGTCCAACTCACCTCAAATCAAAACAGGCTCAAAAAAGGAAGACGACATACCCGTGTGGTCAATGTGGGAAGATATGTGAAACACCAAGCAAACTCAAGACGCACCAGATAACTCATACAGGAGAGAAGCCATACCACTGCTCTATTTGTGGGAAGGGTTGCAGTAATTCGGACCATCTAAAGACACACCAGAGAACTCATACAGGAGAGAAGCCTTACCACTGCTCCCAATGCGGAAAGAGTTTCAGTCAGTTATCAACTCTGAGAAACCACCACCTAACTCACACAGGAGAGAAGCCTTACCTCTGCTCTCATTGTGGGAAGAGTTTCAGTCAGTTAGCCAACCTAAATACACACCAGTTAATTCACACAGGAGAGAAGCCTTACCTCTGCTCTCAATGCGGGAAGGATTTCAGACATCCAAGAGAATTAAAGTCACACATGAGAACTCACACAGGAGAGAAGCCGTTCCACTGCTCCCAATGTGGAAAGAGTTTCAGTCAGTTATCAACTCTGAAAAAACACCAGCTAACGCACACAGGAGAGAAGCCTTACCTCTGCTCTCAATGTGGGAAGAGTTTTACCACATTATGTGAACTAAAGGCACACCAGATAACTCACACAGGAGAGAAGCCTTACCACTGCTCACAATGTGGGGATAGTTTCACCAGTTTATACTTCCTAAAGAAACACCAGCGAATTCACAAGGGAGGAAAGCTGTTTCACTGCTCCCCGTGTGGTAAGAGTTTCAGTCAGTCATCAACTCTTAAAAAACACCAGATAACGCACACAGGGGAGAAACCTTACCACTGCTCTCATTGTGGAAAGAGTTTCAGTCTGTCAGGAAACCTAAAGAGACACCAGGTAACCCACACAGTAGAGAAGCCTTACCGCTGCTCTCATTGCGGGAAGAGTGTCAGTCAGTTACAACACCTAAAGACACACCAATTAATTCACACCAGAGAGAAGCCATACCACTGCTCTCAGTGTGGGAAGAGTTTCAGTCAGTCATCAACTTTGAAGAAACATCAGAGAACTCACACAGGAGAAAAGCTGTGTCATCAGATCTGAAGACACCAGCTTGTTCACATAGGGGAGAAGCCTTAACTCCACTTTCAATGTAGGGATAGTTTCACCAGTTTTATATATATTTTTAAAACACCAACTAATTATGACTAACAATAACTTACTTGGTTAAATAACGGGGGGGGACTTGCAAAGGAGTGTGGCACCTGCTCCCTGTGTGCTTCTGTCACCAGGTGAAAAAACCTTTCCAAGCCAAACCCTCATGATGACCACTAACCGCTACACACAGTCTACATCATTGCCTACTAGAACTAACGTGTTAGTAAACCTGCTACAATCGTGCAGTACCGTGTACAGTCAGAAAGCAGTTTAGCAGTTACACCGGCGGGCCCCGGTGGCAATAAATTAATAAAATCATAAGCTTAAGTTACCTTGACTTGGAAGAGTTCCAGTGTTGGATAGCCATAGCCAGCTAGCTAACCTAGCATCCCTCTCTGTTTAAGCCCGGTGTTTGAGTAGGCAAAACTAGCTAGCTGCTTTTGCTAGCTAAGTGAAAATGAAAAAAAACAAACAGATACAGCTAGGTCTCCCTCTCTCTCTCTCTTCTCCTTAATTTTGGAAGAAATTAATTTGTTAACTGTTCAACTGTTGTCTTTGTCTCTCTTTGAGTCAACTACTCACCACATTTTATGTACTATGTACTGCAGTGCTAGCTAATTGTAGCGTATGCTTTCAGTACTGGATTATTTATCTGATCCTTTGATTGGGGGGACAACATGTTCGTTCATGTTGCAAGAGCTCTGATAGGTTGGAGGGCATCCTCTGGAAGTTGTCATAATTACTGTGTAAGTATATGGAAGGGGGTGAGAACCATGAGCCTCCTAGGTTTTGTATTGAAGTCAATCTACCCAGATGTGGACAGAACCTAGCTGTCCTGCGGCTACACCATGGTGTGATGAGGCTACTGTAGACCTTCATTGCAAAACAGTGTGTTTTAATCAATTATTTGGTGACGTGAATATATTTAGTATAGATTTACCTAAAATGTTTCACTATTTAGATTTGTCTGAAATTCACTAAAGAGTCCTACAAACACATGCTTAGTACTCTTCGAAAGTTAAGAACTGTGGGGTTCAGAAACAATGTGACTACTACAGAGCCCGAAATACAGCAGATATTAAGAGGTTTGAAAGTCTAGGTTTGAGATCAAATATGTCACCAATTAGTGTTCCAAAAGGAATTTTTTGCAATCAGGGCTTTCCACTTAAGGAGTAAGAAAGTAATAAATAAGACACAGAAAGGTGAAGAAACTTCAAGCTTGTTTTCCCATTCACTTTTCCTATTGTAAACGATGAGTTAGCTAAATGGCGAATGTGGAGGATGCATTCAAGGTAATGTGGATGGAGAAGGAAATGCATTGTGAAGGGGTCTCAGACCAACGCCTACGCATCTACTGAGCCCCTGTGACTGGCACAGACATCCAAGCTGTCTGGTTCTGTGAAAAGAGGACGCTGCGCCCAACCACAGAAAAATCCACTTCAGCTGGAAGATGCTTACTTCTCCCTCATCAAATGTCAAATGTCGCAAGATGATATTGTCCAGTTCCTGTATGAGAAGTCAAGTATCGGTCAAACCCATGTTTTTGAAGCTATTAAAACACTGACAAGATGATTGGCGCTTACGGGGATAGGCAGATGTATTAAGCTGTTGTTAGGGGAAGTCAAGCCAGGAAGGGTTGGGGAGGCTTTATAAGTTACAGGATGTCTTGGACACCTCGCAGAACTTGGGGCGAGCTATCAATATTGTCCTCTGTACTAACTTCTGCCTGCAATTGCATTAACTAAAGAATAATGTGAATACTTTGACGAAGAGTCAGTGTTTCCTTCTTACCACCACATATGGATTTGAGCATCATTACACCTGATCATCAGTGGAAGAATTTGAGCCAACAATTGCTTTACAATGACCACCAGGGTGGATCCTTTCCGTGCATACTAAATGGTTGCACTTTTGGTGACTTGACCTACATTGCATACTCTATGACTATCTCCATAGCACATGATTTATGTGGGGGGGGGGGGGGGGTTCTTATGACATTTCCAGCAGTAAGATTTTAGTTAGATTTCCAAAACGACAAGGCCTGTAGCTTTCAGATGTCACTTTCTATTTTCGGATGTATTTTTTTTTGGGGGGGGGGGGGGGGGTACAGTTAACATGTGGAACAGTAACCGTGATTAACACATGACAGATGGTAATGATCACAGTAATGGAGTGAAAATGTAAAGGTAAAATAAATTATATAGTAATTAATGATGAATTAGATAATCAAACAATCAAAAATATTTGTAACAAATGAACATATTGTTAAGTGAAAGTGCTGAATAGTACCAGAGCTTAAACCCTTATAGACCCTAGCATGTCTTGGGGATCCCCTGTTATTGGTAATGGTGAACGGTTAGCATGTCTTGGGGATCCCCTGTTATTGGTAATGGTGAGAGGTTAGCATGTCTTGGGGATCCCCTGTTATTGGTAATGGTGAGAGGTTAGCATGTCTTGGGGATCCCCTGTTATTGGTAATGGTGAGAGGTTAGCATGTCTTGGGGATCCCCTGTTATTGGTAATGGTGAGAGGTTAGCATATCTTGGGGGTCCCCTGTTATTGAGCTCAGGTGCATCCTGTTTCCAATGGTTCATCCTTGAGATGTTTCTACTACTTGATTGGAGTCCACCTGTGGTCAATTCAATTATTTGGACATGATTTGGAAAGGCACACAGCTGTCTATATAAGGTCCCACAGCTGACAGTGCATGTCAGAGCAATAATCATACCATGAGGTCGATGGAATTGTCCGTAGAGCTCCGAGACAGGATTGTGTCGAGGCACAGATCTGAGGAAGGGTACCAAAAAATGTCTGCAGCATTGAAGGTCCCCAAGAACACAGTGGCCTCCATCATTCTTAAATGGAAGAAGTTTGGAACCACCAAGACTCTTCTTAGAGCTGGCCACCTGGCTAAACTGAGCAATCGGGGTAGAAGGGCCTTGGTCATATATATAAATATATATATTTTTGTGTGTGTGAGTGTAGTGTTAGATAGTAGGGTATTTGTTATTTATTTTTTCAAGCAAAGTATAAGGGAGTTATACTCCAGTCTAGTAGGTGGCGGTAATGCAATATTTATTGGATGCCAACCGCCGTTAAATCTCATCGAAGAAGAAGTTAAACCCCGGGATGACCCTGTAGGGGAGATGGAGGAGGAATGGGACGCTGACAGAAAGACGGCGGAACGTACAAGTGGATTCTGATTCCAATGGCGGTAGAATCAAGGAGAGTTGGAGTCTTGTTCAAAAGAATGGAAAACGGAGCCAAGTAGTGAACAGTGAAGAGAAGGTCCCTTCATATCTAGTAGGAGGACGGTTTGTTAATGAGGAAGTACCAATATTGAAGAATCCATTTGAGATATCCAAACTGGTGGAGAGAGTGTTGGGTAAATTGAAGGCTGTGAGGATCACGAGAGGTGTGCTTGTTTTGATATATTGTGCTTCTGCAGATCAGAAGGATCACGCGTTGTATCTCACCTGATTTGATAAGTTTGAAGTGTCGTGTGTGTCTCTTCGGAACAGGGCACCCCTCAAGGGGGTTATATCTGGCGTCTCGTGGGAAGTCGATTTTTGAACAGATTACAAATATTCGTTGTAAAGCTTTTGGTCATGTTTCAAGTGTTTGCAGAAGGGAGAAGCCAAGATGTCCAAGTAGTGGAAAAGATCATATCATGTGTTATAAAAGTGAGGAAAATGTGACATGTTGCAATTGTGGTGGGAACCATGAAGCTACATCTTTCGATTGCCTGACAAGGGTGAAAGAGAATGAGGTGGCCAAAGTCAGGGCAGTCCAGAGCATTTCATATGCAGCAGCTGTTAAAAGGGTTGAGGGTTTGAATGGTGCACTTGAAGAGTCCATGGTGGTGCATAGGCCTTCACTGCAGGCTGCAGGGGTTGCCTTTCACCAGCAGGACCCTGATATTTTAAAAGTTAAGAAGGTGGACTTTGTGGCCTTTATAGCTATGGTGATTAATGGCACTGCCAAGGTGGACAGAAGGTCCAGGAAGATGGATATCATTATAGATGTGGCAGAGCGGTTCCTGGGACTGAAAGATTTCTCGGCGGTGGAGTTACATGGAATATTGTCACAAGCCGTACCACCCTCTCAGGCCCTAGAGCCTGAGAAATTGAGATTTGAAAGAAGGAGTGGGAGTTTTGTTTTGTTTTTGTCAATGTATCTAATTTTATTTAGGTGTATTAAGTTAGTTTCCCAATCACATATGGATTTTATTTTTAACTTGTTTTGGTTTTTCAACCCGTCCAGTTGGTGGCAGAAAATACACCTTTTGGGGTTGTAGACCGCCATAAAACCCACAGAAGAAGGGGAGCTGGCGGAAGCAGAAGTGTCGTTTGAAGCTGAAAGCACGTCGAGTACAGTTAGCGAAAAAGATGAGTGGACAACAGTGAAGTTCAAGAATTATGAATCGTTGCTTGTTGGAGTACGTTTTTTTGGATAAGGATGTTTATTTGGGAAACCCTTTTGAAGTCACAAGGATGGTGAAAAAGGCTTTGGGAAAAGTGGATGCAGTCAAAGTAACCAGGAGTGGTATGGTGTTGATATCATAGTAACCCGGAGTGGTATGGTGTTGATATCATAGTAACCAGGAGCGGTATGGTGTTGATATCATAGTAACCAGGAGCGGTATGGTGTTGATATTAAAGTAACCAGGAGTGGTATGGTGTTGATATCATAGTAACCAGGAAGTGGTATGGTATTGATATCATAGTAACCATGAGTGGTATGGTGTTGATATCATAGTAACCAGGAGTGGTATGGTGTTGATATCATAGTAACCAGGAGTGGTATGGTGTTGATATCATAGTAACCAGGAAGTGGTATGGTGTTGATATCATAGTAACCAGGAGTGGTATGGTGTTGATATCATTGTAACCAGGAGTGGTATGGTGTTGATATCATAGTAACCAGGAAGTGGTATGGTGTTGATATCATAGTAACCATGAGTGGTATGGTGTTGATATCATAGTAACCAGGAGTGGTATGGTGTTGATATCATAGTAACCAGGAGTGGTATGGTGCTGATATCATAGTAACCATGAGTGGTATGGTGTTGATATCATAGTAACCAGGAGTGGTATGGTGTTGATATCATAGTAACCAGGAAGTGGTATGGTGTTGATATCATAGTAACCAGGAAGTGGTATGGTGTTGATATTGTGTGTGTGTGTATCTAAAGAGCAAAAGGAAGCATTGTAGCTCGCGGAATTATCGACACATGACGTGAACAGCTTTGATTTTCGGCGGGGCAGGGCACCAGTAAAAGGTGTTATCTCTGGCGTCCCGTTGGACATTGATAATCAATATCTTAGGCTAAAAATTCCAGGAATAGTTCATGGGAAAAAGGAGCTAAGTTTATTTGTATTATTGATGTTTGAGTATTTACCACCCTATGTAAAGTTGGGATATATAAGATACGCCATAAGAGCGTTCGTGCAAAAGTGTAAAAAGTTTGACCATGTGTCAAGTGTTTGCAGACAGAAGGAATATGTTATTAAGAGTCTGAACGTAAAATGTTGCAACTGTGGTGGGGATCATATTTCTGAATTCCCTGAGTGCCCTGTTAGTGTGAAAGAGGTTGAGGTGTCAAGGATCAGGGCTGTACAGCAAATCGCCTATGTAGAGGCAGTGAAGAGCGTTGAAGGGGCAAGAGGCCACAGTTCTGAAGAAGATATGGCGGTGGATGCACCACAACCAGTTGCCAATGTTATATGTCAATCGGGTGATCTGGATACACTTATTGTGAAGAAGGTGGATTTTGTAGCATTTATAGCCACAGTTATTAACTGTACTGAAGCTGGACATCATTATATCTGCAGCCGAGAGGTTTTTGGTCTTGTTAACGGCAGAAGCACTGCAAGGACTACTGTCGCCAGGAAATGTCCCTCCATCACAGGATCCTTCTGAGCCTGTGTAGGGACCTGATTCAACAGAAAACCAGGCTGATTTAGTTTAATTAACATTTCGTTACGGATAGTTTGTATGGAATTTTAAAAAATTACCCTGCATTTGTTTCCTTTTTTGGATCCTTATTATCCAACTGTACAGTAGGAGGCGGAATACATATAATTGTTGCGAACGCCATTATACCAAAGAAGAAGAATAATTTAACCCCTCAACGAAGAAGTTATGCTAGCTTGAACAATAAGAGCTGCTAATTCAAAGTCAGGTGTCAAGGTAAGATCAAGATTTCTAACATATTCTGTAACGTTCCCATGAATAAACATTAGTAGTCGGATTATTTGTCCACATCATCATGTGTAAACAATAGCCATTTGAGCTAACATTAGCTAGCTTGCTTACTGGCCATTAAAATAGCTACCCAAGCTAACTAGCTATCTGTCTATCTGACATACCAAGCAAGGTTATCTTAACGACGCAGTTGTGAATGATACCGTTATTTGTTATTAAGACAACAATGTCAACTATGTGATGTGTGAATTGTCAATCTTTAAGATGGCATAAATCTATTGGCAACCCTAGCTAGTAAGTTAGCATGGCTAGTTAGCTAGGCTGTTTGTTATCGAAGGATGGCTAGCTAACTTGTTAATTTAATTTCAGGAGCTAATCATTAGCTAACTGGTCATTTAGAGATTACAAATCAAATGTCATTTTGGTTCGCCATTGCTTCAAACGAATTTATTGCTGGTAATTTGGCTATCTAGCTAGATTGTTTCATCCTAGTGAGAAAGGTGACAGTAAAAATCTAAAGCTAACCCAACTAGCTCAACATAGCTAACGTTAGCTGTACGATCGCCAAAGCAATGCTAGCTAGCTATATGTATTAGTGGATGGAATATTTAGTTATAATCCTTAATTAACTAAGCTGTTCCAGTATTTTGTGAAACTCACCTTACATTTGTTTGTGCCTCTTTTGAATCCATTTATAGCCTTCCATGTCTGAACCCAAGTCCCCGGGTTCTTACTGTGGTCTTCCAGCACAGAGAAGCTCACAGTGGGGTCCAGAGATGGTCTTAGTGAAGCTGGAGGACTGTAGTCAACCACTGGAACTCAATGTGATAGTCAAAGAGGAAGAGGAGGAGAGAGAAGTAAAAGAAGAGGAGCTAGGGATTAAAGAAGAGGTGGAGGAGAGAGCGTTCAAAGAAGAGGTGGAGGACAGAGCATTCAAAGAGGAGGTGGAGGAGAGAGCATTCAAAGAGGAGGTGGAGGAGAGAGCATTCAAAGAGGAGAGAGTGTTCAAAGATGAGGTGGAGGAGAGAGCAGTCACAGAGGAGGCGGAGGAGAGAGCAGTCACAGAAGTGGACAACAGGGAAGAGGAGGAAGAAGTAGATGGTAACACTGACCCAGGTAAGTTCAGTTGTGTAGGATGGAGAGAGGTTGGTGCATTGGCAGCCACATGGGATTCCAGAACTATTATTGGGTCTTTCCACCAATTTGGTGCCTTTTTCTGAAGAGTAACTTGGTTTCATCTAATTTTAAAGGGGCAGCGCAGTTAAAAACATGATATTCCTGTTTTGAAAATAATTCCTGGAATTTCAGCCTGTTCAGGTGGGATGGAGTTTTTGGCCCAGATCATGACATCACAATCTGATATGAATGACCAGTTATCTTTTATTTGCATATGTATCCTCCTACATTGTAGGTGTAAGCGGGTAGGCTCTGTCCGCCAATCAGGGCTGTTTATGTAAATATATTTTAATTTGTATCAACATGCCCACAAGATCAGACTGAGCATTTCAATGGCAAAAGGAGGCTCAGGGAAATAAATTAAAAAAACATGGAGTTATTTTCATGAAATAAACACAAGCAGTGATTTATTAGAAATACAGTGATGATTAAAAAATACTGCATGGGGGCTTTAACATTCTGGGCTCTGTTTTCAGCTGGCGGTTAGGAGGCCCAAGTGTCAAACACACGTTAGTTTGGAATTTCATCATGTAAGAACATGAGCACTGGCATTTTCCAGCCCTAACGCCAGGTTTGGCAATTTACCTGTCTAACATCAGCTGACTTGCGCTGAGGTGGGAGGGGTGGCAATATTTGAGGCGTGTCCTTAAAAACACATGCAAAATGGACAGTTTCTTGCAGCGCTAAAGGGAACGTTTAAGACCGACAAACAGCAGGTCTTCTAGGTAACGCAGTTGATTTGGAGAGCGGAAGCGCAGCCTATCCAGCCATGACACACAGTGCCCATGGAAGAGAGATGTTCATTTTGTGCCGGTGAATCTCATATTTAGGAACATAACATTTCGTTTAATTTGACTAAAAACCAAGCATAGCCTACCCTACTCCTAAATAATGGCTGGTTTAGCAGCATCACATACAGTGCATTCGGAAAGTGTTCAGACCCCTTGACTTTTTCCAAATTTCGTTAAGTTACAGCCTTATTCTAAAATGGATAAATAAAATAAAAATTATCTCAGCAATCACACAATACCCCATATTGACGAAGCAAAAACAGGTTTTTATAAATATTTGCAAATTTATTAAAATAAACGAAATACCTTATTTACATAAGTATTCAGACCCTTTGCTATGAGACTCGAAATTGAGCTCAGGTGCATCCTGTTTCCATTGATCATCCTTGAGATGTTTCTACAGCTTGATTGGAGTCCACCTGTGGTACATTGTCAGACCAAAAACCAAGCCATGAGGTCGAAGGAATTGTCCGTAGAGCTCCGAAAAAGGATTATGGCAAGGCACAGATCTGGGAAGGGTACCAACACATTTCTGCAGCATTGAAGGTCCCCAAGAACACAGTGGCTTCCATCGTTCTTAAATGGAATAAGTTTGGAACCACCAAGACACTTCCTAGAGCTGGCCGCCCGGCCAAACTGAGCAGTCGGGGGAGACGGGCCTTCGTCAGATGACCAAGGTGACCAAGTACCCAATGGTCGCTCTGACAGGGCTCTAGAGTTCCTCTCTGGATATGGGAGAACCTTCCAAATGGACATCCATCTCTGCAGCACTCCACCAATCAGGCCTTTATGGTAGAGTGGCCAGGCTGAAGCCACTCCTCAGTAAAAGGCACATGACAGCCCGCTTGGAGTTTGGCTAAAGGAACCTAAAGACTCTCAGAACATGAGAAACAAGATTCTCTGGTCTGATGAAACCAAGATTGAACTCTTTGGCCTGAATGGCAAGCGTCACGTCAGGAGGAAACCTGGCACCATCCCTATGGTGAAGCATGGTGGTGGCAGCATCATGCTGAGGGGATGTTTTTCAGCGGCAGGGACTGGGAGACTAGTCAGGATCGAGGCAAAGATGAACATAGCCTCCTGTAGCTCAATTGGTAGAGCATGGCGCTTGCAATGCCAGGGTTGTGGGTTTGATTGGCTGCCGTTTTACAGCCCTCTAACCAATTGTACTATTATGTGTGTTTTTCCGCGTTATTTGTAATTTATTTTGTACATAATGTTTCTGCCATCGTCTCTTATAACCAAAAAGAGCTTCTGGATATCAGGACAGCGATTACTCACCTCGTATTGGACGAATATTTTTTCTTCAACGAGGCGGCCGCGAAGGATATCATACAGACACCCGACAAGGCCCAAATCCCCGTCATTCGCATGAGGAAGAGACTGAGATATCGTGGACGTAGGTCGGGGTGCCTTGTAAGGATCCGACGGCGAGCGAGTAAACTGCCTCTTCCATCAATCCTATTAGCCAATCTTCAATCATTGGAGAACAAATTGGATGACCTAAGATTACGGTTATCCTACCAACGGGACATTAAAAACTGTAATATCTTATGTTTCACAGAGTCGTGGCTGAACGACGACATGGATAACATACAGCTAGCGGGCTATACGCTACATCGGCAGGATAGAACGGCTGACTCCGGTAAGACAAGGGGTGGCGGTCTGTGTATATTTGTAAACAACAGCTGGTGCACAAAATCAAATACTAAGCAAGTCTCGAGGTTTTGCTCGCCTGAGGTAGAGTATCTTATGATAAGCTGTAGACTGCACTATTTACCAAGAGAGTTTTCATCTATATTTTTCATAGCTGTCTATTTACCACCACAAACCAATGCTGGCATTAAGATTGCACTGAATGAGTTATATAAGGCCATAAATCAACAGGAAAACGCTCATCCACATGCAGCGCTCCTAGTGGCCGGGGACTTTAATGCAGGGAAACTTAAATCCGTTCTACCTAATTTCTACCAGCATGTTAAATGTGCAACCAGAGGAAAAAACCTCTGGACCACCTTTACTCCACACACAGAGACGCATACAAAGCTCTCCCTCGCCCTCCATTTGGCAAATCTGACCATAACTCTATCCTCCTGATTCCTGCTTATAAGCAAAAACTAAAGCAGGAAGCACCAGTAACTCGGTTAATAAAAAAGTGGTCAGATGACGCAGATGCTAAGCTACAGGACTGTTTTGCTAGCACAGACTGGAACATGTTCCGGGATTCTTCAGACAGCATTGAGGAGTACACCACATCAGTCACTGGCTTCATCAATAAGTGCATCGATGATGTCGTCCCCACAGTGACCGTACCTACATACCCCAACCAGAAGCCATGGATTACAGGAAACATCCGCACTGAGCTAAAGGGTAGAGCTGCCGCTTTCAAGGAGCGGGACTCTAACCCGGACGCTTATAAGAAATCCCGCTATGCCCTCCGACGAACCATCAAACAGGCAAAGAGTAAATACAGGACTAAGATTGAATCGTACTACACTGGCTCTGACGCTCGTCGAATGTGGCAGGGCTTGAAAACTATTACAGACTACAAAGGGAAGCACAGCCGCGAGCTGCCCAGTGACACAAGCCTACCAGACGAGCTAAACCACTTCTATGCTCGCTTCGAGGCAAGCAACACTGAAGCATGCATGAGAGCACCAGCTGTTCCGGATGACTATGTGATCACGCTCTCCGTAGCCGATGTGAGTAAGACTTTTAAGCAGGTCAACATTCACAAGGCCGCAGGGCCAGACGGATTACCAGGACGTGTACTCCGAGCATGTGCTGACCAACTGGCAAGTGTCTTCACTGACATTTTCAACATGTCCCTGACTGAGTCTGTAATACCAACATGTTTCAAGCAGACCACCATAGTCCCCGTGCCCAAGGACTCTAAGATAACCTGCCTAAATGACTACCGACCCGTAGCACTGACGTCTGTAGCCATGAAGTGCTTTGAAAGGCTGGTCATGGCTCACATCAACAGCATTATCCCAGAAACCCTAGACCCACTCCAATTTGCATAACGCCCCAACAGATCCACAGATGATGCAATCTCTATTGCACTCCACACTGCCCTTTCCCACCTGGACAAGAGGAACACCTACGTGAGAATGCTATTCATTGACTACAGCTCAGCATTCAACACCATAGTGCCCTATAAGCTCATCACTAAGCTAAGGATCCTGGGACTAAACACCTCCCTCTGCAACTGGATCCTGGACTTCCTGACGGGCCGCCCCCAGGTGGTAAGGGTAGGTAACAACACATCTGCCACACTGATCCTCAACACGGGGGCCCCTCAGGGGTGCGTGCTCAGTCCCCTCCTGTACTCCCTGTTCACCCATGACTGCATGGCCAGGCACGACTCCAACACCATCATTAAGTTTGCCGACGACACAACAGTGGTAGGCCTGATCACCGACAACGATGAGACAGCCTATAGGGAGGAGGTCAGAGACCTGGCCGTGTGGTGCCAGGACAACAACCTCTCCCTCAACGTGACCAAGACAAAGGAGATGATTGTGGACTACAGGAAAAAAAAGAGGACTGAGCACGCCCCCATTCTCATCGACGGGGCTGTAGTGGAACAGGTTGAGAGCTTCAAGTTCCTTGGTGTCCACATCACCAACGAACTATCATGGTCCAAACACACCAAGACAGTCGTGAAGAGGGCACGACAAAGCCTATTCCCCCTCAGGAGACTGAAAAGATTTGTCATGGGTCCTCAGATCCTAAAAAAATTCTACAGCTGCACCATCGAGAGCATCCTGACCGGTTGCATCACCGCCTGGTATGGCAACTGCTTGGCCTCCGACCGCAAGGCACTACAGAGGGTAGTGCGTACGGCCCAGTACATCACTGTTAATTATTTATGCATAGTCACTTTAACTCTACCCACATGTACATATTACTTCAACTAACTCAACTGGCCGGTGCCCCCGCACATTGACTCTGCACCGGTACCCCCCTGTATATATAGCCTCCCTACTGTTATTTTATTTTACTTCTGCTCTTTTTTTCTCAACACTTTTTTTGTTGTTGTTTTATTTTTAATGCACTGTTGGTTAAGGGCTGTAAGTAAGCATTTCACTGTAATGTCTGCACCTGTTGTATTCGGCGCATGTGGCCAATAAAATTTGATTTGATTTGATTCCCACGAGGGGCCAATATGAAAAATGTATGCACTCACTAATAAACTGTAAGTCGCTCTGGATAAGAGCATCTGCTAAATGACTAAAATGTAAAAATGTAAATGAATCGAGCAAAGTACAGAGAGATCATTAATGAAAACCTGCTCCAAATGTTCACCTTCCAACAGGACAACGACCCTAAGCCATTGAAGAGGAGTAGGACAACGTTCCACAGGCCACAATCAACAGCTTAATCAACTCTATGCGAAGGATATGTCGCGCTGCATGAGGCAAATGGTCACTTACTGACTGGTTTTCTGATCCACGCTCTTACTTTTTTTTTTAGGTATCTGTGGCCAACAGAGGCATATCTGTATTTCCAGTCATGTGAAATCCATAGATTAGGGCCTAATGAACGTTTTTAAATTCATGAGTATAATTTTTGAAATTGTTGCATGTTGCGTTTTATATTTTTGTTCAGTGTATTAAAGTAAGGTACCTAATTGTTACCCAATAAATTATTTGATATTGATATTAAAAACAGCTGCATTGGGCCTTTAAACAATTATTTTAAAGACCATTTCAATGCTTTTCCTGATTCTAACCCCGCCATATCTGTTAATATTTCCCACAGGAGAGACCTCCAACCCAGGTTCAGACAGTGAGCCCAGTTCCACAGCATCAGGAAACCATAAACAACACAGACAGAGGAACTCAAGACAGAAACATCACCACTGCATGGACTGCTTCACTAGTTTCTATGAGCCAGAGGAGTTGAGAAGGCACACTTGTAGACCCCGCCCCTGCTCAGATTGCATAGGCAGTTTTATTTGTCCAACTCACTTCAAATCAAAACAGACTCAAAAAAGGATGACGACATACCCGTGTGGTCAATGTGGGACGAGATGTCAAACACCAAGCAAACTGAAGACGCACCAGAGAACTCACACAGGAGAGAAGCCATACCACTGCTCTGTTTGTGGGAAGCATTTCACCAGGTTATGTGAACTGAAGGCACACCAGATAACTCACACAGAAGAGAAGCCTTACCACTGCTCTCAATGTGGGGATAGTTTCACCAGTTTATATTTCCTAAAGAAACACCAGCTTATTCACACAGGAAAAAATCCATTCCACTGCTCCCAGTGCGGGAAGAGTTTCAGTCAGTCATCAACTCTGAAGACACACCAGATAATTCACACAGGAGAGAAGCCGTTCCACTGCCGTCAATGTGAGAAGAGTTTCGGTCATTTATCAACTCTGAAGACACATCAGATAACTCACACAGGAGATAAGCCTCACCTCTGCTCTCAGTGTGGGAAGAGTTTCAGTCTGGTAGGAAACCTAAAGAGACACCAGCTAACCCACACAGTAGAGAAGCCTTACCACTGCTCTCATTGTGGGAAGAGTGTCAATAGGTTACACCAACTAAAGACACACAACCTAACTCACACAGGAGAGAAGCCTTACCTCTGCTCTTATTGTGGGAAGGGTTTCCGTCAGTTAGCCAACCTAAATACACACCAGTTAATTCACACAGGAGAGAAGCCATACCACTGCTCTCAGTGTGGGAAGGATTTCAGACATCCAAGACACTTAAAGTCACACCAGATAACTCACACAGGAGATAAGCCTCACCTCTGCTCTCAGTGTGGCAAGAGTTTCAGTCTGGTAGGAAACCTAAAGAGACACCAGCTAACCCACACAGTAGAGAAGCCTTACCTCTGCTCTCAATGTGGGGATAGTTTCACAAGTTTATATTTCCTAAAGAAACACCAGCTAATTCACACAGGAAAAAAGCCATTCCACTGCTCCAAGTGTGGGAAGAGTTTCAGTCAATCATCAACTTTGAAGAAACATCAGAGAACTCACACAGGAGAAAATCGTCATCAGATCTGAAGACACTAGCTTCTTCACATAGGGGAGAAGCCTTACCTCTGCTCTCAATGTGGGGATAGTTTCACCAGTTTATAATTCCAAAAACACCAACTAATTATGACTAACAATAACTTACTTGGTTAAGTAAAGGTGGAAAAAATTAACTTGCAAAGGAGTGTGGAACCTGCTCCCTGTGTGGAAAGCTTCAGTCAGTCATCAAATTTGAAGAGGTTGTACCAATACATTTGACATTTTAGTCATTTAGCAGACGCTCTTATCCAGAGCGACTTACAGTTAGTGAGTGCATACATTATTATTCTTTTTTTCATACTGGCCTCCCGTGGGAATCGAACCCACAACCCTGGCGTTGCAAACGCCATGCTCTACCAACTGAGCTACATCCCTGCCGGCCATTCCCTCCCCTACCCTGGACGACGCTGGGCCAATTGTGCGCCTCCCCATGGGTCTCCCGGACACGGCCGGCTACGACAGAGCCTTGATTCGAACCAGGATCTCTAGTGACACAGCCTTAGACCACTCCGCCACTCGGGAGAATAGTATCAATAGTAGAGAAGCTGTACCACTGCTCTGTGTGAGGAAAAGGTTCGCATAGAGACATAAAGATACACCAGCTTACTCGCACTGGAGAGAAGCTTTACCATGTTCTGGAGTTGTTTTAATATTGTTTATTGAAATAAAGCCAGTTTGATGATAACGGTTTATTGTGAACATATCCCTATTTCAGGAATCACCAAAAAGGCAGCATTGGAGAGAAAAGGCAGTTTTACAGAAACTGTATTGATTTTATTGGTTTTGGAATGCAATACTTCTATAACAGCAGACCTTCAGCAGCAGACATCCAGATGATTTTCTAGAGGACGCGCCCACAACGGACAATTCAGTGAAGTTGTATTTGGCGTTGTGGAATCCATAGCTAATATCTGTCCATAGAGAATCCTCAGTAAACAGACATCATATCCATAGCTAATATCTGTCCATAGAGAATCCTCAGTAATCACAGACATCATATCCATAGCTAATATCTTCTAGTTGGATTTCTATAAATCTCTTTTTTTTTCTTTCTTTTTCTTTTTCCTCAAGTTAAAAAAAATTAATATAAGTTAGTCACAAGGGGGGGGGGGGTGTCATGACCCCCTCTTTAGGACCATCTGGCAGAACGCCCAGAATATGTTATTTAAGTTAAGATAGGAGGCAGCCAGTCACATTTAGGAACCAATCCAATGAATCATGTTTATGTAGGTTTTTATGTAGCCGTATATAAGGCTCTATGTAAGGAACGCCCTTGAAGAGCTCACTTCAGACCGGTACTTTATGCATCTAAGTTTGACTGTGACCTCTCCAGCTTGCTGTTAATAAACAATGATTCATTTAAGATTGACTGCGAGTGTCCCTGTGTAGAATTTCCACAACATTGTTAATGGTGAGAGGTTAGCATGTCTTGGGGCTATGATAAATAATAAATACTATGCCATTTAGCAGACGCTTTTATCCAAAGCGACTTACAGTCATGCGTGCATACATTTTTTTGTGTATGGGTGGTCCCGGGGATCGAACCCACTACCTTGGCGTTACAAGCGCCGTGCTCTACCAGCTGAGCTACAGAGGACCATGATCTTTGTACCATTTATATTTATCCTGTCTCGAATGAAAAGTTTATGTTTTGCTATCTCCCAAAATAAATGCCATCTCTGATGAGAGACAGGCTCCTCTCCATCTTGCATTACAAACACTACACTTGTCCGTTCAGTAGCGGGGCAAGACTTTGTCTTGGGGATCCCCTGTTATTGGTAATGATGAAAGGTTAGCATGTCTTGGGGATCCCCTGTTATTGGTAATGGTGAGAGGTTAGCATGTCCCCTGTTATTGTTAATGGTGAGAGGTTTGCATGTCCCCTGTTATTGTTAATGGTGAGAGGTTAGCATGTCTTGGGGATCCCCTGTTATTGGTAATGGTGAGAGGTTAGCATGTCTTGGGGATCCCCTGTTATTGGTAATGGTGAGAGATTAGCATGTCTTGGGGATCCCCTGTTATTGGTAATGGTGAGAGGTTAGCATGTCCCCTGTTATTGTTAATGGTGAGAGGTTAGCATGTCTTGGGGATCCCCTGTTACTGGTAATGGTGAGAGGTTAGCATGTCCCCTGTTATTGTTAATGGTGAGAGGTTAGCATGTCTTGGGGATCCCCTGTTATTGGTAATGGTGAGAGGTTAGCATGTCTTGGGGATCCCCTGTTATTGGTAATGGTGAGAGGTTAGCATGTCTTGGGGATCCCCTGTTATTGGTAATGGTGAGAGGTTAGCATGTCTTGGGGATCCCCTGTTATTGGTAATGGTGAGAGGTTAGCATGTCTTGGGGATAACCTGTTATTGGTGATGGTGAGAGGTTAGCATGTCCCCTGTTATTGTCTTGTGGTGCAAGACTTTGTGAAGATGACGTACTGCGTAATGAAATACGTCACGATGTCGGCTTAGGAGTGTTCTAACATGCGCTTCCCTAAACACCACGCAGAGAAAACGTTGTTGAGGCATGTGTCGATACTGATAGGATCTAAAGAAAGGCAGCACTGCTCTCTGTGCTCTGACTTCCCCCTTTAACACATTTTGCTGCCTTAAAATGAAATCAGAAAAATTATTACATTTGATAATTTTTCCTACAGATCTACACAACCTACTCCACATTTTCAAAGTGAAAGAAGGTTAGAATATATTCCAAATTAATAAAAATAATCCTTAAATATCATAATAGGATAAGTCTCCACCCCCCTGAGTTAATACTTGGTGGAAGCACATTTGGCAGCCATTACAGCTGTGAATCATCTGGAATAAGATTTTACCAACTTTGCACAACTCTAAGGGCTACATAGATCCATTGTTTTTGTCAACATTGCTCAGCTCAATATATTTGGTTGGGAATCATTGATGGATTGCAATATTCAAACCTTGTTTCTGATTTTTAAGCAAATTTAAGTCAGGACTGAGACTAAACCATTCAGGAACACTCAACACCTCTAGGAAAATCCATTTTGGCGTCTTTGGCAAAAACATTTGTGTAATTGTCTCGCTGAAAAATAAAACTATCCCAGGGTTTTCAGAAGACTGAGGCTGGTTTTCCTCAAACTTTTTACCTGGGCTTTGCTCCTTTCATATTTAATTGGATCCTGACAAACTCCCCACTCCCTGCCAACGGCAAGCATACCCATAACATGATGCTGCCACCACAATATTTGAAAATAGTGTTTCACTCTTTGTTGTGTTGGATTGGATTTGACCCAAATTTGTAGTTTTTTATTTATGGCAAAAAATATTGTCTTGCAGAACTACTTAACAGCCTTGTTGCAAACAGAATTGATTATTTGGAGTGGATTTTTTAATACACGTTTCTTTCTTTTCACTTTGTCACACACAGGTGGTGAAAAAGTACCCAATTGTCATATTTGAGTAAAAGTAAAGATATCTTAATAGAAAATGACTGAAGTCAAAATGTATTGTCTTGCAGTATTATTAAATGGCCTTGTTGCAAACAATAATATGGAGTGAATGCAATGATGTTGATCCCTTTTGTATTTTAAAATATTGTGGTGGCAGCATCATGTAATGGGTATGCTTATCACTGGCAGGGAAGTGGATTATGAATAGGTTCTGAAAGAGGAAACATTAACTACTTTAGAAAGGAATGTTAGCTAGAAAGTCACAGTCTTGTATGCCACATTAATGTAGCTATTAGAAAGCTATTCCTCATGAAACTTGAACAAAAATACTTGAATTTAACAGTGAGCATTGATCAATGCCTACTTAAAAAGCCAGTGGCTGCCAGCTTCTTAATGTTTTGCTACACTGTGCCTAATGAACACAATCCAAAAAATTCCATAGAACATTATTGAGATAACTGCGATATTAAAGTTGACTGTTATTATGTTGATGTGTTCCTAATATGTTTCCCTCTTGTTTCCCTTCCAGACCACCACATCCTTCCACAACCTAACCTTCCTACCAGCTTTACAAGCTCCAACTCTTAAACCCCAAACCTTAATGAAAATCCATTCCAAACCCTCTCCCCATGTGCTCTGGGTTAGTGTTCAAATGTGTTTAATAAATACCCTAAATCTGGATTCTTCCTCTCCATCTCCTCAATGCATTATTCTTGCCGATGCGCCATGTTGGCAGCAACAATCCTAAACCAGTCAGTCATATAGAAAACGTCCTAATACAGTTTGTTTTAGAAACTCATAATCCTAAACATCATCTTTAATTTAGCGATTAATTTCTTGAAATCAGGATCAGTATGTTAGAAATACAATTCAGTTAATTCAGGAAGTAAACTGAAATTCGAATTTTTCACAATTGTTTTAAATAAGAAATTATTTTAGTTCACTTTCTGAATTGACCTGAAATGACCCCAGCCCTGATCTCCATACAGTCATATATCACGCAGGATCTTTGCACATTAAAATCAATATCATACATGTTCAGTCTGCATGATGTGAATGTTCTCTCCACCTACAAACAAGTGGAGTAAATAATTTGTCAAAGAGGAGGTGGAGGAGAGGGCAGTCAAAGAGGAGGTGGAGACTACAGACCCGGGTTCATTCCCGGGCTGTGCCACAATTGGCTGTGGCTGGGAGTCCACAGGACATCGCACAATTGGCCCTGCGATGTCTGGGTTAGGGGAGGGTTTGGCCAGGGGGCTTTACTTGTCTCATCGCGCCCTAGCTACTCCTTGTGGCGGGCCGGGTGCCTCCAGGCTGACCCTGGTCGCCAGTTGAATGGTGTTTCCTCCAACACGTTGGTGCAGCTGGCTTCCGGGTTAAGCGAGCAGTGTGTTAAGAAGCAGTGTGGCTTGGCAGAGTCGTGTTTCGGAGGACGCATGGCTCTCGACCTTCGCCTCTCCTGAGTCTGTACGGGAGTTGCAGCGATAGGACAAGACTGTAACTACCAATTGGATATCACGAAAAAGGGGTAAAAAGTTTTTTATTTTATATATATATATATATACAGACCTATACCTTAGTGCTGGTTTTAAATATATACAGTGGGGAGAACAAGTATTTGATACACTGCTGATTTTGCAGGTTTTCCTACTTACAAAGCATGTAGAGGTCTGTAATTTTAATCATAGGTACACTTCAACTGTGAGAGACGGAATCTACAACAAAAATCCAGAAAATCACATTGTATGATTTTTAAGTAATTAATTTGCATTTTATTGCATGACATAAGTATTTGATACATCAGAAAAGCAGAACTTAATATTTGGTACAGAAACCTTTGTTTGCAATTACAGAGATCATACGTTTCCTGTAGGTCTTGACCAGGCTTGCACACACTGCAGCAGGGATTTTGGCCCACTCCTCCATACAGACCTTCTCCAGATCCTTCAGGTTTCGGGGCTGTCGCTGGGCAATACAGACTTTCAGCTCCCTCCAAAAATGTTCTAATGGGTTGGCTAGGCCACTCCAGGACCTTGAGATGCTTCTTATGGAGCCACTCATTAGTTGACCTGGCTGTGTGTTTCGGGTCGTTGTCATGCTGGAAGACCCAGCCACGACCCATCTTCAATGCTCTTACTGAGGGAAGGAGGTTGTTGGCCAAGATCTCGCGATACATGGCCCCATCCATCCTCCCCTCAATACAGTGCAGTCGTCCTGTCCCCTTTGCAGAAAAGCATCCCCAAAGAATGATGTTTCCACCTCCATGCTTCACGGTTGAGATGGTGTTCTTGGGGTTGTACTCATCCTTCTTCTTCCTCCAAACACGGCGAGTGGAGTTTAGACCAAAAAGCTCTATTTCTGTCTCATCAGACCACATGACCTTCTCCCATTCCTCCTCTGGATCATCCAGATGGTCATTGGCAAACTTCAGACGGGCCTGGACATGCGCTGGCTTGAGCAGGGGGACCTTGCGTGCGCTGCAGGATTTTAATCCATGACGGCGTAGGGTGTTACTAATGGTTTTCTTTGAGACTGTGGTCCCAGCTCTCTTCAGGTCATTGACCAGGTCCCGCCGTGTAGTTCTGGGCTGATCCCTCACCTTCCTCATGATCATTGATGCCCCACGAGGTGAGATCTTGCATGGAGCCCCAGACCGAGGGTGATTGACCGTCATCTTGAACTTCTTCCTTTTTCTAATAATTGCACCAACAGTTGTTGCCTTCTCACCAAGCTGCTTGCCTATTGTCCTGTAGCCCATCCCAGCCTTGTGCAGGTCTACAATTGTATCCATGATGTCCTTACACAGCTCTCTGGTCTTGGCCATTGTGGAGAGGTTGGAGTCTGTTTGATTGAATGTGGACAGGTGTCTTTTATACAGGTAACGAGTTCAAACAGGTGCAGTTAATACAGGTAATGAGTGGAGAACAGGAGGGCTTCTTAAAGAAAAACTAACAGGTCTGTGAGAGCCGGAATTCTTACTAGTTGGTAGGTGATCAAATATTTATGTCATGCAATAAAATGCAAATTAATTACTTAAAAATCATACAATGTGATTTTCTGGATTTTTGTTGTAGATTCCGTCTCTCACAGTTGAAGCGTACCTATGATTAAAATGTTCAGACCTCTACATGCTTTGTAAATTGGAAAACCTGCAAATCGTCAGTGTATCAAATACTTGTTCTCCCCACTGTATATATTTAAAACCAGCACTAAGGTCTAGGAGCACGAGGATAGATGAAGTCTGACGCCATTAAAAGGTAATTTACCACCTTCACGAGTGCAGTCTCAGTGCTACAATGGGTTCCAGAACCAGACTGAAGCGTTTCGTATACATGACTTGTCTTCAGGAAGGCAGTGAGTTGCTGCGCAACAGCTTTTTCAAAATGTTTGAGAGGAATGGGAGATTCGATATAGGCCATTTTCAGTGCCAAGAACCCTAAGGTTCTTCGAAGAACTTTGAGGATTTTAGTAGAACCGTTGCTGAACCCTTAAATATTTTAGTGCATTCAATTCAAATCTGGTATTGGGAACAAAAATAGTTCAATACACGTCTTCTATAATACACTAGTATTTTAATTAATGCAAAACACTTCAATGGTAAATATGATGTTCGTATATACGGGTCCACTGAAATACCACGCAGGGCAGACAGAGAACTGATCCATTGTTCTAAGTTCTTCTCCAAATACTCTGACAGAGATAGTTCCCGCTCCCTGCTGGCCTATCAGAGTAGAGACTGAGCGTGGTTTAGACTTACTCAGCCTATCGTTGGCGCACAGGCTGGTCCCAGACCCTTGGCGCTTCACTGTTGCCAGGTGTTTAGTTGTTTTGCAACTTGTCCAGAGAGTCAGCACTTTTGCAGTACACATGTCCTTGAGCGGTCTAACAAAGAGGCAGTGTGTATGTGAGACACAAGTCTGTCTCGGCCTACCCCCTAATAGTTCCTCACATTAATCACAGCTTGTTATGTTAAACAGTCTATATCAGTACAGCACAAACCTATTATGTTTAATCATTAATGCTTTCTTATTAAGCTAACAGCACATCTAAAATATAAGAGAATAATTTCCCACAGCCTATAGTTTTTTATATTTTCTGGGTCAAGGTTTGGCTTTTTCAAGAGAGGCTTTTACTGCCACTTTTAGTGAGCTTGGTACACATCCGGTGGATAGGGAGCCATTTATTATGTTCAACATAGGAGGGCCAAGCACAGGAAGTAGCTCTTTCAGTAGTTTAGTTGGAATAGGGTCCAGTATGCAGCTTGAAGGTTTAGAGGCCATGACTATTTTCATGAATGTGTCAAGAGATATAGGATTACAAATCTTGAGTGTCTCCATTGATCCCAGGTCCTGGCAGTTTTGTGCAGACTCAGGACAGCTGAGCTTTGGAGAAATACGCAGATTCAAAGACGAGTCCGTAATTTGCTTTCTAATGATCATGATCTTTTCATCAAATAAGTTCATGAATTCATCACTGCTGAAGTGAAAGGCATTCTCTCTTGGGGAATGCTGCTTTTTAGTTCGCTTTGGGACAGTATCAAAAATACATTTTGGATTGTTCTTATTCTCCTCAATTAGGTTGGAAAAATAGGATGATCAAGCAGCAGTGAGGGCTCTTTGATATTGCATGGGACTGTATTTCCAAGCTAGTCGGAAGACTTCCAGTTTGGTGGAGCGCCATTTCTGTTCCAATTTTCTGCAAGAACATTTCTTGTGACAAATGTATTTAGTTTTTCGGGGTGCGACTGCATCTAGAGTATTATGCAAGGTTAAATGTAGATCCTCAGCTAGGTGGTCAACCGATTATATATTTTGTTTTTACTCCTACGTCCTTGGTAAAGTGGAAGGCGTCTGGAAGGGCATCTAGGTATCTTTGGGTTGTCCGAGAATTTATAGCACAGCTTTTGATGATCCTTGGTTTGGGTCTGAGCAGATTATTTGTTGCGATTGCAAATGTAATAAGATGGCGGTTACCGAAAGGTTGCTAGTTCAAATCCAGAACTGTCTAGGTGAAAAATCTGTCCTAGAGCAAGGCACGTAACCGTAATTGCTCCAGGGTCGCCATCAATAATGGCTGATCCCTGGCCGTGACCCCACTCTTTCAGGGTGTCTCAGGCGGCATGGGATATGCAACAACAACAAAAATAATTCACACCACATGCTGTACATATGTGAAACAGGACAAATGAAAGCACCTCCTATTTGACCTTGAATCTTTGAATAACAGCAAAATTCAAACCTTTTTTTTCAGGGCTTTGCTCCATTCATATTTATTTTTATCCTGACAAACTCCCCAGTGCCTGCCGGTGACAAGCATACTCATAAAACATGATCCTGCCACCACACTACTTTAAAATACAGAGGGTTTCACTCTGTGTTGTGTTATATTGGATTTGACCCAAGCCTGCAAGACATGGCAAACAAATGACCCTTTTGACCTGCAGTATTACTTAACGGCCTTGTTGAAAAACGGAATTGATGATTTTGAGTGGATGTATTATTATAATTTTTTACACAGGCTTACTTCTTTTCACTTTATCATACAGGCCAGTAATGTGGAGTGAATGCAATGTTGTTGATCCTCTGTATATTCTGGCTGGTGGACAAGATTATGTTAGTATATAATGACAGACAAAAATGTACAGAACACACAAAGCTGCGTACGCCATACGGTATTTAAACCTATCAAAGACACATATGCCTGACAAACTTGACTAATTTGAAGGGTGGTTTACCAAACACAGATTAAGCCTAATCCTGGACTGAACAGAATTTTCAATGGAGACTTTCCATTCATTTTGCTTTTTAGTCCAGGACTACAATAAAGCTTTGCTGAAATGAAGGTGTTTGTTGAAAATTACGAAAGGCCAATTTTTTTTAAAGGTATCTTTGACCAAGAGATGCATATTTGTATTCCCAGTCATTTGAAATCCATAGATTAGGGCCTAATGAATTGAATGTAATTGACTGATTTCCTCATATGAACTGTAACTCATTAAAATCAATGAAATTGTTGCATGTTGTGTTTATATTTTTGTTCAGTTTATCAGTTATCATGTATGAGCTTTTGTGCCGACCCCCACTACGGTGTTTCAGGTGCCAAGTGTATGGTCATGTTGCAGCAGTGTGTAGGAGGAAGATTCCAATATGTGAGAAGTGTACAGGAGGGGTGAGTCAAAGGAGTGTGCAATATCAGTGAAAGAAGTGGTGTGTGTAAACTGTAGGGGTGGCCATGTTGCTGGGGATCAGAAGTGTCCAGTGCAAGAGATGCAGGTTGAGGTTGCCAGGGTCAGAGTTGTGGAGAAGGTTGCCTTTTGCTGAGGCACTGTAGAAAATAGAGGAAGATGGGTGAGGGATCCTAAGAGGCTCCCAGGGTCTCATTTATAAACCGTTCATATGTACAAAATAGACCCTAAAATGTGTGTGGACCAGTTTTCACGCAAAAGTTTGAATAACATTTTTTAAAAAGAACTTGGCATGAGAATGTGATTTACTCCCCGCAAACTATCCGTACACACCGTTTCTAGTGGTTAAAGTATTGCATTGCAATACTGGTATTTATTTAATTTCCATGAACATTAAATAATAAGTCCTTACATTCACTGACTGTCATGATTTCATACTCGTGAAATAGCCTATAGGCCTACAACAAGTTAGAATAGGCTACCTACCATTCGTCCCATCTCTCATTTAATTGGACCTACTTCACAGTAGGAAATAGAATAGTAGAAAAAAGTATTTTGCTCTATATAGCTCAGATCCGAAGTTTAACGGCAAAACAGACGGTTCACCTTTTCCATTGACGTTTATAGCCTACGTTTGAATACTGTAATGTAAAATGTATCGAGTAGACAATATTTAATTTATAAACATAATAGATTATACAAATATCATAAACATTGCAGAATAAATTCCTCACCTTTTCTGGCCATGATGAGTTCATATTCCCCAAGTAGCCATACAACAAATTACCATACACATCTCTCATTTAATTAGGCCTATTAGATAGACTATTATAATTTCTAGTTTTTGCTCTTTGCATCTGAAAGGGTGCTCTGTCTATAACATACAGTAGAATTTAACAGGTGAACAGACAGTTGATCTTTTGCATTGATGTGTGTACCACTGTATGTAGGCCTACTGTAGTGTACATTTTTTGTTCAAGTAGACAATGTTTCAGATTTCGTAGGCAAAGCAGCGTATTTACGTTTGGGAAAAAACGCATTCAAACTATCTGTTTACAGGTCCACAACCATTTGCAATTGTTTATTTATTTCAGAAACGGTCAGATAGCCTATAGCAAATGTCACTGCAAAAGAAAACATTCTGCCAACACCTCCAAAGGCATTTGTGCCAAAACCTCCAAAGGCATTTGATCAACTTCGCCAATGCTATTTCCTTTACTGCCTTGGCCTAATTCCAATACTTCCAAAGTATAGGTCTACAGCAAATAAGGGCGTTATTGTCACCATAAAAGGTGAACGATGGGCGTTTTTCAAGCCGAGTTATAATGCTCGTTCAGGTGCGCACAGTTTTACAACAGGTCTGATTGATATATAACGGGAAACATGCGTATGTATGGCGTGTGGAAAGTTTATACATTTCAATATTTTGGTATGTGCGCAGATCTGTCAAACCACACATGCAGATATTTAGTGTTACATTTATGCAACGGTTATGAATGAGGCCCCCGGTGAGTAGTATATTTACCAGGACAGAGTGACGTCCTTCAGTAAGGTTGGCTAAGTTTGGCTTTTTAGTGTTCATTGCTAGGGTTATCAACTGTACCTCAGGTATGGAACATAACACAGAAAATAGGTGTTGTGGTGGCAGCCGCAAATAAGTACTTGGGATTACATGATTTTACTGCAGAAGAGTTACAGGGGGTGTTGAATGCACTAAAATATTTAAGGGTTCAGCAACGGTTCTTCTAAGATCCTCAAAGTTCTTCGAAGAACCTTAGGGTTCTTGGTACTGAAAATGGCCCCCAACAGGTTATTCCAAGAACCCCATAAGAGGTGGGGTTCATCGATGAACCTCCTTAGTTAGTGGGGGTTCTTGTAGGAACCTAACCACCCAACAGAAATATTTGGATTTGAATTTGAAAGGACAGCAGGTGCAGGCACCAAACTGAAAAATTTAAAGATCTCCTCAATTTAAGGTAAAGTTTGTCCCTTGTATGATCTACATTGATATTGTTTTATGATGATACCATCTATCTTTTCATATCTGTGCAAATCTTTCTAAAACAGAAAATGGACACAATTCAATGGATATCAATCAACAAAGAGGTAAGAATATGTAGGCTATAAGAATATGTTGAAGGCTAGCTGTATTGGCTGCAGATGACTGAACTGCTCACTTTCGTGTCTGTGTCTGCAGGTATACAGACAAGGAGGCATACAAAGATATGTCAATTGGTATTTGTATGTTATGCAGATCACATTAACCATCCTCCTTCCTTACCTCGTCAATGAATATCCCATAGGACTCTACATTATGGACAAGGTGTGTGTATGAAAACCATTATCAAAACAGTTTTTTTCATTCACATTCACCACAAAAACCAAGGTATGAATACTGTCATGTGCATGTTTTGTTAATCATCTGTATAATTAGTATTTTTTGGATTTACAGACATCTCCCTCCCTACAGCTCTGATGAATATAACAGGAAACCATACACTGCCAAATCATTCTGGCTATGGAGACGGAGATCATCAACACATTAACATCAACAATAGTCGGCAGGGTAATTTGTATTTTCCTATCACAAAGTATAATGGTTTTATTCTCCGGTCCAGTTGGAGGCGGTAATGCAACATTATATTGGATGCCAACCGCCGTTAAATCCAACCAAAGAAGAAGAAGAAGTTACGCTACCTAGAACAACATGAGCTGCTAATTCAAAGTCAAGTGTCAAGGTAAAATCAAGATTTCTAACATATTCTGTAACTCCCATGAATAAACATTAGTAGTCGGATTATTTGTTCACGTCATCATGTGTAAACAATAGCCATTTGAGCTAACGTTAGCTAGCTTGCTTACTGGCCATTAAAATAGCTACCCGAGCTAACTAGCTATCTGACATACCAAGCAAGGTTATCTTAACGACGCTGTTGTGAATGATACCGTTATGTGTTATTAAGACAGCAATGTCAACTATGTGATGTGTGAATTTTCCATCTTTAAAATGGCATAAATATATTGGCAGCCCTTAGCTAGTAAGTTAGCATGGCTAGTTAGCTAGGCCGTTTGTTATCGAAGGCTGGCTAGTTAATTTAATTTCAGTAGCTAATCATTAGCTAACTGGTCATGTAGAGATTACAAATAAAATGTCATTTTGGTTCGCCATTGCTTCAAACGAACTTCTTGCTGGTAATTTGGCTATCTAGCTAGATTATTTCATCCTAGTGAGAAAGGTGACAGTAAAATGTGTCAGTAAGCTAAAGCTAACCCAACTAGCTCAACATAGCTAACGCTAGCTGTACGATAGCTAAAGCAATGCTAGCTAGCTAAATGTATTAGTGGATGGAATATTTGGTGATATTCCTTTAGTAACTAAGTTGTTCCAGTATTTTGTTTAACTCACCTTACATAAATTTTTTGGTGCCTCTTTTGAATCCAGTTATAGCCTTCCATGTCTGAACCCAAGTCCCCAGGTTCTTACTGTGGTCTTCCAGCACAGAGAAGCTCACAGTGGGGTCCAGAGATGGTCTTAGTGAAGCTGGAGGACTGTAGTCAACCACTGGAACTCAATGTGATAGTCAAAGAGGAAGAGGAGGAAGAGAGAGAAGTCAAAGAAGAGGAGCTAGGGATTAAAGAGGAGGTGGAGGAGAGAGCATTCAAAGAAGAGGTGGAGGAGAGAGCGTTCAAAGAAGAGGTGGAGGAGAGAGCATTCAAAGAAGAGGTGGAGGAGAGAGCATTCAAAGAAGAGGTGGAGGAGAGAGCATTCAAAGAAGAGGTGGAGGAGAGAGCATTCAAGGAAGAGGTGGAGGAGAGAGCATTCAAAGAAGAGGTGGAGGAGAGAGCATTCAAAGAAGAGGTGGAGGAGAGAGCATTCAAAGAGGAGGTGGAGGAGAGAGCATTCAAAGAGGAGAGATTGTTCAAAGATGAGGTGGAGGAGAGAGCAGTCACAGAAGTGGACAACAGGGAAGAGGAGGAAGAAGTAGATGGTAACACTGACCCAGGTAAGTTCAGTTGTGTAGGATGGAGAGAGGTAGGTGCATTGGCAGCCACATGGGATTCCATAACTATTATTGGGTCTTTCCACCAATCTGGTGCCTTTTTCTGAAGAGTAACTTGGTTTCATCTAATGTTAAAGGGGCAGTGCAGTTAAAAAGGTGATGTTCTTGTTTTGAAAATAATTCCTGGACTTTCAGCCTGTTCAGGTGGGATGGAGGTTTTGGCCCAGATCATGGCATCACAATCTGATATGAATGATCAGTCATATTTTATATGCATATGTATCCTCCTACATTGAAGGGGTAAGCGGGGTTGGCTCTGTCTGCCAATCAGGGCTGTGTATGTAAATATCTTTTCATTTGTATCAACATGCCCACAAGATCAGACTGAGCATTTCAATGGCAAAAGGAGGCTCAGGGAAATCAATGATAAAAAATATATTTGGAGTTATTTCATGAAATAAACACACGCAGTGATTTATATAGACATACAGTGATAATTAAAAAATACTGCATGAGGGCTTTAACATTCTGGGTTCTGTTTTCAGCTGGCGGTTAGAAGGCCCAAGTGTCAAACACACGTTAGTTTGGAATTTCGTCACGGAAGAACATGAGCACTGGCATTTTCCAGCCCTAACGCCAGGTTCGGCAATTTACCTGTCTAACGTCAGCTGACTTGCGCTGAGGTGGGAGGGGTGGCAAAATGGACAGTTTCATGCAGCACTAAAGGGAACGTTTATGACCCACAAATGGCAGGTCTTAAAGGTAACTCAGTTACCATTTTGAGAGCGGAAGCGCAGCCTATCCAGCCATGACACACAGTGCCCGTGGAAGAGAGATGTTCATTTTGTGTGGTGAATCTCGTATTTAGAAACATCAAATAATGATTGGTTTCCCCCCCATTTTGTTTAATTTGATTAAAAACCAAGCATAGCCTACCCTCCTCCTAAATCATGGCTGGTTTAGCAGCATCGGATAGGAGCATCTTTTTATCCTAGCCAGTAGCCCAGTAGCCTGAATAAACAGGTTTTAAATAGTTTACTGAGATTGCCTTGAAATATTTGCCTTAATGTTTTTTCATTATTCACAATTCACATACCAGCATGCTTCATTTTGCTTGTTTTGAGTAAGCTATCCAGCCCAATTGTCAAAGAGCGCCCCTGGTCCGATTACCAAAGTCACGGCGCTTCTCCAAACTATTCCATCCTCCTATAATGCCATAAACTATTGATAGGAGAATAGTATTTTGTATAGACGTGCAAATGTTATGTGTAAAGACATTTAGGTGTGTGCACAGAGAAGTGATTTATGAGTTCATGTTTCTGACACAATCCTGTTTAGAAATATTGTTGTTGGTTTAAAAAGTAGATTTTCGTTTAATTTGATTACAACACAAAGTTATTAGAAAGATTCACCGTCCATGTGTTTATGGTGAGAACGTATATGGCTCGAATGCAATGTAAAAGTGCAAATATGATCATAAGATGGTTGAATGATGTTTCTAAAACATTACATTTGCAAGAAGTATAACGGTGAGTAGACATTCTCCCTTCTTTCTTTATATTGGATCTTTATCCAGCTCCTGTGAAAAGTTTTGATGTGTGTAAAACCCTCCATAGTCTAAGTTGCCTTGTCAGTATAAACGCTCCCGAGTGGCGCAGCGGTCTAAGGCACTGCATCTCAGTGGTCTAAGGCACTGCATCTCAGTGGTCTAAGGCACTGCATCTCATTGGTCTAAGGCACTGCATCTCAGTGGTCTAAGGCACTGCATCTCATTGGTCTAAGGCACTGCATCTCATTGGTCTAAGGCACTGCATCTCAGCGGTCTAAGGCACTGCATCTCAGCGGTCTAAGGCACTGCATCTCAGTGGTCTAAGGCACTGCATCTCAGTGGTCTAAGGCACTGCATCTCAGTGGTCTAAGGCACTGCATCTCAGTGGTCTAAGGCACTGCATCTCATTGGTCTAAGGCACTGCATCTCATTGGTCTAAGGCACTGCATCTCATTGGTCTAAGGCACTGCATCTCATTGGTCTAAGGCACTGCATCTCAGCGGTCTAAGGCACTGCATCTCAGCGGTCTAAGGCACTGCATCTCAGCGGTCTAAGGCACTGCATCTCAGCGGTCTAAGGCACTGCATCTCAGCGGTCTAAGGCACTGCATCTCATTGGTCTAAGGCACTGCATCTCATTGGTCTAAGGCACTGCATCTCAGCGGTCTAAGGCACTGCATCTCAGCGGTCTAAGGCACTGCATCTCAGCGGTCTAAGGCACTGCATCTCAGTGGTCTAAGGCACTGCATCTCAGTGGTCTAAGGCACTGCATCTCAGTGGTCTAAGGCACTGCATCTCAGTGGTCTAAGGCACTGCATCTCATTGGTCTAAGGCACTGCATCTCATTGGTCTAAGGCACTGCATCTCATTGGTCTAAGGCACTGCATCTCATTGGTCTAAGGCACTGCATCTCATTGGTCTAAGGCACTGCATCTCATTGGTCTAAGGCACTGCATCTCATTGGTCTAAGGCACTGCATCTCAGCGGTCTAAGGCACTGCATCTCATTGGTCTAAGGCACTGCATCTCATTGGTCTAAGGCACTGCATCTCAGTGGTCTAAGGCACTGCATCTCATTGGTCTAAGGCACTGCATCTCATTGGTCTAAGGCACTGCATCTCATTGGTCTAAGGCACTGCATCTCATTGGTCTAAGGCACTGCATCTCATTGGTCTAAGGCACTGCATCTCATTGGTCTAAGGCACTGCATCTCATTGGTCTAAGGCACTGCATCTCATTGGTCTAAGGCACTGCATCTCAGTGGTCTAAGGCACTGCATCTCATTGGTCTAAGGCACTGCATCTCATTGGTCTAAGGCACTGCATCTCATTGGTCTAAGGCACTGCATCTCATTGGTCTAAGGCACTGCATCTCATTGGTCTAAGGCACTGCGTCTCATTGGTCTAAGGCACTGCGTCTCATTGGTCTAAGGCACTGCGTCTCATTGGTCTAAGGCACTGCGTCTCATTGGTCTAAGGCACTGCGTCTCATTGGTCTAAGGCACTGCGTCTCATTGGTCTAAGGCACTGCGTCTCAGTGGTCTAAGGCACTGCGTCTCAGTGGTCTAAGGCACTGCATCTCATTGCTTGAGGCGTCACTACAGAACCCCTGGTTCGATTCCAGGCTGTATCACAACCGGCCGTGAGACAGCCTGGAGTCCAATAGGGCGGCGCACAATTGGCCCAGCGTCATCCGAGTGTGGCCGGTGTAGGCCGTCATTGTAAATAAGAATTTGTTCTTAACTGACTTGCCTAGTTAAATAAAGGTAAAATAAAATAAAAACGCACAGGGAACAATTATGGTGCCTGTAACAGCCTATTTTGATTAGAATTTGATTAGAGTTTTACATTGTCTTTTTAGGCCTCATCAATAGCCTAGTGAATTTAATCTTGCTTATTGACTATGTTTGGCATGTCCATGTCCAGACTGCAATTTACAGTAGACCTAGCCACTATATCAGTGTGAGTGCTATAGCCTATGTTTAACAATGCATTTCCATATTGAAGCAATGCAATAAGAACAATGTGGACTGCAAACATGTTCAACATATTTAGCAAATATGGGGCAGGCTATTTAACGAACTAGGCTATGACGGACTAACATTCTAATTGGAGTTGATGACAACGCAATAGATAAAAGACCTTAACTACACAACTTGAAGCAACCACATATTTGGCCATGGAGCACTTACTGATTGGCCAGTGAGGGGCCAAGCCTTGGAAACCCACAACTTGTTTATTCATCAAAACCCAGCTCTTTCGCTCCACCACAAGCTACTGGGCCCATAATTCCGGTTCTGAAAATAACAAAAATATTTCTGACAGCAACGTGAGAGACTGATCAACAACTACAGGAAGGATTTGGGGCAGTCATTGCAGCTAAAAGATGGCACAAGCAGTTATTGAGTGTAACGGGGCAATTACTTTTTCACACAGGGGAATTGGGTGTTGCATATCTTTGTTATTACATAACCCCAAAAATGAGATACTTATTTTATTTATTTGTAAACTCAGGTGCCCTTTATCTGATATTAGGTTTTGGTTGAAGATCTGATAACATTCAGTATAAAAAATATGCAAAAATAGAGAATATCAGAAAGAGGGCCAATACTTTTTCACGGCACTGTATGGGTAACAGGGTTGACGTGTTGTGCTCAACCACTGTTTTCCACCACAAAACACCAGAAAATGGCCAAAAAGAGTAGAACCAGCTCACCTGCTTTTACACTATGATTTAACTACAGTGGGGAGAACAAGTATTTGATACACTGCCGATTTTGCAGGTTTTCCTACTTACAAAGCATGTAGAGGTCTGTAATTTTTATCATAGGTACACTTCAACTGTGAGACGGAATCTAAAACAAAAATCCAGAAAATCACATTGTATGATTTTTAAGTAATTAATTTGCATTTTCTTGTATGACATAAGTATTTGATACATCAGAAAAGCAGAACTTAATATTTGGTACAGAAACCTTTGTTTGCAATTACAGAGATCATACGTTTCCTGTAGGTCTTGACCAGGTTTGCACACACTGCAGCAGGGATTTTGGCCCACACCTCCATACAGACCTTCTCCAGATCCTTCAGGTTTCGGGGCTGTCGCTGGGCAATACAGACTTTCAGCTCCCTCCAAAGATTTTCTATTGGGTTCAGGTCTGGAGACTGGCTAGGCCACTCCAGGACCTTGAGATGCTTCTTACGGAGCCACTCCTTAGTTGCCCTGGCTGTGTGTTTCGGGTCGTTGTCATGCTGGAAGACCCAGCCACGACCCATCTTCAATGCTCTTACTGAGGGAAGAAGGTTGTTGGCCAAGATCTCGCGATACATGGCCCCATCCATCCTCCCCTCAATACGGTGCAGTCGTCCTGTCCCCTTTGCAGAAAAGCATCCCCAAAGAATGATGTTTCCACCTCCATGCTTCACGGTTGGGATGGTGTTCTTGGGGTTGTACTCATCCTTCTTCTTCCTCCAAACACGGCGAGTGGAGTTTAGACCAAAAAGCTCTATTTCTGTCTCATCAGACCACATGACCTTCTCCCATTCCTCCTCTGGATCATCCAGATGGTCATTGGCAAACTTAAGACGGGCCTGGACATGCGCTGGCTTGAGCAGGGGGACCTTGCGTGCGCTGCAGGATTTTAATCCATGACGGCGTAGTGTGTTACTAATGGTTTTCTTTGAGACTGTGGTCCCAGCTCTCTTCAGGTCATTGACCAGGTCCTGCCATGTAGTTCTGGGCTGATCCATCACCTTCCTCATGATCATTGATGCCCCACAAGGTGAGTATCTTGCATGGAGCCCCAGACCGAGGGTGATTGACCGTCATCTTGAACTTCTTCCATTTTCTAATAATTGCGCCAACAGTTGTTGCCTTCTCACCAAGCTGCTTGCCTATTGTCCTGTAGCCCATCCCAGCCTTGTGCAGGTCTACAATTTTATCCCTGATGTCCTTACACAGCTCTCTGGTCTTGGCCATTGTGGAGAGGTTGGAGTCTGTTTGATTGAATGTGGACAGGTGTCTTTTATACAGGTAACGAGTTCAAACAGGTGAAGTTAATACAGGTAATGAGTGGAGAACAGGAGGGCTTCTTAAAGAAAAACGAACAGGTCTGTGAGAGCTGGAATTCTTACTGGTTGGTAGGTGATCAAATACTTATGTCATGCAATAAAATGCAAATTAATTACTTAATAATCATACAATGTGATTTTCTGGATTTTTGTTTTAGATTCTGTCTCTCACTGTTGAAGTGTACCTATGATAAAAATTACAGACATGCTTTGTAAGTAGGAAAACCTGCAAAATCTGCAGTGTATCAAATACTTGTTCTCCCCACTGTATTACATGGTCAATGTTTCTTTTGATAAAATATTTAAAAGCAGGTGAGCTGTTTTATTTAAGCAAGGTTAAAGATAAACGTTTCGGCCTTCATCAGAATAATCACTCAAAGGGAAGTGCCAGTGTTATGTCTTTTCCTTTTCAATGATGGTTAGTTTTTTAGGTTGCACCTCGACTCACGTTGGTTGATCACCCTCTGAGGGACAGACGGCAACGAATCACTAATCACATGAAATAAATAATAATCTTCAGAAATGACTTTCTCAAAGCAACAAAATCACTAGGGCTTTACAATGATGGTTAAAATATTGAAACATTTTGGTGTTAGATGGGTTAAAATCTTCCTAGAAGTCACTGAGGGTGCACAAGAGTGACATGTCAGGGTGGCAGGTAGCTTAGTGGGTAGGAGCGTTGTGCCAGTAACCGAAAGGTCGCTGGTTCTAATCCCAGAGCCGACTAGGTGAAAAATCTGTCTGTGCCCTTATGCAAGGCACTTAACCCTAATTGCTCCTGTAAGTCGCTCTGGATAAGAGCGTCTGCTAAATGACTAAAATGTAAATGTAATGTCAAAATGCTAAATTTAGGCACTTCAGATTTATTGAGTTCTCTGTGGTCTGTATTAAAGGGCACTTAATTTAGTATAACAAGCTTTTAAAATGCAATATTGGTGCACAATCTCTACTTAAAATATCAAAGTGACGCTAAATACACACTTTTCCTGGAACGACCCTGTTGTGTTTGTTTAAAGGGGCGGCAGGTAGCCTAACGGTTAGAGAGGTGAGCCACCAACCAAAGGATTGCCCGTTTGAATTCCAGGTCCTGGAGAGAAGTTGGTGCATTGGTGGCAACAGGGGATTTCAAAACTCTGGCTGGAAAATATGTGAGCTGTCAACTGGAAGGTTGATGGTATAAAATCCTAGATGTCATCACCCGCGGTTGTTACCTTGAGTAAGACACTTAACCCCTCCACAACAATTGCTCCACAGGCACCATAGTATGGAAGTCCCCTGCTCCAACCTCTCCAACCTTTATGTCTTTCAGGGATAAAGTGGAAGTAGACATTCTTGAATCTACAATCCTTAGTTGCTACATCCATTTTTGGACTTTGAAATTAATGATATATACTCATTGATTCTTGAAGAATATAACTTAGAAATGGCTCATGAGTGTACAGTGAGGGAAAAAAGTATTTGATCCCCTGCTGATTTTGTACATTTGCCCACTGACAAAGACATGATCAGTCTATAATTTTAATGGTAGGTTTATTTGAACAGTGAGAGACAGAATAACAACAAAAAAATCCAGAAAAACGCATGTCAAAAATGTTATAAATTGATTTGCATTTTAATGAGGGAAATAAGTATTTGACCCCCTCTCAATCAGAAAGATTTTGGGCTCCCAGGTGTCTTTTATACAGGTAACGAGCTGAGATTAGGAGCACACTCTTAAAGGGAGTGCTCCTAATCTCAGTTTGTTACCTGTATAAAAGACACCTGTCCACAGAAGCAATCAATCAATCAGATTCATAACTCTCCACCATGGCCAAGACCAAAGAGCTCTCCAAGGATGTCAGGGACAAGATTGTAGACCTACACAAGGCTGGAATGGGCTACAAGACCATCACAAGCAGCTTGGTGAGAAGGTGACAACAGTTGGTGCGATTATTCGCAAATGGAAGAAACACAAAATAACTGTCAATCTCCCTCGGCCTGGGGATCCTTGCAAGATCTCACCTCGTGGAGTTGCAATGATCATGAGAACGGTGAAGAATCAGCCCAGAACTACACGGGAGGATCTTGTCAATGATCTCAAGGCAGCTGGGACCATAGTCACCAAGAAAACAGAAAAACAATTGGTAACACACTACGCCGTGAAGGACTGAAATCCTGCAGCGCTCGCAAGGTCCCCCTGCTCAAGAAAGCACATATACAGGCCCGTCTGAAGTTTGCCAATGAACATCTGAATGATTCAGAGAACTGGGTGAAAGTGTTGTGGTCAGATGAGACCAAAATCGAGCTCTTTGGCATCAACTCAACTCGCCGTGTTTGGAGGAGGAGGAATGCTGCCTATGACCCCAAGAACACCATCCCCACCGTCAAACATGGAGGTGGAAACATTATGCTTTGGGGTTGTTTTTCTGCTAAGGGTACAGGACAACTTCACCGCATCAAAGGGACGATGGACGGGGCCATGTACCATCAAATCTTGGGTGAGAACCTCCTTCCCTCAGCCAGGGCATTGAAAATGGGTCGTGGATGGGTATTCCAGCATGACAATGACCCAAAACACACGGCCAAGGCATCAAAGGAGAGGCTCAAGAAGAAGCACATTAAGGTCCTGGAGTGGCCTAGCCAGTCTCCAGACCTTAATCCCATAGAACATCTGTGGAGGGAGCTGAAGGTTCGAGTTGCCAAACGTCAGCCTCGAAACCTTAATGACTTGGAGAAGATCTGCAAAGAGGAGTGGGACAAAATCCATCCTGAGATGTGTGCAAACCTGGTGGCCAACTACAAGAAACGTCTGACCTCTGTGATTGCCAACAAGGGTTTTGCCACCAAGTACTAAGTCATGTTTTGCAGAGGGGTCAAATACTTATTTCCCTCATTTAAAATGCAAATAAATTTATAACATTTTTGACATGCGTTTTTCTGGATATTTTTGTTGTTATTCTGTCTCTCACTGTTCAAATAAACCTACCATTAAAATTATAGACTGATCATGTCTTTGTCAGTGGGCAAATGTACAAAATCAGCAAGGGATCAAATACTTTTTTCCTTCACTGTAGTTCAACGGTCGTTCTCCATCAGAACCAACATATAAGCTTGTTTTACTCCAATGTTTGTAACCAAACACTGTATAGGCGCAAAACATGGATGAAACTATCATGTTGATATCATGGATGGTCAGGCCTTGCATCTTTAGATCTGTCTATTAATTTGAGAGTGGTTACATTTCTCAAAGCCCATCCCTCAGATTTGTACCGAATCATAGATCTGGTGGTTCTTTGTCATTGGTTTAATTGAGGATTCTAGGATTCTAGCTGTAAAGAGTGTAGGCAAAATTATGTTTTTCCTGTGTTTTATATAATGTTGTACCACTGCTGATGAAACTAACACTGGAAACGTGTGATTTCTAATCAGTTATTTCCTGATAGTTGCTGGTTGAAAATACAATTTCCACAGGACCTTCTAATCAGCAGGCTTGCATGGGTGGGAGTTTAGGCTTTCCATGGTAATGCAACAGATGTCTCAAGTTTGGTGGGAGCGTGCAATTGGCATGTTGACTGCACGAATGTCCACCAGAGCTGTTGCCAGATATTTTAATGTTCATTTCTCCTCCATAAGCCGCCTCCAACATAGTTTTAAAGAATTTGGCAGTACGTTCAACCGGCCTCACAACCGCAGACCACGTGTAACCACGCCAGCACAGGACCTCCACATCCGGCTTCTTCACCTGCGGGATTGTCTGAGACCAGCCACCTGGGCAGCTGATGAAACTGTGGGTTTGCACAACTGAAGAATTTCTGCACGAACTGTCAGAAACCGTCTCAGTGAAGCTCATCTGCGTGCTCGTCATCCTCACCAAGGTCTTGACCTGACTGCAGTTCGACGTCGTAACCGACTTCAGTGGGCAAATGCTCATCTTCAATGGCCTCTGGCATGCTGGAGAAGTGTGCTCTTCACGGATTAATCCTGGTTTGAACTGTAATGGACAGATGGCAGAAAGCGTGTATGGCGTCGTGTGGGCGAGCGCTTTGCTGATGTAAACTTTGTGAACAGAGTGCCAATGATGGCGGTGGGGTTATGGTATGGGCAGGTATAAGCTACGGACAATGAACACGATTGCATTTTATCGATGGCAATATGAATGCACAGAGATACCGTGACGTGATCCTGAGGCCCATTATCGTGCCATTCATCCACCGCCATCACCTCATAATGCAAGGATCTGTACACAATTCCTGGATGCTGAAAATGTCCCAGTTCTTCCATGGCCTGCATACTCACCAGACATGTCACCCATTGAGCATGTTTTGGGATGCTCTGGATCGACATGTATGACAGCGTGTTCCAGTTCCCGCCAATATCCAGCAACTTCGCACAGCCATTGAAGAGGAGTGGGACAACGTTCCACAGGCCACAATCAACAGCCTAATCAACTTTATGGGAAGTTGGGCAAATGGTGGTCACACCAGATACTGACTGGTTTTCTGATCCATGCCCCTACCTTTTTTAAAAGGTATCTGTATTTCCAGTCATGTGAAATCCATAGATTAGGGCCTAATGAATGTTTTTCAATTTTTGAAATTGTTGCATTTATATTTTTGTTAAGTGGATTAAAGTAAGGTACCTAAATGTTACCCAATAAATTATTTGATATTGATATTATGAACGGCTGCATTGGGCCTTTTAAACAAGTCTTATAAAGACCATTTCAATGTTTTTCCTGATTCTAACCCCATATCTGTTCATATTCCCACAGGAGAGAGCTCCAACCCAGGTTCAGACAGTGAGCCCAGTTCCACAGCATCAGGAAACCATAAACAACACAGACAGAGGAACTCAAGACAGAAAAATCACCATTGCATGGACTGCTTCACTAGTTTCTATGAGCCAGAGGAGTTGAGAAGGCACACTTGTAGGCCCCACCCCTGCTCAGATTGCAGAGGCAGCATTTTATGTCCAACTCACCTCAAATCAAAACAGACTCAAAAAAGGATTACGACATACCCGTGTGGTCAATGTGGGAAGATATGTGAAACACCAAGCAAACTCAAGACGCACCAGATAACTCATACAGGAGAGAAGCCATACCACTGCTCTGTTTGTGGGAAGGGTTGCAGTCATTCAGACCAACTAAAGACACACCAGAGAACTCACACAGGAGAGAAGCCTTACCACTGCTCCCAATGTGGAACACGTTTCAGTCAGTTATCAACTCTGAGAAAACACCACCTAACTCACACAGGAGAGAAGCCATACCTCTGCTCTCATTGTGGGAAGAGTTTCCGTCAGTTAGCCAACCTAAATACACACCAGTTAATTCACACAGGAGAGAAGCCATACCACTGCTGTCAGTGTGGGAAGGATTTCAGACATCCAAGAGACTTAAATTCACACCAGAGAACTCACACAGGAGAGAAGCCTTACCACTGCTCCCAATGTGGAACAAGTTTCAGTCAGTTATCAACTCTGAAAAAACACAATCTAACTCACACAGGAGAGAAGCCTTACCTCTGCTCTCAATGTGGGAAGAGTTTCACCAGGTTATGTGAACTGAAGGCACACCAGCTAATTCACACTGGAGGAAAGCTGTTCCACTGCTCCCAGTGTGGGAAGAGTTTCAGCCAGTCATCAACGCTGAAGAAACATCAGATAACTCACACAGGGGAGAAGAAGTTCCCATGCCATCAGTGTGGGAAGAATTTTGGTCATTCATCAACTTTGAAGAAACATCAGATAACGCACACAGGAGAGAAACCTTACCACTGCGCTCAGTGTGGAAATAGTTTCAGTCTGGTGGGAAACCTAAAGAGACACCAGCTAACCCACACAGTAGAGAAGCCTTACTGCTGTTCGTATTGTGGGAAGAGTGTCAGTCAGTTACACCACCTAAAGACACACCAGTTAATTCACACAGGAGAGAAGCCATACAACTGCTTTCATTGTGGGAAGAGTTTCAGTCAATCATCAACTTTGAAGAAACATCAGGAGAAAAGCTGTGTCATCAGATCTGAAGACACCAGCTTGCTCACAGGGGAGAAGCCTTAACTCTACTATCAATGTGGGGATAGTTTCACCAGTTAATATTTCCAAAAAACACCAACTAATTATAACTAACAAAAACTTACCTGGTTAAATAAAGGGGGGGAAAAATAACTTGCAAAGGAGTGTGGTACCTGCTTCCTGTGTGGAAAGCTTCAGTCAGTCATCAAATTTGTAGACACCATTTAACTCGCACAGTAGAGTAACCGTACCACTGCTCTGTTTGAGGAATAGGTTCAGTCACATAGGAGACGTAAAGAAACACCAGCTTACTCGTACTGGAGAGAAGCCTTACCATGTTCAAATCAAATCAAATCAAATTTTATTGGTCACATGCGCCGAATACAACAGGTGCAGACATTACAGTGAAATGCTTACTTACAGCCCTTAACCAACAGTGCATTTATTTTAAACAAAAAAAGTAAGAATAAAACAACAACAAAAAAAGTGTTGAGAAAAAAAGAGCAGAAGTAAAATAAAGTGACAGTAGGGAGGCTATATATACAGTAAAATAAAGTGACAGTAGGGAGGCTATATATACAGGGGGGTACCGTTGCAGAGTCAATGTGCGGGGGCACCGGCTAGTTGAGGTAGTTGAGGTAATATGTACATGTGGGTAGAGTTAAAGTGACTATGCATAAATACTTAACAGAGTAGCAGCAGTGTAAAAAGGATGGGGTGGGGGGGCAGTGCAAATAGTCCGGGTAGCCATGATTAGCTGTTCAGGAGTCTTATGGCTTGGGGGTAGAAGCTGTTGAGAAGTCTTTTGGACCTAGACTTGGCACTCCGGTACCGCTTGCCGTGCGGTAGCAGAGAGAACAGTCTATGACTAGGGTGGCTGGAGTCTTTGACAATTTTGAGGGCCTTCCTCTGACACCGCCTGGTATAGAGGTCCTGGATGGCAGGGAGCTTTGCCCCAGTGATGTACTGGGCCGTACGCACTACCCTCTATAGTGCCTTGCGGTCAGAGGCCAAGCAGTTGCCATACCAGGCGGTGATGCAACCAGTCAGGATGCTCTCGATGGTGCAGCTGTCGAATCTTTTGAGGATCTGAGGACCCATGCCAAATCTTTTTAGTCTCCTGAGGGGGAATAGGCTTTGTCGTGCCCTCTTCACGACTGTCTTGGTGTGTTTGGACCATGATAGTTCGTTGGTGATGTGGACACCAAGGAACTTGAAGCTCTCAACCTGTTCCACTACAGCCCCGTCGATGAGAATGGGGGCGTGCTCAGTCCTCTTTTTTTTCCTGTAGTCCACAATCATCTCCTTTGTCTTGGTCACGTTGAGGGAGAGGTTGTTGTCCTGGCACCACACGGCCAGATCTCTGACCTCCTCCCTATAGGCTGTCTCATCGTTGTCGGTGATCAGGCCTACCACTGTTGTGTCGTCGGCAAACTTAATGATGGTGTTGGAGTCGTGCCTGGCCATGCAGTCATGGGTGAACAGAGAGTACAGGAGGGGACTGAGCACGCACCCCTGAGGGGCCCCCGTGTTGAGGATCAGTGTGGCAGATGTGTTGTTACCTACCCTTACCACCTGGGGGCGGCCCGTCAGGAAGTCCAGGATCCAGTTGCAGAGGGAGGTGTTTAGTCCCAGGATCCTTAGCTTAGTGATGAGCTTAGAGGGCACTATGGTGTTGAATGCTGAGCTGTAGTCAATGAATAGCATTCTCACGTAGGTGTTCCTCTTGTCCAGGTGGGAGAGGGCAGTGTGGAGTGCGATAGAGATTGCATCATCTGTGGATCTGTTGGGGCGGTATGCAAATTTAGTGGGTCTAGGGTTTCTGGGATTATGCTGTTGATGTGAGCCATGACCAGTCTTTCAAAGCACTTCATGGCTACAGACGTCAGTGCTACGGGTCGGTAGTCATTTAGGCAGGTTATCTTAGAGTTCTTGGGCACGGGGACTATGGTGGTCTGCTTGAAACATGTTCTGGAGTTGTTTGAATATTGTTTATTGAAATAAAGCTGGTTTGATGATAACGGTTTATTGTGAACATATCAATATTTCAGGAATCACCAAAAAGGCAGCACTGCAGAGAAAATGCAGTTTTACAGAAACTGTATTGATTTAATTGGTGATTAGGGGACATGGTTTGTCATTGTCAGTATTTCCACTAAACAGCTGTCTGTTTGGGAATGCAATACTTCTATAACAGCAGACCTTCAGCAGCAGACATCCAGATGATTTTCCAGAGGACGCGGCCACAACGGACAATTCAGTGAAGTTGTATTTGCATTTGCCGTTATGGAATCCATTGCTAATATCTGTCCATAGAGAATCCTCAGTAATCACAGACATCATATCCATAGCTAATATCTTCTAGTTGGATTTCTATAATCTTTTTTTTCTTCCTAAAGTTAAAAAAATAAAATGTAATTTAGTCACAAATATCTGCAACAAAAACTTCTAAATGGCAGAAAATAACCAAAAATGAATAAACATATTGTATTTCAATTACTAAGCTCAGTCTCCTGTCTCACTTTATTATGGAGGGTTGAAGGTTCTTTATTTCTGGTGCTTTACAGGTAGGCTATACTGTAAGTATAATATACACTCTAAGGCAATGGCGGTCGGTGCTGTTTAAGATGAGGATTATTATTTTTTATGAGCATGGCCTTATTTCTATTACAGCATATTGGATGACTGTCATTCATATTCCATTCACCCAGATCAATGTAACATCGATAGGTTTAGGCTACTACAACATTTAATATGTGGAACAGATAACATGTGGAACAGTTAATATGTGGAACAGATAACATGTGGAACAGTAACCGCAAGTAACACATGACATATGGTAATGATCACAGTAATGGAGTAAAAATGTAAAGGTTAAAGCAATTATATAGTAATTAATGATGAATTAGATCATCAATCAATCAAAAATATTTTATACAAATGAACATATTGTTAAGTGAAAGTGCTGAATAGTACCAGGCCTTAAACCCTTATAGACCCTAGCATGTCTTGGGGATCCCCTGTTATTGGTAATGGTGAGAGGTTAGCATGTCTTGGGGATCCCCTGTTATTGGTAATGGTGAGAGGTTAGCATGTCTTGGGGATCCCCTGTTATTGGTAATGGTGAGAGGTTAGCATGTCTTGGGGCTATGATCTTTGTACCATTTATATTTATCTTGTCTCGAATGAAAAGTTCATGTTTTGCTATCTCCCAAAAGAAATGCCATCTCTGATGAGAGACAGGCTCCTCTACATCTTGCGTTACAAACACTATACTTGTCCGTTCAGTAGCAGGGTAAGACTTTGTCTTGGGGATCCCCTGTTATTGGTAATGGTGAGAGGTTAGCATGTTTTGAGGGTATGATCTTTGTGGCTCTGTAATTTTCACTCACCATTATTCACGATTTGTTCAGCATGATCTGTAACCATGGTAGCATCCACATTAATGTAAAAGTGTTTAGAAACATATTCTATTCTTATTTACAATAAAAGTGACTCCAAAATTAAACAATACATTATTTGCCATTTATTTCTGTTGGGCACAAAATAATCAGAAACACAACTAAAACAAACTGCAAATGCATCCAACAAGTTTGTAGAGTCACATGCTTGATGTAGTCTTTGCATGCTAGTAATATAGGACCAAGTACTAAACCTTTGACTACTTTAATACACATAAGTGATTTTGTCCAAATACTCATGACACCTTCAAATGGGAGGACTAGATACATAAAGTGCTTCCATTTCTAAATTGTAAAACAGATATGTATGCGTATTTTTTTGCCTGCCATTACAAAGGTTACTTAACCTCGTACAACCATCCGGAAGTCTTGCGAGTTTACATTCTGTTTCGGTACACGGATTCCAGCGGTAATCAGTCTGGGCCTGGTTTCCCAAGAACAATGGAATCTAAGCCTTGTTCACATTACCCATAATGTTGATCCCTTTTGTATTTTAAAGTATTGTGGTGGCAGCATCATGTTATGGGTATGCTTGTCACCGGCAGGGAAGTGGATTATGAACAGGTTCTGAAAGAGGAAACATTAACTACTTGAGAAAGGAATGTTTGCTAGAAAGTCACAGTCTGTATGCCACATGAATGTAGCTATTAGAAAGCTATTGGGGTGATTCCTCTCGAAAATTTAACAAAAATTGATTTTCATGACATTTAATCCATAAAAGGGTCCTTTGGAGGAAGGATTGTTGACATATATTTGACATTTGTATCTTAAAGCATAATTGAGAATAACTAATTGAAGTTGGAACATTCAGTAAAGGCTGAACGGAACATGACGAGAGGCGGGGGTGTGTTGTGTACTTCCATTCAAGTTGATTGGCGAAGTTACATTTAAATTGTTGTCATATTGGCTTAGATGTGATGGTAGAAAGACTTGAATTTAACATAGAGCATTGATCAAAGCCTACTTAAGAAGCCGGTGGCCGCCGGCTTCTTAATGTTTTGATACGGTTTGCTTAATGAACACAACCCTGATTCTGATCCAACAAATTACATACAACATTATTGAGATAATTGCGAAATTAAAGTTGACTGTTTGACGTATTATGACTTTTTGGTACATGGCCCTGTCTGTGGGATAAATTGCAGGAGTATAAAGCAGAGGCTCCTATCATCAGGTCTTCAGTCATCCCAGATATAACAGCTGCCATAGAGGTCAAGGCTATTACCAAAGCAGCAGTTAAACTGGACAACCTTCTATTCAACACCTTCTATTCAACACATTCACTGGCTGACAGGAACACTTCCCATTTTCCCCATGATTTAAATCAGTCTTCCAATTGTGCGACTGAATGTGAAGTATTTTATTTCTAAATCATTGGTGAGGTCATCTAGTGGATTGGGCGGTCACATTTCCTTTCTCTTCCAAAAGGCTTGGCTAGGACGAGTCTCCTGCTCCCCCAACAGCTGCAGCTGAAGGGAGGGTGTGGGATTCCCAGTTTTATTGATGTTCTCTGTTATGGACTTCACTTTTCTTGTCCTTGACTGTGTGTTCCTGCAATCTCTGTTGGTTTTACATTTGAAAGTCTAAAAATGAAGCTGTCCAAAAAAAAGCAGGTATTTGACTGGTCCGTTTAATAATGTCTATAACAGGTATAAGTCTGTTCCATATATGGTCATATCCTCTGGTGCACGGCTCAAATGGCATCAGATCTGCCAATAAACCAAAGGCAAATTACTTTAGATATGTTGCTGTAGAAGCTGGATGTATTTCTGACACACCCGTTTCTGAACATTGCCATAGTCGGCTTGTAAATGATCTGTTGCTTTGGTTCGCTTCTTGTAACTCTGCCATCAACTGCATGTGATAAAATTGGAGTTTCAAGAACACCTCAGCAGATGTGGTTTGATACCATCTCTATGACGGAGGGTCATGAAGCAATCCCAAAGGACTTCAGGCTGCATGTATTTCTGACACCCAGTTTGGATCATGGCCATTGTTGGAAAAGGTCACTGGCAGGGGGTAATAATTTGGACTACTTGTTTGTCCAAAGATCTGTAAAGCTGAAAAACACAACAACTCCCAATTTGATCAAAGTGTTTATCCTTGTAAATGTATTAGATTAATATTACATTTAGGCCTCCATTAACTTCACACTGCATGCTGAAAGGTGAAGACCTCATACCTATACTGTGGAACACAGAGAGATCCGATACAGTCCAGCACATTATTCTGACCTTATTAGTCAACCATGAGGTCCTCACATTGCTGACACCGTAATAGATTTACAGCAAGATATGTGACCTGGGAAATTAGATCTGAATTAACTGAGCCAAGATTGGTTGTTTTGTGTATCCATGCCACAGCATGTGACATTTCATATCCAGATTTAGATTTTTACTGGCTGTGACATTTGAATGGATTGAATCACGAAAATAATTCTGACGTGAGCCAAGGCGCTGTGGTGTCTCAGCCAAACTCCTGTCTGTGGTGATAAAACTACTTTGCGATCACAGACTGAGTTGTTTAAAGAACCCTTAAAATGTATTGGATCAAGAGTTACTATCCAATCCTTCCAGGGACCTGCTAAAATACGTCACATGTACAAAACAGTTTTATAATGACAGTTTACTCAACTGCTTAATGACATATGTCAGTTAATAACAGTATATCAGGGGCCTGCAACTCCTATTCTGGACAGCCCATCCACATGGTGTGCAGGCTTTTATTCCATCCCAGCGCTAACACAGCGTGTTCAGCTAAATCAGAGAGGAAGAGGCGAAGTGATTACAAATCCCATAATTACTCGTTGACTGGATTGGATCTTGCAAGGCCACAGCGACACAGAACTCCACCAGCACGCTTTGAAGATTATGTGGACCATGACGGACAGCCGCTGACCCCCATGCCACCCTTTTCACCAGCCACACAAGAGGGAGTATTGGATATGCCCCTCATCCAATACCCCAACCCACAGGGAGGACCACCCATAACAGTGGAAATACTTTGTGGGATGTGGATGAAGTCAAGGCAATAGTAAAAGATGTCACTGATCCTGCTAAAGATGCAGTGAAATTTGAAGAAGAAATACAGGTTACAATAACAATGTACAATCAAACAACCAGAGAAATTGAAGAAATACTCTGCCGCTGTCTGAAATTCAAGTGGTCCCAGTGCAAAGCAGACTGGGACAGCAACGCAGCAAGAGATGGTTGTGAAAATCAGCTTTCTGCAGTGTTCAACAATGTGAAAGCAGCTTTCCCAAAACACACAGACTGGCAGAAAATCCACTCTGCAACAATGAAAACCGAGCAGACCGTTGAAGATTACCAAGAATAATCCTACAACATTCAGGTCTCGCCCCTGACCAGGAATCATATACCAGTCTGCTGTGTCGTCATGCTGTTGTCACTGGCTTACGCCAAGACCTACAAACAGCTGTAACCTGTATAGGGAAATGAAGCCATTGGCTGATGGGAAACCACATATCACCCAACCAGAGAGACTGATACATGCCAAGACTAGAAAAGCTGGGGCTAAATTGCCATTGGCTCAGCTGATGTACTACAGCGGAGGCGGAGGTTGAGGAAGAGGTTGAGGAAGAGATCGAGGAAGGGGTTGAGGAAGAGGAGGAAGAGGAAGAAGAGGGGGTGGAGGGGGTGGGGGGGGGGGGGGGACTCTGGACCCCCGGAAAGAAACGGTTGGAAGTGTTATAACTGTGGTAAACCAGGACATTTTCGCCAAAGACTGCCAAGAAAATGAAGACAGAGAGGAGTGGAATGCACCCCCCAGAAACGTGAGGGTAAATGACCCTTTCGGAGACCAACAATAGGACGAGGCAGAAACAGAAGATGAAGAAGAGGAAACACCCCTACAGATGTTACAACTAACTACTCTCTCAACAGAAAATCCACTAATTGACATTGAGATACTGGGAGAAAAAAATTCCATTCCTAGTAGACACTGGTGCAGCGTGCAGCAGTCTCTGTCCTGAAGAAATCAGCCCTGAAACTTATCCCCTCAAAAAGAACAATGTAAACTGTTGCCGCATCGGGTATCCCCTCTATTGAACCCCTCACATATCCCCTCCCCGTAGCATGGGGAACTGGCAAGTGGAGACATCGATTCCTTTCTTCATCATCATACCCAATAAATCTACTTGGAAGAGACCTCATGTGCAAAATGAATATTCACATCTCCTGTGACCCAGGGGGCGTCTCCATTCAGTCACCAACAAGTGGAATGTTCCCATGTATGGCACAGTCCTACTAAGCCTGACATTTGGAAGATGCAGACGTGGAAGGAGAACTCAGAGGGATGTCTCTTACCTCCCCACATCAGAAGGACTGGGAGGTTCCAAAACACCTTCACTGCACAACATCAGTTCCATCCATTGAAGAAGACCAAGGCTATGATATACGCTGGACAAAGCTCCCAGAAAAAAACGGAACTGAGAATTGATGGCATATCCTATGGTGAATCATTAACCGCAGCAGCGGTCCTACTCACAGATGCACAGAGAGAGCTGTATGAAGTGCATGGTGCTGTCCCCCACTGCAGTCTGTCAAATAACCAAAGACATGAAGTGGGAAGATGCTGGGCCTTGGATGAAAGGTGCTATGGAAGCAACTGATTGGGTGGCGTGGCCTATTGGACAGCAGCGAGAGCAGGAAGAAGGAAACCACCCCTTCCCACAGAAAAAGTAATGGTGGTGGCTGAAACAAATGACACCATTCCATGGCTAAAGGAAGTGCCAGACAAAGTATGGGCCAAGGGGAAGACGGACATTGGCAAAATGATTGGAGCAACGCCCGTGGTGGTTGTGCCAAAAAGTACTCACAGGCCGTACAAGGCCCAGCATCCCTTGAGCAGAGTGTCACGTCTCCTCCCATTTACTCCCCTCCGGCGCTCTGATTCGCCGGTCTACTGAGCCACCGGTCTACTGAGCCTCCGGTCTACTGAGCCTCCGGTCTACTGAGCCGCCGGTCTACTGAGCTGCCGGTCTACTGAGCCACCGGTCTACTGAGCTGCCGGTCTACTGAGCCGCCGGTCTACTGAGCCGCCGGTCTACTGAGCCGCCGGTCTACTGAGCCGCCGGTCTACTGAGCCACCGGTCTGAGCGCACCACCTCGGCAACACCGGAATGGAAACCCAACGCACCCTAATTGCCTCCAGCGCACCTGCACCTCATCATCTCATCACCACCCCTATATAGCCCTGGACTGTTCAGTGTTGTGTTGTGTGTGATTGTTAGTGTCATGTCAGGTACTCACTCTTTGTTGTTCTCTTGCTCAGTGTTAAGTAAACCTTTACATTGTTGATTCCTGTGTCTGCGTCCTGCCTCTTCGTATCCTCAGAACTCGTCACACAGAGAAGCAGAAAAGGCTTCATTCCAGTACATACAGCATTAGTGGAGGCGGGTTATACCATGCCCAAAATCACCTTGTAACACCCCAATCCTCCCAGTGAGAAAACCCTCAGGGGGAATTCAGATTCGTGCAAGATTTAAGATTGGTTAATAATGCTGTATAATGCTCAAGCATCACTTGTGACCATTCTCTCTCAAGTTCAACCATGTAGCTGTTGTTTAGTTAAATATAGAACAAATTATAATAGGAGTAGCTGGGTTATGCGGAAACAGTACAACCTTTGCAAGATTGCATCTATGGGAAAAAAGATGGAAATGTCTGGCGTGGTGGAATGGTCACCTGAGGTTCTGATTTGGTTAAACTTAAGCAGGCATTGATGTCAACACCCTGCCTGGGTTTGCCTGACCACACCAAACCATTTCATCTGTTAGGTTCTGAAAATCATGGTTTCATGTCAGCAGTGCTGACACGGTATCATGGGGTAGAGTGTAGGCCAGTGGGATATTACTCTAAGCGTTTGGATACAGTGATAAGAGGTGGGGTTCCCTGTCTCCGCTCTGTGGCGGCTGCTACTGAGGCGGTGTTGGCATGTTCTGATATTGTAGCAATGAACCGAATTGATTGTACATGTGCCCCATGCAGTGCACGCAATTATTACACGGGCTAAAACGGTGCATTTTACGCCTGCTAGATTACTGGATTATCAGAACATCCTCCTAACCATGTCACATGTCTCCTTGAAACGCTGTGCCACTCTTAACCCGTCTACCCTTCTCCCTACAGCCAGGTGCCGGTGAAGAACATGACTGTGACTTAACCCGTCTACCCTTCTCCCTACAGCCAGATGCCGGTGAAGAACATGACTGTGACTTAACCCGTCTACCCTTCTCCCTACAGCCAGATGCCGGTGAAGAACATGACTGTGACTTAACCCGTCTACCCTTCTCCCTACAGCCAGATGCCGGTGAAGAACATGACTGTGACTTGACCCGTCTACCCTTCTCCCTACAGCCAGATGCCGGTGAAGAACATGACTGTGACTTAACCCGTCTACCCTTCTCCCTACAGCCAGATGCCGGTGAAGAACATGACTGTGACTTAACCCGTCTACCCTTCTCCCTACAGCCAGGTGCCGGTGAAGAACATGACTGTGACTTAACCCGTCTACCCTTCTCCCTACAGCCAGATGCCGGTGAAGAACATGACTGTGACTTAACCCGTCTACCCTTCTCCCTACAGCCAGATGCCGGTGAAGAACATGACTGTGAGCTGACCATAGAAATTGACTGTAGTCCCAGACTTGATTTGAAGGATGTACCACTCAATAATCCAGATTTAGATTTTTTTTTTGTTGATGGATCTGCACAGCGGAATGACAAGGGTGATCCTTTAGTAGGGTATGCTGTTGTCACCGCTTTAGAGACTGTGGAAAGTGCACGTCTCCCACAACACCTGTCTGCACAAGCAGCGGAACTTCATGGCTTAAATCAGTAAATATTTACATTGACAGTAGGTATGCTTTTGGGGTGGTGCACGATTTTGGGACACTGTGGAAGAACCATGGGTTTCTAACCTCTTATGATAAGACAATTGCTCATGGACAGTTAGTTGCATCATTGCTAAAAGCAATATTGTTACCATCCTCTGTTGCTGTGGTGAAGTGTCAGGCTCATACCAGCAGTAAAGATAGCATTTCTCAAGGGAATGCTAAAGCAGACCGGGCAGCGAAACTAGCTGCTTCCTCTTCTGTTTCCCCCCTTTTACAGATGGCAGCAGTTCCTGTTTCCACTAACCATTTCTCTATTAATGATATTGTTGCTTTGCAGGCAACGGCTGATACATCAGAGAAACGTAGGTGGACTGGACATTGTCATATGGACACCTCGGGAGTGTGGCTGGATGATTTGAGCAGACCCATTGTACTTTCCAATTCCTCGCAAAGTTGTCACACGGTGAAGACCATGTGTCAAAAGGAGGGATGGTAGATCTTGTAAATAGATATTGGAGTACTGTGGGATTTACTGTTTTTGCTGAATTTTTTTGTAAAAAATGTGTTATTTGTATGACAGACAATAAAGGACGTGATATTTCTATAACCCTTGTGTCCCGACCAAGTCCAGAAGGACCTTTTGAACATTTGATGATGGACTTCATTGAATTAACCCCATGTGAAGGAAACAAATATTGTTTGGTTATTGTTGATATGTTTTCCAAGTGCGTTGAGGCGTTCCTGTGTCGAAGAGCCACAGCGTGTACTGTGACCAAAGCTCTCCTGCGACAAGTCTGACCTGGGTAAGAGCACTCCTGTTGGCACTGATGAGCATGAGAGGTAGGTCTCACACTGTGACTGGACGCCCCATGATAATCACTAACACTCCTTTCCCTTCAAAATAGGTTAACCCTTCAGGGAATGGAGGAATACCTGCTGGCTTTCTGCATATCTCTTAACGGTGTTCTTAAGACCAGAAGATTTCATTGTGGTCAAGGTTCTTCAAAGAAAAAGTTGGAAAGACCCCAGGTGGAAGGGACCATACCAGGTGCTCCTGACCACGTCCTCTGCTGTCAAGGTAGCAGAAGGAGATACGTGGATACACGCGTCCCACTGCAGGAAGGTGCCAGAACCAGGATATCAGAATGGTGAGGAGGATCGGTGACCGCGAAAAGACCTGCTTCTGGATCGGTCTCACCACGATAGTGGGGACCGACGTCTGCCTCCTGCTGGCCGGTAATGACCTAGAAGGATCGAGGGACCGTCGCCAGTAATATCCCACTGGCCACTGCAGGCCCGGAGTGGAGACCCAGAAGAAGCCGGTAAAGTTGCCAGAGGAGAAACGAGACTTCGAAAACACTATGAACTCATTCCTTTCCACAGCACAGATGGTGGCGAATGGCATCTCCCCGAACACTTCCTGTTGGGGGTAGGTGAAGGGCTCCCTTTATTGGGTGTCCCAGCCGGTGTAAATTAGACTTTGTCCATGCTCCCAGCACTGTGGTTTTACAATTCCCCACCTCGACGACCATACCGTATGACATTTTTTGCTTATCATAACCAAACTTGGAAAGGTAGTTATAGAAGCCCTTGTGAAAATAATATCTGTCCCCCACCCATCCCAATAGAAAGCTCATTGACTGCAGCCTAGTGTATATGGGGTAATGTCTGTCTACCTAGGTGAAAATGTGTGCAATTGTATAATGGACTCTGATGGAGAATCAAATTGCTCACTGGCGGTTCATGATTTGCAGACGGACAGACCCTCAAATGTAAGTGTGGTCCTCTCTGTGTATAATGTAACCTTGGAAACAAAGGAAATCAGCCCCTAGTGGGACCTATTGGTTAAGTGTGTGTACTAATGATCATGTTAAGAATTTCATGGCAGGTTGTTGTATATACAGGCAATGTATATTTTGTGTGTTTATCCTGAACTTTTTTTTGCTGTTTTTTATACTGTTATACTTCCTCAGAGGAGGAAGGGGAGGACCATCCTCCTCAGTGAATTTAATAAAAATCAACATAGTGAAACATTAAAAAAGTTATCCTTTTTAGATAAAACTATACTAAATATATTTATGTCACCAAATAATTGATTAAAACACACTGTTTTGCAATGAAGGTCTACAGTAGCCTCAGCAGCACTCTAGGGTAGCACCATGGTGTAGACGGAGGACAGCTAGCTTCCGTCCTCCTCTGGGTACATTGACTTCAATACAAAACCTAGGAGGCTTATGGTTCGCACCCCCTTCCATAGACCTACACAGTAATTATGACAACTTCAGGAGGACGTCCTCCAACCTAACAGAGCTCTTGCAGCATGAACTGACATATTGTCCACCCAATCAAAGGATCAGAGAATGAATCTACTACTGAAAGCATAAGCTACAGCTAGCTAGCACTGCAGTGCATAAAACGTGGTGAATAGTTCACTCAAAAAGAGAGAGACAATAGTTGAACAGTTTTAAACAAATTAAAATCCTCCAAAATTAAGGAGAAGTGAGAGAGAGAGAGAGAGAGAGAGAGAGAGAGAGAGAGAGAGAGAGAGAGAGAGAGAGAGAGAGAGAGAGAGAGAGAGAGAGAGAGAGAGAGAGAGAGAGATAGCTATATTTGGTTGTATTTTTTTAAACTTTCACTTTCACCTAGTTAGCAAATGCAGCTAGCTAGTTTAGCCTACTCAAACACCCGGCTCAAACAGAGAGGGATGCTATGTTAGCTAGCTGGCTATGGCTATCCAACGCTGAAACTCTTCCAAGTCAAGGTAAGCTTTTGGTTGTATTAATTTATTGCCACCGGGGCCCGCCGGTGTAACTGCTACACACAATACCCCATAATGACAAAGCCAAAACAGGTTTTTAGAGATTTATGCAAATGTTTAAAATAAAATAAACAGAAATATCTCATTTACATAAGCATTCAGACCCTTTACTCTGTACTTTGTTGAAGCACCTTTGGCAGCGATTACAGCCTCAAATCTTCTTGGGTATGACGTTACAAGCTTGGCACACCTGTATTTGGGGAGTTTCTCCCATTCTTCTCTGCAGAACCTCTCAAGCTCTGTCAGGTTGGATGAGGAGCGTCGCTGCACAGCTATTTTCAGGTCTCTCCAGAGATGTTCGATCGGGTTCAAGTCCGGGCTCTGGCTGGGCCACTCAAGGACATTCAGAGACTTGTCCCGAAGCCACTCCTGCGTTGTCTTGGCTGTGTGCTTAGGGTCATTGTCCTGTTGAAAGGTGAACCTTCGCCCCAGTCTGAGGTCCTGAGAGCTCTGGAGCAGGTTTTCATCAAGGATCTCTGTACTTTCCTCTGTTCGTCTTTCCCTCGATCCTGACTAGTCTCCCAGTCCCTGCCACTGAAAAACATCCCCACAGCATGATACTGCCACCCCCATGCTTCACCGTAGGGATGGTGCCAGGTTTCCTCCAGACGTGACGCTTGCCATTCAGGCCAAAGAGCTCAATCTTGGTTTCATCAGACCAGAGAATCCTGTTTCTCGTGCTCTGAGAGTCCTTTAGGTGTCTTTTGGCAAACTCCAAGCGGGCTGTCATGTGCCTTTTACTGAGGAGTGACTTCCGTCTGGCCACTCTACCATAAAGGCCTAATTGGTGGAGTGCTGCAGATATGGTTGTCCTTCTGGAAGGTTCTCCCATCTCCAGGAACTCTGGAGCTCTGTCATAGTGACCATCGGGTTCTTGGTCACCTCCCTGACCAAGGCCCTTCTCCCCCGATTGCTCAGTTTCGCCGGGCGGCCAGCTCTAGGAAGAGTCTTGTTGGTTCCAAACTTCTTCCATTTAAGAATGATGGAGGCCACTGTGTTTTTGGGGACCTTCAATGCTGCAGACATTTTTTGGTACCCTTCCCTAGATCTGTGCCTTTGACACAATCCTGTTTCGGAGCTCTACGGACAATTCCTTCAACGCCATGGCTTGGGTTTTGCTCTGACATGCACTGTCAACTGTGGGACCTTATATAGACAGGTGTGTGCCTTTCCAAATCATGTCCAATCAATTGAATTGCCCACAGGTGGACTCCAATCAAGTTGTAGAAACATCAAGGATGATCAATGGAAACAGGATGCACCTGAGCTCAATTTCGGGTCTCATAGCAAAGGGTCTGAATACTTATGCAAATAAGGTATTTCTGATTTTTATTTTTTATAAATTAGCAAACATTTCTAAAAACCAGTTTGTTTTTGCTTTGTTATTATGGGGTATTGTGTGTAGATTGATGAGGGAAAAAATTTATTTAATCCATTTTAGAATAAGGCTGTAACGTAAAAAAAGGTGGAAAAAGTCAAGGAGTCTGAATACTTTCCGAATGCAATGTAGGTCTACAGCAAATAAGGGCGTTATTGTCACCATAAAAGGTAAACAATGGGCGTTTTCAGGCAGCGTTATAATGCTCACAACGTTTTACAACAGGTTTGATTAATATATAACGGGAAACATGCGTATGAATGACGTGTGCCAAGTTTTATATCTCAATATTTTTGTATGTTCGCAGATTTTTCAGAAATGCGCATGCAGATATTTAGGGTTAAATGTATGCAAGGGTTATGAATGAGGCCCCCGGTGAGTAGTATAATTTTACCAGTACAGAGTGACGTGTTTCAGTAAAGTTGGCTAAGTTTGGCTTTTTAGTGTTCATTGCTAGGGTTATCAACTGTACCTCAGGTATGGAACGTAACACAGAAAATAGGTGTTGTGGTGGCAGCCGCAGAGAAGTACTTGGGATTACGAGATTTGACTTCAGAAGAGTTACAGGGGGCGTTGAATAGTAGTGTCCCATCCAGGTCGCCAGCCTGGTGTAGGATTACATAAAGTTACATTTTAGTGGAATGGGGTGTTTTTTTTGGTTCACAGGAGTGTAGGGTTCACAGGAAGTTGGTGGCACCTTAATTGGGGAGAATGGGTTCGTGGTAATGACTGGAGAGGAATTAGCGGAATGGTATCAAATACATCAAACACATGGTTTCCATGTTGGCAGGGTACATTTTATTTTTCTATCAAAAAGTATAATGGATTTATTTTCCGGTCCAGTTGGTGGCGGTAATGCAACATTATATTGGTAGAAGTTAGGGATTTATCTATTTTTTAATTGTATTTTCATGGTAGTACAGAATTCGGCAGATCATGATTGATCATACATTCCAGCACAGTAGGTGGCGGCATGCACTTAAACGATTGTTTGCGGACCGCCGTTATATCATAGATGAAGAAGAAGAAAATAAGAAGAAGAAGTAAAAGTAAAAGTAAACCCCACCGGACCTGATTGGTCCTTTTTCTTCGTGACCTGGCAACCAAGTGGAAGCTTACATATGCTTAAACAAGACAAAAGGGGGACATTTCGCTAGCTAGCTATCCAGATTGACAATAGCTGGGACAGTTGGCTGACAAATTGGATTGGGCCACATTGATGCGCGTCACATGAAAACAAACATGTCTGACTTAAGTGTTTGAGGGTCTACATAACGAAGAAATCAGCACAGTTTATCGTATTGGACGTGGGGGAAATTGGAAGAGTAGGGGGAGTTGGAGGAGAAATGTTGTCCCTAGACAAGGCAAGAACTAGATGTATGTCAGGAGAGGTGCGGTACTATCATAAGGAGAGATATACTTGGAATACAGAGGAGGAATGGAGGGAAAAAGAGAGGCAGAGGAGGTCTAAGAGAGAGAGAGAGGAAGAGGGTGAGCTTGAGTCAGTTAAAAGTGGAATACAAAAGGGAGATCGTTTGTTAAAGAAGAATTGTAGAAAGTGTAAACAGAGTGAGTTGGAGAAATGGAAGTGTATGAGGGCGAAGTATCGGAGGTGGTAGGTGTGGTGAAGTTCTCGGAGCCCGAGGCTTGCACCGAGGGTCAGGATAAAGATGAGTCTGTGACAGTAGGAGTGAAGTTTTTGGAAAAAGTGGACCCTTGCCTTTTGGCTGATTCATTTGTGGTTTCAGGGTGTGTGAAAACCGAGTTGGGTTAGACACTGTGTGATAATGTTACCTGAGTGAGTGTGACTACACTAGTATAACTAGTGTGTGTATAACCAGTGTGTATAACCAGTGTGTATAACTAGTGTGTATAACTAGTGTGTATAACTAGTGTGTCTACAGGTTGTCCTAGTGTATAACCTGTGAGTGCAACCCCCATCATAACTACAGACCTGAAAACTGAGTTTAAATCTATTTGGAATCGGTAACCAGAAGTGGTCTAGTGATAATTGTTTGTGTTTCTGCTGGTCAGAGGGGGAAGGCACTCAGAGTTAAACAAATGGGGGAAAGAATTGTGAATTGTTTCGGCTCTCAAGAAAAGGGCGCCATTGAAAGGATTGATTACTGGGGTAGCGGTAAATGTGAAAGCTGACCAACTGAAGGGGAAGATTCCCGGTGTTTGTGATGCTCGTCGTTTGGTGCGACGCAGACAGGGTGACGTGAGTGAGGAAACAGAAGAGTCGTTGTCTGTTCTTTTGAGTTTTGATGTTGAGTCTTTGCCCGACAAAGTGATATGTAAGTTATCCGGTACGAGCTTTTGTGCCGAATACATTACGTTGTTACAGGTGTCAAACTTATGGGCATGTGGCAGCAGTGTGTAGCAGGGAGGTTCCTAGGTGTGCAGAAGGGCATGAGACAAAGGAATGTGTAGCATTGGGGAAAGGGATGTAGCTCAGTTGGTAGAGCATGGCGTTTGCAACGCCAGGGTTGTGGGTTCGATTCCCACGGGGGGCCAGTATGAAAATGTATGCACTCACTTAACTGTAAGTCGCTCTGGATAAGAGCGTCTGCTAAATGACTAAAATGTAAAATGTAAATGTATTGGTATGTGTTAATTGTAGGGGTGCCCATGGGGCTGGGGATCCGAAATGTCCGGTGCGAAAGAGGCAGATTGAGGTTTTCAGGGTTAGAGTAGTGCAGAAGTTGTCATATGCTGAGGCAATGAAGAACATTGAGGAAGATGGGTCAAGGGGGAGGGATCCTGAGAAGAACGGTGTGAGTAGTAGAGATGTACCAGTACAGAGGGATAAACCAACAACTGATATATGTTCCAGTAAGATTGGATTTTTGGCATTTATAGCAATGGTTATCAACTGTACTGCAGGGGTGGAATGTAAGTCGCAGAAAATAGAGGTTGTGGTGGCAGCTGCAGAGAGTTATTTGGGTGTGCGAGACTTGACATCAGAAGAGTTAAAGGGTGTGTTAAGTGGTGGTGTCCCATCCCTTCAGGCTGTTGGCCTGAAGTAGGAATACATATATTTAAATAGTGGAGTATGGTAGTTATAATTATCAGAATGTTTTTTTTTTGTTTTTTTTTGAGTGTGGTATTAGATGGTAGGGTATTTGTTGTATAAAGGCGTTATACTCCAATCTAATAGGTGGCGGTAGTGCAACATTTATTGGCTGCCAACTGCCGTTAAACCTCATCGAAGAAGAAGAAAACACAACCGAATAATAAGTTACGTTAGCTAGAACAACAAGAGCTGCCAATTCAAAGTCAGGTGTCAAGGTAAAATCAAGATTTCTAACAATTCTGTAACGTTACCATGAATAACCATTAGTAGTCGGATTATTTGTCTACGTCATCATGTGTAAACAATAGCCATTTGAGCTAACGTTAGCTAGCTTGCTTATTGGCAATTAAAACGGCTAGCCAAGCTAACTAGCTATCTGTCTATCATACCAAGCAAGTTTGTTTATCTTCAAAACATTGCTTCAAACGAACTTCTTGTTGGTAATTTGGCTATCTAGCTAGATCGTTTCATCCTAGTGAGAAAGGTGACAGTAAAATTAGTCAGTAAGATAAATCTAACCCAACTAGCTCAATATTGCTAACGCAAGCTGTACCATCGCCAAAGCAATGCTAGCTAGCTACATTTATTAGTAGATTCCTAGTGGATGGAATATTTCGTTCTATTCCTTTATTAGCTAAGCTGTTCCAGTATTTTGTGAAACTCACCCTGTTTGTGAAACTCACCTTACGATTTTGTTTGTGCCTCTTTTGAATCCATGTATAGCCTTCCATGTCTGAACCCAAGTCCCCGGTTTCTTACTGTGGTCTTCCAGCACAGAGAAGCTCACAGTGGGGTCCAGAGATGGTCTTAGTGAAGCTGGAGGACTGTAGTCAACCACTGGAACTCAATGTGATAGTCAAAGAGGAAGAGGAGGAGAGAGAAGTCAAAGAAGAGGAGCTAGGGATTAAAGAGGAGGTGGAGGAGAGAGCGTTCAAAGAAGAAGTGGAGGAGAGAGCATTCAAAGAGGAGAGGGAGGAGAGAGCATTCAAAGAGGAGGTGGAGGTGAGAACATTCAAAGAGGAGGCAGAGGAAAGCGCATTCAAAGAGGAGGTGGAGGAGAGAGCAGTCACAGAAGTGGACAACAGGGAAGAGGAGGAAGAAGTAGATGGTAACACTGACCCAGGTAAGTTAAGTTGTTTAGGATGGAGAGAGGTTGGTGCATTGTCAGACACAGGGGATTCCAGAACTATTGTTGGGTCTTTCCACCAATCTGGTGCCTTTTTCTGAAGAGTAACTTGGTTTCACCTAATTTTAAAGGGGCAGTGCAGTTAAAAAACGGGATGTTCCTGTTTTGAAAAGAATTCCTGGAATTTCAGCCTGTTCAGTTGGGATGGAGTTTTTGGCCCAGATCACTTTGAAGGGGTTAGCGGGGTAGGCTCTCGAGTCTAGACGATCCTATCCACCATTCAGGGCTGTGTATGTAAATATATTTTCATTTGTATCAACATGCCCACAAGATCAGACTGAGCATTTCAATGGCTAAAGGAGGCTAAGTGAAATAAATGATAAAAAATATATTTGGAGTTATTTTCATGAAATAAACACACGCAGTGATTTATTAGACATACAGTGATGATTTAAAAGTACTGCATGGGGGCTTTTACATTCTGGGCTCTGTTTTCAGCTGGTGGTTAGGAGGCCCAAGTGTCAAACACACGTTAGTTTGGAATTTCGTCATGTAAAAACATGAGCACTGACATTTTCCAGACCTAACACCAGGTTCGGCAATGTACACTACCGTTCCAAAGTTTGGGGTCACATAGAAATGTCCTTGTTTTTGAAAGAAAAGCAATTTTTTCGTCCATTAAAATAACATCAAATTGATCAGAAATACAGTGTAGACATTGTTAATGTTGTAAATGGCTATTATAGCTGGAAACTCCGGGATGCTGACCTTCTAGGCAGAGTTGCAAAGAAAAAGCCTCAGACTCAAATCTCAGACTGGCCAATAAAAAGAAAAGATTAAGATGGGCAAAAGAACACAGACACTTGACTTTTTCTTTGCAACTCTGCCTAGGTCAGCATCCCAGAGTCGCCTCTTCACTGTTGACGTTGAGACTGGTGTTTTGCGGATACTATTTAATGAAGCTGCCAGTTGAGGACCTGTGAGGCGTCTGTTTCTCAAACTAGACACTCTAATGTATTTGTCCTCTTGCTCAGTTGTGCACCGGGGCCTCCCACTCCTCTTTCTATTCTGGTTAGAGCCAGTTTGCGCTGTTCTGTGAAGGGAGTAGTACACAGCGTTGTACGAGATCTTCAGTTTCTTGGCAATTTCTCGCATGGAATAGCCTTCATTTCTCAGAACAAGAATAGACTGATGGGTTTCAGAAGAAACTTATTTGTTTCTGGCCATTTTGATCCTGTAATTGAACCCACAATTGCTGATGCTCCAGATACTCAACCAGTTTCAAGAAGGCCAGTTTTCAGCTGTGCTAACATAATTGCAAAAGGGTTTTCTAATGATCAATTAGCCTTTTAAAATGATAAACTTGGATTAGCAAACACAACGTGCCATTGGAACACAGGACTGATGGTTGCTGATAATGGGCCTCTGTACGCCTATGTAGATAATCCATAAGAAATCAGCCGTTTCCATCTACAATAGCCATTTACAACATTAACAATGTCTACACTGTATTTCGGATCAATTTGATGTTATTTTAATGGACAAAAAAAGTGATTTTCTTTGGAAAACAAGGACATTTCTAAGGGACCCCAAGCTTTGGAACGGTAGTGTACCTGTCTAACATCAGCTCACTTGCGCTAAGGTGGGAGGGGTGACAATATTTGAGGCGTGTCCTTTAAAAACACATGCAAAATGGACAGTTTCATGCAGCACTAAAGGGAACGTTTATGACCCACAAACAGCAGGTCTTCTAGGTAACGCAGTTGATTTGGAGAGCGGAAGCGCAGCCTATCCAGCCATGACACACAATGCCCATGGAAGAGCGATGTTCAATTTGTGCTGGTGAATCTCATATTTAGGAACATCAAAAAATGATTGGTTTTCCCCCATTTTGTTTAATTTGATTAAAAACCAAGCATAGCCTACCCTCCTCCTAAATCATGGCTGGTTTAGCAGCATCGGATAGGAGCATCTTTTTATCCTGGCCAGTAGCCCAGTAGCCGATGAATAAAGGGGTTTCAAGTGGTCTGCTGAGAGTGCCTTGAAATACTTTTTTGTCATGTAGTGTATGTGGACACCTGCTCGTCTGAACATCTCATTCCAAAATCATGGGCATTAATATGGAGTTGGTCCCCCCTTTGCTGCTATAACAGCCTCCACTCTTCTGAGAAGGCTTTCCACTAGATGTTGGAACATTGCTGCAGGGACTTGCTTCCATTCAGCCACGAGCAGTAGTGAGGTTGGGCGCTGATGTTGGGCGATTAGGCCGGGCTCGCAGTCGGCGTTCCAATTCATCCCAAAGGTGTTCGATGGGGTTGAGGTCAGGGCTCTGTGCAGGCCAGTCAAGTTCTTCCACACCGATATCGACAAACCATTTCTGTATGGACCTCGCTTTGTGCACGGGGGCATTGTCATGCTGAAACAGGGAAGTGCCTTCCCCAAACTATTGCCACAAAGTTGGAAGCACAGAATTGTCTAGAATGTAATTGTATTCTGTAGCATTAAGATTTATCTTCACTGGAACCATGGAAAACAGCCCCAGGCCATTATTTCTCCTCCACTAAACTTTACAGTTGGCACTATGCATTCGGGCAGATAGCGTTTTCCTGGCATTTGCCAAACCCAGATTTGTCCATCGGACTGCCAGATGGTGAAGCGTGATTCATCACTCCAGAGAACACGTCTCCACTGCTCCAGAGTCCAATGGCGGCGAACTTTACACCACTCCAGCCGACACTTGTTATTGCGCATGGTGATCTTAGGCTTGTGTGCGGCTGCTCGGCCATGCAAACCCATTTCATGAAGCTCCCGACTAACAGTTATTGTGCTGACATTGTTCCAGAAGCAGTTTGGAACTCAGTAGTGAGTGTTGCAACCGAGGACAGATTAATTTTACGCGCTACGTACATCAGCACTCGGCGGTCCTGTTCTGTGAACTTGTGTAGCCTACCACTATCTGTCTTCATTTGAGAGTGGTTACATATCTCAAAGCCCATCCCTCAGATTTTTACCAAAACAGAGATGGGGTGGTTCTTTGTTATTGTTTAATTAAGGATTCTAGCTTTAAAGACAAAGTGCAAAAATGTTTTATATCATATTGTACGACAGCTGATGAAACTAACTCTGTAAAATAATGATTTTTAATCAGTTATTTCCTGATAGTTGCTGGTTGAAAATACAATTTACACAGAACCTTCTAATCAGCAGACTTGCGTGGACTGGAGTTTAAGCTTTCCATGGTGATATCACCATGTGGTAAATTGTGACAAAATTCTTGCTGGAGAAAGTTATTTTTGCTAAAATACAATTTTGTTCCCATTTTAATGGAAATCTACACTGAATAAAAATATAAACGCAACATGTAAAGTGTTGGTCACATGTTTCATGAGCTGAAATAAAAGATCCCAGAAATGTTTCATATGCACAAAAAGCTTATTTATCTGAAGTTTAGGGCACAAATTTGTTTACATCCCTGTTAGTGAGCATTTCTCCTTTGCCAAGATATATTCCATCCACCTGACAGGTGTGGCATATCAAGAAGCTGATTAAACAGCATTATCATTACACAGTGCACCTTGTGCTGGGGACAATAAAAGGCCACTCTAAAATGTGCACTTTCGTCACACAACTCAATGCTACAGATGTCTCAAGTTTTGAGGGAGCATGCAGTTGGCATGCTGACTGCAGTAATGTCCACCAGAGTTGTTTCCAGATTATTTAATGTTAATTTCTCTACCATAAGACGCCTCCAACGTTGTTTTAGAGTATTTGGCAGTATGTCCAACCGGCCTCACAACTGCAGACCATGTGTAACCACGCCAGCACAGGACCTCCACATCCGGCTTCTTCACCTGCGGGATCATCTGAGACCAGCCACCCAGACAGCTGATGAAACTGTGGGTTTGCACAACTGAAGAATTCTGCACAAACTGTCAGAAATCGATTCAGGGAAGCTCATCTACATGCTCATCGTCCTCACCAGGGTCTTGACCTGACTGCAGTTCGGTGTCGTAACCGACTTCAGTGTGCAAATGCTCACCTTCGATGGCCACTTGCACGCTGGAAAAGTGTGCTCTTCACATATGAATCCCGGTTTCAACTGTACCGGCGTCGTGTGGGCGAGCGGTTTGCTGATGTCAATGTTGTGAACAGAGTGCCCCATGGTGGCGGTGAGGTTATGGTATGGGCAGGCATAAGCTACGTACAATTAACAAGATAGTGTGGTGAAGGAGGCGCAACAGTGCCTCTTCAACCTAAGGAGGCTGAATAAATTAGTCTTGGTCCCTAAGACCCTCACAAACTTTTACAGATGCACAATTGAGAGCATCCTGTCGGGCTGTATCACCGCCTGGTACAGCAACAGCACCGCCCACAACCGCAGGGCTCTCCAGAGGGTGGTGCGGTCTGCACAATGTATCACCGGGGGCACACTGCCTGCCCTCCAGGACACCTACAGCACCCAATGTCACAGGAAGGCCAAAAAGATCATCAAGGACATCAACCACCCGAGCCATGGCCGGTTCACCCCGCTGCCATCCAGAAGCCGAGGTCAGTACAGGTGCATCAAAGCTGGGACCGAGAGACTGAAAAACAGCTTCTATCTCAAGGCCATCAGACTATTAAATAGCCATCACTAGCCGGCTACCACCCGGTTACTCAACCCTGCACCTTAGAGGCTGCTGCCCTATATACATAGACATGAAATCACTGGTCAATTTAATAATGGAACACTAGTCACTTTAATCATGTTTCCATACTGCGTTACTCATTTCATATGTATATACTTTATTCTATTCTACTGTATTTGTAAATGCTTCTCCGACATTCCTCGTCCTAATATTTATATATTTCTTAATTCCATTATTTTACTTTTAGATTTGTGTGTGTTGTTGTGAATTATTAGATACTACTGCACTGTTGGAGCTAGGAACACAAAAGCATTTCGCTACACCCGCAATAACATCTGCGAAATATGTATATGTGACCAATAACATTTGATTTGATTTGAACAGCCTAATTAACTCTATGCGAAGGAGATGTCGCGCTGCGTGAGGCAAATTCTGGTCACACCAGATACTGACTGGTTTTCTGATTCACGGCCCTACCTTTTTTTTTTTTTAAGGTATCTGTGACCAACAGATGCATATCTTTATTCCGAGTCATGTGAAATCCATATATTACGGCCTGATGAATTTTTTTCAGTTGACTGATTTCCTTATGAACTGAAACGAAGTAAAACCTTTGAATTTGTTGCTTGTTGCGTTTTATATTTTTGTTCAGTGTATTAAAGTAAGGTACCTAATTGTTACCCAGTAAATTATTTGATATTGATATTAAAACAGCTGCATTGGGCCTTTAAACAAGTATTTTAAAGACCGTTTCAATGCTGTTCCTGATTCTAACCCCGCCATATCTGTTCATATTCCCACAGGAGAGAGCTCCAACCCAGGTTCAGACAGTGAGCCCAGTTCCACAGCATCAGGAAACCATAAACAACACAGACAGAGGAACTCAAGACAGAAACATCACCACTGCATGGACTGCTTCACTAGTTTCTATGAGCCAGAGGAGTTGAGAAGGCACACTTGTAGGCCCCACCCCTGCTCAGATTGCAGAGGCAGTTTTATTTGTCCAACTCACCTCAAATCAAAACATACTCAAAAAAGGAAGATGTATCTATGTGGTCAATGTGGGAAGAGATTTCAAACACCAAGCAAACTAAAGACGCACCAGAGAACTCACACAGGAGAGAAGCCATACCACTGCTCTGTTTGTGGGAAGGGTTTCAGTCAGTCGAACCAACTAAAGACACACCAGAGAACTCACACAGGACAGAAGCCTTACCATTGTACTCAGTGTGGAAAGAGTTTCAGTTGGTTACACAGCCTGACAACACACCAGATAACGCACACAGGGGAGAAGCCTTACCACTGCTCTCAATGTGGAAAGCATTTCAGTCTGGTAGGAAACCTAAAGAGACACCAGTTAACCCACACAGTAGAGAAGCCTTACCGCTGCTCTCATTGTGGAAAGAGTTTCAGTCAGTTACACCACCTAAAGACACACCAGTTAATTCACACAGGAGAGAAGCCATACCACTGCTCTCAATGTGGGAAGGATTTCAGTCATTCAAAAGACTTAAAGTCACACCAGAGAACTCACACAGGAGAGAAGCCGTTTCACTGCACCCAATGTGGAAAGAGTTTCAGTCAGTTATCAACACTGAAAAAACACCAGCTGACTCACACAGGAGAGAAGCCTTATCACTGCTCTCAATGTGGGAAGCGTTTCACCAGGTTATATCAACTGAAGGCACACCAGATAACTCACATAGAAGATAAGCCTTACCACTGCTCTCAATGTGGGGATAGTTTTACCAGTTTATATTTCCTAAAGAAACACCAGCTAATTCACACGGGAGAAAAGGCATTCCAGTGCTCCCAGTGTGGGAAGAGTTTCGGACAATCATCAACCCTGAAGACACACCAGATAACTCACACAGGAGAAAAGCCGTTCCACTGCTCCCAGTGTGGGAAGAGTTTCAGTCATTCATCAACTATGAAGACACATCAGATAACTCACACAGGAGAGAAGCCTCACCGCTGCTCCCAGTGTGGGAAGAGTTTCAGTCAATCATCAACTTTGAAGAAACATCAGAGAACACACACAGGAGAAAATCTGTGTCATCATATCTGAAGACACTAGCTTATTCACATAGGGGAGAAGCCTTAACTCTGCTATCAATGTGGGGAAAGTTTCACCAGTTTATATTAATAACAAAAAATACCAACTAATTATGACTAACAATAACTTACCTGGTTAAATAACAAGGGGGGGGGGGTGACTTGCAAAGGAGTGTGGCACCTGCTCCCTGTGTGCTTCTGTCACACCATTTAACTCTCACAGTTGAGAAACCGTACCACTGCTCTGTGTGAGGAAAAGGTTCAGTCGCGTAGGAGACATAAAGAAACACCAGCTAACTCGCACCAGAGAGAAGCCTTACCATGTTCTGGAGTTTCAATATTGTTTATTGAAATAAAGCTGGTATGATGATAACGGTTTATTGTGAACATATCACTATTTCAGGAATCACCAAAAAGGCAGCACTGCAGAGAAAAGGCGGTTTTACAGAAACTGTATTGATTTTATTGGTGATTAGGGGACATGGTTTGTCATTGTCAGTATTTCCACTAAACAGCTGTCTGTTTTGGAATGCAATACTTCTATAACAGCAGACCTTCAGCAGACATCCAGTTGATTTTCTAGAGGACGCGCCCACAACGGACAATTCAGTGAAGTTGTATTTGCCATTGTGGAATCGGTAGCTAATATCTGTCCATAGAGAATCCTCAGTAATCAGACATCATATCCATAGCTAATATCTTTCCATAGAGAATCCTCAGTAATCACAGACATCATATACGTAGCTAATATCTGTCCATAGAGAATCCTCAGTAATCACAGACATCATATCCATAGCTAATATCGGTCCATAGAGAATCCTCAGTAATCACAGACATCATATCCATAGCTAATATCTTCTAGTTGGATTTCTATAATCTTTTTTTTCTTCCTAAAGCTAAAATAATAAAATGTAATTTAGTCACAAATATATGCAACAAAAACTTCTAAATGGCAGAAAATAACCAAAAATGAATAAACATATTGTATTTCAATTACTAAGCTCAGTCTCCTGTCTCACTTTATTATGGAGGGTTGAAGGTTCTTTATTTCTGGTGCTTTACAGGTAGGCTATACTGTAAGTATAATATACAGTGGGGGAAAAAAGTATTTAGTCAGCCACCAATTGTGCAGGTTCTCCCACTTAAAAAGATGAGAGAGGCCTGTAATTTTCATCATAGGTACACGTCAACTATGACAGTCAAAATGAGGAAAAAAATTCCAGAAAATCACATTGTAGGATTTTTAATGAATTTATTTGCAAATTATGGTGGAAAATAAGTATTTGGTCACCTACAAACAAGCAAGATTTCTGGCTCTCACAGACCTGTAACTTCTTCTTTAAGAGGCTCCTCTGTCCTCCACTCGTTACCTGTATTAATGGCACCTGTTTGAACTTGTTATCAGTATAAAAGACACCTGTCCACAACCTCAAACAGTCACACTCCAAACTCCACTATGGCCAAGACCAAAGAGCTGTCAAAGGACACCAGAAACAAAATTGTAGATCTGCACCAGGCTGGGAAGACTGAATCTGCAATAGGTAAGCAGCTTGGTTTGAAGAAATCAACTGTGGGAGCAATTATTAGGAAATGGAAGACATACAAGACCACTGATAATCTCCCTCGATCTGGGGCTCCACGCAAGATCTCACCCCGTGGGGTCAAAATGATCACAAGAACGGTGAGCAAAAATCCCAGAACCACACGGGGGGACCTAGTGAATGACCTGCAGAGAGCTGGGACCAAAGTAACAAAGCCTACCATCAGTAACACACTACGCCGCCAGGGAGTAAAATCCTGCAGTGCCAGACGTGTCCCCCTGCTTAAGCCAGTACATGTCCAGGCCCGTCTGAAGTTTGCTAGAGTGCATTTGATGATCCAGAAGAGGATTGGGAGAATGTCATATGGTCAGATGAAACCAAAATGGAACTTTTTGGTAAAAACTCAACTCGTCGTGTTTGGAGGACAAAGAATGCTGAGTTGCATCCAAAGAACACCATACCTACTGTGAAGCATGGGGGTGGAAACATCATGCTTTGGGGCTGTTTTTCTGCAAAGGGACCAGGACGACTGATCCGTGTAAAGGAAAGAATGAATGGGGCCATGTAACGTGAGATTTTGAGTGAAAACCTCCTTCCATCAGCAAGGGCATTGAAGATGAAACGTGGCTGGGTCTTTCAGCATGACAATGATCCCAAACACACTGCCCGGGCAACGAAGGAGTGGCTTCGTAAGAAGCATTTCAAGGTCCTGGAGTGTTCTAGCCAGTCTCCAGATCTCAACCCCATAGAAAATCTTTGGAGGGAGTTGAAAGTCTGTGTTGCCCAGCGACAGCCCCAAAACATCACTGCTCTAGAGGAGATCTGCATGGAGGAATGGGCCAAAATACCAGCAACAGTGTGTGAAAACTTTGTGAAGACTTACAGAAAACGTTTGACCTGTGTCATTGCCAACAAAGGGTATATAACAAAGTATTGAGAAACGTTTGTTATTGACCAAATACTTATTTTCCACCATAATTTGCAAATAAATTCATTAAAAATCCTACAATGTGATTTTCTGGAAATTTTTTCCTCATTTTGTCTGTCATAGTTGACGTGTACCTATGATGAAAATTACAGGCCTCTCTCGTCTTTTTAAGTAGGAGAACTTGCACAATTGGTGGCTGACTAAATACTTTTTTCCCCCACTGTATATTGGAGGTCCCCTGCTATTGGTAATTAGGAGAGGTTAGCATGTGTTGGGGATCTCCTGTTATTGGTAATGGTGAGAGGTTAGCATGTCTTGGGGATAACCTGTTATTGGTAATTGTGAGAGGTTAGCATGTTTTGGGGGTCCCCTGTTATTGGTAATGGTGAGAGGTTGGCATGTTTTGGGGGTATGATCTTTGTGCCTCTGTAAATTTCACACTCACCATTATTCACGATTTGTTCAGCATGATCTGTAACCATGGTAGCATCCACATTAATGTAGAAGGGTTCAGAAACATATTCTATATTTACAATTAGTGACTCCAAAATGAAACAACACATTATTTACCATTCATTTATATTGGGCACAACATAATCTGAAGCAAAACTAAAACAAACTGCAAATGCATCCTATAAGTTTGTAGAGTCCCACGCTTGATGTAGTCATTGCATGCTAGGAATATAGAACCAAGCACTAAACTTTTGACTACTTTAATACACATATACTGTAAGTGACACCTTCAAATGGAAGGACTCGATACATAAAGTGCTTTCATTTTGTGAAGGAACATTTTATGTTTGTGCTTTTCTAATAACCAATTTGACTGGGCTCATGCAAGTGACTGATTGATCGTGCCTGGGAGGAATCCTTACTATCAGTATAAGCAATTTGTCCGTATGCCCAGAACATTGTTTTGATGACTGAAAGAGGTGTCTCAGTTTCAAGGTCTCAGGTATTGGTCGGTCACATGCATGAACCAAATGTTAATTATGAATTAATTATGAATAATGTATAAGCTAAATCATGCAAATATAACTTGTCTGTGTAAGTAGTATATAAGAGAACTTGATTCATTTAAGATTGACTTCAGGTGTATTTTAATAGTGTTAAATAATACACATTGGCAGTTAAGTGTATTATATTATGACTGTTGCCTCCCGTTGTGATGGTGATGATGTTTGTTTTGATTATAATTGTTAGGTGGAGGTTGCTAGCTACAATGTTACCTTCAACCTAGCCTAGCCTTTAGCTAGCTAGCTGCTCTGCACTGCAAGCTAACTTGACTTGCAATAAAATTAGAGAAACAAGTTGATGAAAAAGTAACTATACAAAAGATGTTTTATTATCACCTGAAACAATATATTTTTCCTGTCTTGAATGAAAAGGTCATATTTTGCTATCTCCCCAAATAAATGTGATCTCTGATGAGAGACAGGCTCTCCTCCATCTTGCATTACAAACACTAGACTTGTCCATTGATATAGGTAATGAAATACGTCACGATGTCTGCTTAGGAGTGTTTTAACAATGCATCTTTCTTACAACGGCCAAAGATGTAACATGCTTTTCCCTAAACACCACGAAGAGAAAACATTTGAAAAGTGCGTTGTTGAGGCACGTGTCGATACTGACAGGATCTAAAGATAGGCAGCACTGCTCTCTGTGCCCTGAATGCCCCCTTGTCACGGATTCTGCCGAGGCTGCTCCTCCTCCTTGCTCGGGCAGGCTTCGGCGTTCGCCGTCCCCGGAGTACTAGCTGCCACCGTTAGATGTTTCAGTGTTTGATTGCTTTTGTCTGTCTATTGCACCTGTGTCCGTTTGTGTCTGATTATGTGTCCTATAAGTTGCCTGTTTTGTGTTGGTTAGTTTGTGTGTTGTTATTCGCCTGTCCGTTAGTGCTGCGTGTTTTCTCTGTTTGTTGTTTTTGTAGTTTACGCAGAGTTTGCGTAATCGCTCGCCTCTGGTTTTGTTGAGGCCGTTCATTTGTATTGTGCCTTGTGTTGCACTAGTAAACTTTGTTGGACTAAGCTTCGGTGTCCTGCGCCTGACTCCCACACCACATTCACCTCAGCCATTGACACCCCTTTAACTTTTTTTTCACATTTTGCTGCCTTAAACTTTAATCTGAAAAATTATTTGATTGTATTATTTTTCCTACAGATCTACACAACCTACTTAACATTTACTAAGTGAGAAAAGGTTCTATAATTTAGCAAATTAAGAAAAAATAACTGAAATATCATAATTTGAGTTAATACTTGGTGGAAGAACATTTGGCAGCCCTTACAGCTGTGAATCATTTGGAATAAGATTTTACCAACTTTGCACAACTCTAAGGGCTACACATATCCATTGTTTTTGTCAACATTGCTCAGCTCAATATATTTGTTTGGGAATCATTGATGGATTGCAATATTTAAGCCTTGTTTCTGATTTTTAAGCAAATGTAAGTCAGGACTGAGACAAGACCATTCAGGAACACTCAACACCTCTAGGAAAATCCATTTTGACGTCTTTGGCAAAAACATTTGTGTAATTGTCTCGCTGAAAAATAAAATTATCCCAGGGTTTTCAGAAGACTGAGGCTGGTTTTCCTATAACCTTTTACCTGGGCTTTGCTCCTTTCATATTGAATTGGATCCTGACAAACTCCCCACTCCCTGCCAACTGCAAGCATACCCATAACATGATGCTGCCACAACAATACTTGAAAATAGTGTTTCACTCTTTGTTGTGTTGGATTGGATTTGACCCAACTTTGTAGTTTTATATTTATGCCAAAAGTATTGTCTTGCAGTACTACTTAACAGCCTTGTTGCAAACAGAATTGATTATTTGTAGTGGATTTTTTTAATACACTTTTCTTTCTTTTCACTTTGTCACACACAGGTGGTGAAAAAGTACCCAATTGTCATATTTGTGTAAAAGTAAAAATACCTTAATAGAAAATGACTGAAGTAAAAGTCACCCAGTAAAATTCTGCTTGAGTAAAAGTATTTAGTTTAAAATATACTTCAGTATCAAAAGTAAATCTAATTGCTAAAATATACTTAAGTGTCAAAAGTAAAAGTATAAATCATTTCAAATGTCTTATATTAAGCAGACCACCATATAAATATATTAATTTACAGATAGCCAGGGGCACACTCAGACATCATTTACAAACGAAGCATGTGTGTTTAGTGAGTCCGCCAGATCAGAGGCAGTAGGGATGACCAGGGATGTTCTGTTGATAAGTGCGTGAATTGGACAATTTTCCTTTCCTGCTAAGCATTTAAAATGTAACGAGTACGTTTGGGTGTCAAGGAAAATGTATGGAGTAAAAAGTACAATATTTTCTTTAGGAATGTAGTGAAGTAAAAGTTGTCAAAAATATAAATAGTGAAGTAAAGCGCAGATAACCCCCATAAAACTACTTAAGTAGTACTTTAAAGTATTTTTACTTAAATACTTTACACCGCTGGTCAAACAGGCCGGTAATATGGAGTGAATGCAATGATGTTGATCCCTTTTGTATTTTAAAGTATCGTGGTGGCAGCATCATGTTATGGATATGCTTGTCACCGGCAGGGAAGTGGATTATGAACAGGTTCTGAAAGAGGAAACATTAACTACTTGAGAAAGGAATGTTTGCTAGAAAGTCACAGTCTTGTATGCCACATTAATGAAGCTATTAGAAAGCTATTCCTCATGAAACTTGAACAAATATAGATTTTCATGACATTTAATCCACAGATGGGTCCTTTGGAGGAAGGATTGTTGACATATATTTAACGTTTGTATCTTAAAGCATAATTGAGAATAACTAATTGAAGTTGGAACATTCAGTAAAGGCTGAACGGAACATGACGAGAGGTGGGGAGGGTGTTGTTTTCCTCCAATCAAGTTGATTGTTGAAGTTACATCGACATTCTTGTCATATTGGCTTAGGTGTGATGGTAGAAATAACTTTAACATTGAGCATTGATCAATGCTTATTTAAGAAGCCGGTGGCTGACGGCTTCTTAATGTTATGATACGGTTTGCCTAATGAACACAACCCTGATTCTGATCCAACAAATTACATTTAACATTATTGAGATGATTGTGATATTAAAGTTGACTGTTATTATGACTGTTTGACATATTATGACTTTTTGGTATATGACCCTGTTAGTGGGACAATTTGCAGGAGTATAAAGCAGAGGCTCCTATCATCAGGTCTTCAGTCATCCCAGATATATCAGCTGCCATAGAGGTCATGGCTATTATCAAAACAGCAGTTAAACTGGACAACCTTCTATTCAACTCATTCACAGGCAGACAGGAACACTTTCCATTTTTCCCATGATTTAAATCAGTCTTCCAATTGTGCGACTGAATGTGAAGTCTTTCATTTCTAAACATTGATCATTGGTGGGGCCATCTAGTGGATTGGGCGGTCACTTGTCCTTTCTCTTCCAAAAGGCTTGGCTAGGACGAGTCCCCTGCTCCCCCAGAGACGCTTGTGTTCCAACAGCTGCAGCTGAAGGGAGGGTGTGGGATTCACAGTTTTATTGATGTTCTCTGTTATGGACTTTACTTTTCTTGTCCTTGACTGTGTCTTTCTGCAATCTATGTTGGGGTGACATTTGAAGGTCTAAAAAATAAAGATGTCCAAAAAGAAGCAGGTATTTGACTGGTCTGTTTAATAATGGCCATATCAGGTATAAGTCTGTTCCATATATGGTCATATCCTCTGGTGCACGGCTCAAATGGCATCAGATCTGCCAATAAAGCAAAAACAAATTACTTTAGATATGTTGCTGTGGAAGCTGGATGTATTTCTGACACACCCGTTTCTGAACATGGCCATGTTGGACTTGTAAATGATCTGTTGCTTTGGTTCGCTTCTTGTAGCTCTGCCATCGACTGCATGTGATAAAATTGGAGTTTCAAGAACACCTCAGCAGATGTGGTTTGATACCATCTCTATGACGGAGGGTCATGAAGAGATCCCAAAGGACTTCAGGCTGCATGTATTTCTGACACCCAGTTTGGATCATGGCCATTGTTGGAAAAGGTCACTAACAGGGAGTAATACTTTTGGACTTGTTTGTCTTAAGATCTGTAAAGCTGAAAAACACAACAGCTCCCCATTTGATACAAGTGTTTATCCTTGTAAATGTATTAGATTAATATTACATTTAACCCTCCATTAACTTCACACTGCATGCTGAAAGGTGAAGACCTCATACCTATTCTGTGGAACACAGAGAGATCCGATACAGTCCAGCACATTATTCTGACCTTATTAGTCAACCATGAGGTCCTCACATTGCTGACACCGTAATAGATTTACAGCAAGATATGTGATCTGGGAATAAGATCTGAATTAACCGAGCCAAGATTGGTTGTTTTGTGTATCCATGCCACAGCATGTGACATTTCATATCCAGATTTAGATTTTTACTGGCTGTGACATTTGAATGGATTGAATCACGAAAATAATTCTGACGTGAGCCAAGGCGCTGTGGTGTCTCAGCCAAACTCCTGTCTGTGGTGATAAAACTACTTTGCGATCACAGACTGAGTTGTTTAAAGAACCCTTAAAATGTATTGGATCAAGAGTTACTATCCAATCCTTCCAGGGACCTGCTAAAATACGTCACATGTACAAAACAGTTTTATAATGACAGTTTACTCAACTGCTTAATGACATCTGTCAGTTAATAACAGTATATCAGGGGCCTACAACTCCTGTTCTGGACAGCCCATCCACATGGTGTGCATGCTTTTATTCCTTCCCAGCTCTATCACAGCGTGTTCAGCTAAATCAGAGAGGAAGAGGCGAAGTGATTACAAATCCCATAATTACTTGTTGACTGGATTGGATCTTGCAATGCCACAGCGACACAGAACTCCACCAGCACGCTTTGAAGATTATGTGGACCATGACGGACAGCCGCTGACCCCCATGCCACCCTTTTCACCAGCCACACAAGAGGGAGTATTGGATATGCCCCTCATACAATACCCCAACCCACAGGGAGGACCACCCATAACAGTGGAAATACTTTGTGGGATGTGGATGAAGTCAAGGCAATAGTAAAAGATGTCACTGATCCTGCTAAAGATGCAGTGAAATTTGAAGAAGAAATACAGGTTACAATAACAATGTACAATCAAACAACCAGAGAAATTGAAGAAATACTCTGCCGCTGTCTGAAATTCAAGTGGTCCCAGTGCAAAGCAGACTGGGACAGCAACGCAGCAAGAGATGGTTGTGAAAATCAGCTTTCTGCAGTGTTCAACAATGTGAAAGCAGCTTTCCCAAAACACACAGACTGGCAGAAAATCCACTCTGCAACAATGAAAACCGAGCAGACCGTTGAAGATTACCAAGAATAATCCTACAACATTCAGGTCTCGCCCCTGACCAGGAATCATATACCAGTCTGCTGTGTCGTCATGCTGTTGTCACTGGCTTACGCCAAGACCTACAAACAGCTGTAACCCGTATAGGGAAATGAAGCCATTGGCTGATGGGAAACCAAATATCACCCAACCAGAGAGACTGATACATGCCAAGACTAGAAAAGCTGGGGCTAAATTGCCATTGGCTCAGCTGATGTACTACAGCGGAGGCGGAGGTTGAGGAAGAGGTTGAGGAAGAGATCGAGGAAGGGGTTGAGGAAGAGGAGGATGAGGAGGAAGAGGAAGAAGAGGGGGTGGAGGGGGTGGGGGGGGGGGGGACTCTGGACCCCCGGAAAGAAACGGTTGGAAGTGTTATAACTGTGGTAAACCAGGACATTTTCGCCAAAGACTGCCAAGAAAATGAAGACAGAGAGGAGTGGAATGCACCCCCCAGAAACGTGAGGGTAAATGACCCTTTCGGAGACCAACAATAGGACGAGGCAGAAACAGAAGATGAAGAAGAGGAAACACCCCTACAGATGTTACAACTAACTACTCTCTAAACAGAAAATCCACTAATTGACATTGAGATACTGGGAGAAAAAAATTCCATTCCTAGTAGACACTGGTGCAGCGTGCAGCAGTCTCTGTCCTGAAGAAATCAGCCCTGAAACTTATCCCCTCAAAAAGAACAATGTAAACTGTTGCCGCATCGGGTATCCCCTCTATTGAACCCCTCACATATCCCCTCCCCGTAGCATGGGGAACTGGCAAGTGGAGACATCGATTCCTTTCTTCATCATCATACCCAATAAATCTGCTTGGAAGAGACCTCATGTGCAAAATGAATATTCACATCTCCTGTGACCCAGGGGGCGTCTCCATTCAGTCACCAACAAGTGGAATGTTCCCATGTATGGCACAGTCCTACTAAGCCTGACATTTGGAAGATGCAGACGTGGAAGGAGAACTCAGAGGGATGTCTCTTACCTCCCCACATCAGAAGGACTGGGAGGTTCCAAAACACCTTCACTGCACAACATCAGTTCCATCCATTGAAGAAGACCAAGGCTATGATATACGCTGGACAAAGCTCCCAGAAAAAAACGGAACTGAGAATTGATGGCATATCCTATGGTGAATCATTAACCGCAGCAGCGGTCCTACTCACAGATGCACAGAGAGAGCTGTATGAAGTGCATGGTGCTGTCCCCCACTGCAGTCTGTCAAATAACCAAAGACATGAAGTGGGAAGATGCTGGGCCTTGGATGAAAGGTGCTATGGAAGCAACTGATTGGGTGGCGTGGCCTATTGGACAGCAGCGAGAGCAGGAAGAAGGAAACCACCCCTTCCCACAGAAAAAGTAATGGTGGTGGCTGAAACAAATGACACCATTCCATGGCTAAAGGAAGTGCCAGACAAAGTATGGGCCAAGGGGAAGACGGACATTGGCAAAATGATTGGAGCAACGCCCGTGGTGGTTGTGCCAAAAAGTACTCACAGGCCGTACAAGGCCCAGCATCCCTTGAGCAGAGTGTCACGTCTCCTCCCATTTACTCCCCTCCGGCGCTCTGATTCGCCGGTCTACTGAGCCACCGGTCTACTGAGCCTCCGGTCTACTGAGCCTCCGGTCTACTGAGCTGCCGGTCTACTGAGCCGCCGGTCTACTGAGCCGCCGGTCTACTGAGCCACCGGTCTGAGCGCACCACCTCGGCAACACCGGAATGGAAACCCAACGCACCCTAATTGCCTCCAGCGCACCTGCACCTCATCATCTCATCACCACCCCTATATAGCCCTGGACTGTTCAGTGTTGTGTTGTGTGTGATTGTTAGTGTCATGTCAGGTACTCACTCTTTGTTGTTCTCTTGCTCAGTGTTAAGTAAACCTTTACATTGTTGATTCCTGTGTCTGCGTCCTGCCTCTTCGTATCCTCAGAACTCGTCACACAGAGAAGCAGAAAAGGCTTCATTCCAGTACATACAGCATTAGTGGAGGCGGGTTATACCATGCCCAAAATCACCTTGTAACACCCCAATCCTCCCAGTGAGAAAACCCTCAGGGGGAATTCAGATTCGTGCAAGATTTAAGATTGGTTAATAATGCTGTATAATGCTCAAGCATCACTTGTGACCATTCTCTCTCAAGTTCAACCATGTAGCTGTTGTTTAGTTAAATATAGAAAAAATTATAATAGGAGTAGCTGGGTTATGCGGAAACAGTACAACCTTTGCAAGATTGCATCTATGGGAAAAAAGATGGAAATGTCTGGCGTGGTGGAATGGTCACCTGAGGTTCTGCTTTGGTTAAACTTAAGCAGGCATTGATGTCAACACCCTGCCTGGGTTTGCCTGACCACACCAAACCATTTCATCTGTTAGGTTCTGAAAATCATGGTTTCATGTCAGCAGTGCTGACACGCTATCATGGGGTAGAGTGTAGGCCAGTGGGATATTACTCTAAGCGTTTGGATACAGTGATAAGAGGTGGGGTTCCCTGTCTCCGCTCTGTGGCGGCTGCTACTGAGGCGGTGTTGGCATGTTCTGATATTGTAGCAATGAACCGAATTGATTGTACATGTGCCCCATGCAGTGCACGCAATTATTACACGGGCTAAATCTGTGCATTTTACGCCTGCTAGATTACTGGATTATCAGAACATCCTCCTAACCATGTCACATGTCTCCTTGAAACGCTGTGCCACTCTTGACCCGTCTACCCTTCTCCCTACAGCCAGGTGCCGGTGAAGAACATGACTGTGACTTGACCCGTCTACCCTTCTCCCTACAGCCAGATGCCGGTGAAGAACATGACTGTGACTTAACCCGTCTACCCTTCTCCCTACAGCCAGATGCCGGTGAAGAACATGACTGTGACTTGACCCGTCTACCCTTCTCCCTACAGCCAGATGCCGGTGAAGAACATGACTGTGACTTGACCCGTCTACCCTTCTCCCTACAGCCAGATGCCGGTGAAGAACATGACTGTGACTTAACCCGTCTACCCTTCTCCCTACAGCCAGATGCCGGTGAAGAACATGACTGTGAGCTGACCATAGAAATTGACTGTAGTCCCAGACTTGATTTTGAAGGATGTACCACTCAATAATCCAGATTTAGATTTTTTTTTTGTTGATGGATCTGCACAGGTGAATGACAAGGGTGATCCTTTAGTAGGGTATGCTGTTGTCACCGCTTTAGAGACTGTGGAAAGTGCACGTCTCCCACAACACCTGTCTGCACAAGCAGCGGAACTTCATGGCTTAAATCAGTAAATATTTACATTGACAGTAGGTATGCTTTTGGGGTGGTGCACGATTTTGGGACACTGTGGAAGAACCATGGGTTTCTAACCTCTTATGATAAGAGAATTGCTCATGGACAGTTAGTTGCATCATTGCTAAAAGCAATATTGTTACCATCCTCTGTTGCTGTGGTGAAGTGTCAGGCTCATACCAGCAGTAAAGATAGCATTTCTCAAGGGAATGCTAAAGCAGACCGGGCAGCGAAACTAGCTGCTTCCTCTTCTGTTTCCCCCCTTTTACAGATGGCAGCAGTTCCTGTTTCCACTAACCATTTCTCTATTAATGATATTGTTGCTTTGCAGGCAACGGCTGATACATCAGAGAAACGTAGGTGGACTGGACATTGTCATATGGACACCTCGGGAGTGTGGCTGGATGATTTGAGCAGACCCATTGTACTTTCCAATTCCTCGCAAAGTTGTCACACGGTCAAGACCATGTGTCAAAAGGAGGGATGGTAGATCTTGTAAATAGATATTGGAGTACTGTGGGATTTACTGTTTTTGCTGAATTTTTTTGTAAAAAATGTGTTATTTGTATGACAGACAATAAAGGACGTGATATTTCTATAACCCTTGTGTCCCGACCAAGTCCAGAAGGATCTTTTGAACATTTGATGATGGACTTCATTGAATTAACCCCATGTGAAGGAAACACATATTGTTTGGTTATTGTTGATATGTTTTCCAAGTGGGTCGAGGCGTTCCTGTGTCGAAGAGCCACAGCGTGTACTGTGACCAAAGCTCTCCTGCGACAAGTCTGACCTGGGTAAGAGCACTCCTGTTGGCACTGATGAGCATGAGAGGTAGGTCTCACACTGTGACTGGACGCCCCATGATAATCACTAACACTCCTTTCCCTTCAAAATAGGTTAACCCTTCAGGGAATGGAGGAATACCTGCTGGCTTTTTTGCATATCTCTTAACGGTGTTCTTAAGACCAGAAGATTTCATTGTGGTCAAGGTTCTTCAAAGAAAAAGTTGGAAAGACCCCAGGTGGAAGGGACCATACCAGGTGCTCCTGACCACGTCCTCTGCTGTCAAGGTAGCAGAAGGAGATACGTGGATACACGCGTCCCACTGCAGGAAGGTGCCAGAACCAGGATATCAGAATGGTGAGGAGGATCGGTGACCGCGAAAGGACCTGCTTCTGGGTCGGTCTCACCACGATAGTGGGGACCGACGTCTGCCTCCTGCTGGCCGGTAATGACCTAGAAGGATCGAGGGACTGTACCCAGTAATATCCCACTGGCCACTGCAGGCCCGGAGTGGAGGCCCAGAAGAAGCCGGTAAAGTTGCCAGAGGAAAACGAGACTTCGAAGACACTATGAACTCATTCCTTTCCACAGCACAGATGGTGGCGAATGGCATCTCCCCGAACACTTCCTGTTGGGGGTAGGTGAAGGGCTCCCTTTATTGAGTGTCCCAGCCGGTGTAAATTAGACTTTGTCCATGCTCCCAGCACTGTGGTTTTACAATTCCCCACCTCGACGACCATACCTTATGACATTTTTTGCTTATCATAACCAAACTTGGAAAGGTAGTTATAGAAGCCCTTGTGAAAATAATATCTGTCCCCCACCCATCCCAATAGAAAGCTCATTGACTGCAGCCTAGTGTATATGGGGTAATGTCTGTCTACCTAGGTGAAAATGTGTGCAATTGTATAATGGACTCTGATGGAGAATCAAATTGCTCACTGGCGGTTCATGATTTGCAGACGGACAGACCCTCAAATGTAAGTGTGGTCCTCTCTGTGTATAATGTAACCTTGGAAACAAAGGAAATCAGCCCCTAATGGGACCTATTGGTTAAGTGTGTGTACTAAAGATCATGTTAAGAATGTCATGGCAAGTTGTTGTATATACAGGTAATGTATATTTTGTGTGTTTATCCAGATTTTGTTTTTGCTGTTTTTTATACTGTTATACTTCCTCAGAGGAGGAAGGGGAGGATCATCCTCATCAGTGAATTTAATAAAAATCAACATAGTGAAACATAAAAAAAGTTATCCTTTTTAGATAAAACTATACTAAATATATTTATGTCACCAAATAATTGATTAAAACACACTGTTTTGCAATGAGTAGCCTCAGCAGCACTCTGTAGGGTAGCACCATGGTGTAGACAGAGGACAGCTAGCTTCCGTCCTCCTCTGGGTACATTGACTTCAATACAAAACCTTGGAGACTTATGGTTCGCACCCCCTTCCATAGACCTACACAGTAATTATGACAACTTCAGGAGGACGTCCTCCAACCTACCAGAGCTCTTGCAGCATGAACTGACATATTGTCCACCCAATCAAAGGATCAGAGAATGAATCTACTACTGAAAGCATAAGCTACAGCTAGCTAGCACTGCAGTGCATAAAACGTGGTGAATAGTTCACTCAAAGAGAGAGAAAGCCAATAGTTGAACAGTTTAAAAAAAATTAAAATCCTCCAAAATTAAGGAGAAGTGAGAGAGAGCTAGCTATATTTGGTTGTATTTTTTTAAACTTTCACTTTCACCTAGTTAGCAAATGCAGCTAGCTAGTTTAGCCTACTTAAACACCCGGCTCAAACAGAGAGGGATGCTATGTTAGCTAGCTGGCTATGGGCTATCCATTTTACATTTTTACAGACGCTCTTATCCAGAGCGACTTACAGTTAGTGAGTGCATACATTATTATTTTATATATATTTTTTCATACTGGCCCCCCCATGGGAATCGAACCCACAACCCTGGCGTTGCAAACGCCATGCCAACTGAGCTACATCCCTGCCGGCCATTCCCTCCCCTACCCTGGACGACGCTGGGCCAATTGTGCGCCGCCCCATGGGTCTCCCGGTCGCGGCCGGCTACGACAGAGCCTGGATTCGAACCAGGATCTCTAGTGGCACAGCTAGCACTGCGACTGCGCCACTCGGGGACACCGCCAACACTGAAACTCTTCCAAGTCAAGGTAAGCTTTTGGTTGTATTAATTTATTGCCACCGGTGTAACTTCTACACACAATACCCCATAATGATGAAGCATAAACAGGTTTTTAGAGATTTATGCAAATGTCTAAAATAAAATAAACTGAAATATCTCATTTACATAAGCATTCAGACCCTTTACTCTGTACTTTGTTGAAGCACCTTTGGCAGCGATTACAGCCTCAAATCATCTTGGGTATGACGTTACAAGCTTGGCACACCTGTATTTGGGGAGTTTCTCCCATTCTTCTCTGCAGATCCTCTCAAGCTCTGTCAGGTTGGATGAGGAGCATCGCTGCACAGCTATTTTCAGGTCTCTCCAGAGATGTTCGATCGGGTTCAAGTCCGGGCTCTGGCTGGGCCACTCAAGGACATTCAGAGACTTGTCCCGAAGCCACTCCTGCGTTGTCTTGGCTGTGTGCTTAGGGTCATTGTCCTGTTGAAAGGTGAACCTTCGCCCCAGTCTGAGGTCCTGAGAGCTCTGGAGCAGGTTTTCATCAAGGATCTCGCTGTACTTTCCTCTGTTCGTCTTTCCCTCGATCCTGACTAGTCTCCCAGTCCCTGCCACTGAAAAACATCCCCACAGCATGATACTGTCACCCCCATGCTTCACCGTAGGGATGGTGCCAGGTTTCCTCCAGACGTGATGCTTGCCATTCAGGCCAAAGAGCTCAATCTTGGTTTCATCAGACCAGATAATCTTGTTTCTCGTGCTCTGAGAGTCCTTTAGGTGTCTTTTGGCAAACTCCAAGCGGGCTGTCATGTGCCTTTTACTGAGGAGTGACTTCCGTCTGGCCACTCTACCATAAAGGCCTGATTGGTGGAGTGCTGCAGAGATGGTTGTCCTTCTGGAAGGTTCTCCCATCTCCACAGAGGAACTATGGAGCTCTGTCATAGTGACCATCGGGTTTTTGGTCACCTCCCTGACCAAGGCCCTTCTCCCCCGATTGCTCAGTTTCGCCGGGCGGCCAGCTAGGAAGAGTCTTGTTGGTTCCAAACTTCTTCCATTTAAGAATGATGGAGGCCACTGTGTTTTTGGGGACCTTCAATGCTGCAGAAATTTTTTGGTACCCTTCCCTAGATCTGTGCCTTTGACACAATCCTGTTTCGGAGCTCTACGGACAATTCCTTCAACGCCATGGCTTGGGTTTTGCTCTGACATGCACTGTCAACTGTGGGACCTTATATAGACAGGTGTGTGCCTTTCCAAATCATGTCCAATCAATTGAATTGACCACAGGTGGACTCCAATCAAGTTGTAGAAACATCAAGGATGATCAATGGAAACAGGATGCACCTGAGCTCAATTTCGAGTCTCATAGCAAAGGGTCTGAATACTTATGCAAATAAGGTATTTCTGATTTTTATTTTTTATAAATTAGCAAACATTTCTAAAAACCAGTTTGTTTTTGCTTTGTTATTATGGGGTATTGTGTGTAGATTGATGAGGGAAAAAAAATATTTAATCAATTTTAGAATAAGGCTGTAACGTAAAAAAAGGTGGAAAAAGTCAAGGAGTCTGAATACTTTCCGAATGCACTGTAGGTCTACAACAAATAAGGGCGTTATTGTCACCATAAAAGGTAAACAATGGGCGTTTTCAGGCAGCGTTATAATGCTCACAACGTTTTACAACAGGTTTGATTTATATATAACGGGAAACATGCGTATGTATGGCGTGTGCCAAGTTTTATATCTCAATATTTTTGTATGTGCGCAGATTTTTCAGAAATGCGCACGCAGATATTTAGGGTTAAATGTATGCAAGGGTTATGAATGAGGCCCCCGGTGAGTAGTATAATTTTACCAGTACAGAGTGACGTGTTTCAGTAAAGTTGGCTAAGTTTGGCTTTTTAGTGTTCATTGCTAGGGTTATCAACTGTACCTCAGGTATGGAACGTAACACAGAAAATAGGTGTTGTGGTGGCAGCCGCAGAGAAGTACTTGGGATTACGAGATTTGACTTCTGAAGAGTTACAGGGGGCGTTGAATAGTAGTGTCCCATTCAGGTCGCCAGCCTGGTGTAGGATTACATAAAGTTACATTAGTGGAATGGGGTGTTTTTTTAAGTTCACAGGAGTGTAGGGTTCACAGGAAGTTGGTGGCACCTTAATTGGGGGGAACGGGTTCGTGGTAATGACTGGAGAGGAATTAGCGGAATGGTATCAAATACATCATGGTTTCCATGTTGGCAGGGTACATTTTTATTTTTCTATAAAAAAGTTTAATGGATTTATTCTCCGGTCCAGTTTGTGGCGGTGATGCAACATTATATTGGTAGAAGTTAGGGATTTATCTATTTTTGAATTGTATTTTCATGGTAGTACAGAATTCGGCAGATCATGATTGATCATACATTCCAGCACAGTAGGTGGCGGTATGCACTTAAACGATTGTTTGCGGACCGCCGTTATATCATAGAAGAAGAAAAGAAGAAGAAGACGTAAAAGTAAAAGTAAACCCCACCGGACCTGATTGGTCCTTTTTCTTCGTGACCTGGCAACCAAGTGGAAGCTTACATATGCTTAAACAAGACAAAAAGGGCAAATTTCGCTAGCTAGCTATCCAGATTGACAATAGCTGGGACAGTTGGCTGACGAAAATTGGATTGGGCCACATTGATGCGCGTCACATGACGTATTGGAAGTGTTGGACGTGGGGGAAATTGGAAGAGTAGGGGGAGTTGGAGGAGAAATGTTGTCCCTAGACAAGGCAAGAACTAGATGTATGTCAGGAGAGGTGCGGTACTATCATAAGGAGAGATATACTTGGAATACAGAGGAGGAATGGAGGGAAAAAGAGAGGCAGAGGAGGTCTAAGAGAGAGAGAGGAAGAGGGTGAGCTTGAGTCAGTTAAAAATGGAATACAAAAGGGAGATAGTTTGTTAAAGAAGAATTGTAGAAAGTGTAAACAGAGTGAGTTGAAGACAGGGGGAGAAATGGAAGTGAATGAGGGCGAAGTATTGGAGGTGGTAGGTGTGGTGAAATTCTCGGAGCCCGAGGCTTGCACCGAGGGTCAGGATAAAGATGAGTCTGTGACAGTAGGAGTGAAGTTTTTGGAAAAAGTGGACCCTTGCCTTTTGGCTGATTCATTTGTGGTTTCAGGGTGGGTGAAAACCGAGTTGGGTTAGACACTGTGTGATAATGTTACCTGAGTGAGTGTGACTACACTAGTATAACTAGTGTGTGTATAACCAGTGTGTATAACCAGTGTGTATAACTAGTGTGTATAACTAGTGTGTCTACAGGTTGTCCTAGTGTATAACCTGTGAGTGCAACCCCCATTATAACTACAGACCTGAAAACTGAGTTTAAATGTATTTGGAATCGGTAACCAGAAGTGGTCTAGTGATAATTGTTTGTGTTTCTGCTGGTCAGAGGGGGAAGGCGCTCAGAGTTAAACAAATGGGGGAAAGAATTGTGAATTGTTTCGGCTCTCAAGAAAAGGGCGCCGTAGAGCTGCCACTTTCAAGGAATGGGACTCTAACCTGGACGCTTATAAGAAATCCCGCTATGCCCTCCGACGAACCATCAAACAGGCAAAGAGTCAATACAGGACTAAGATTGAATCGTACTACACTGGCTCTGACGCTCGTCGGATGTGGCAGGGCTTGAAAACTATTACAGACTACAAAGGGAAGCACAGCCGCGAGCTGCCCAGTGACACAAGCCTACCAGACGAGCTAAACCACTTCTATGCTCGCTTCGAGGCAAGCAACACTGAAGCATGCATGAGAGCACCAGCTGTTCCGGATGACTATGTGATCACGCTCTCCGTAGCCGATGTGAGTAAGACTTTTAAGCAGGTCAACATTCACAAGGCCGCAGGGCCAGACGGATTACCAGGACGTGTACTCCGAGCATGTGCTGACCAACTGGCAAGTGTCTTCACTGACATTTTCAACATGTCCCTGACTGAGTCTGTAATACCAACATGTTTCAAGCAGACCACCATAGTCCCCGTGCCCAAGGACTCTAAGATAACCTGCCTAAATGACTACCGACCCGTAGCACTGACGTCTGTAGCCATGAAGTGCTTTGAAAGGCTGGTCATGGCTCACATCAACAGCATTATCCCAGAAACCCTAGACCCACTCCAATTTGCATACCGCCCCAACAGATCCACAGATGATGCAATCTCTATTGCACTCCACACTGCCCTTTCCCACCTGGACAAGAGGAACACCTACGTGAGAATGCTATTCATTGACTACAGCTCAGCATTCAACACCATAGTGCCCTCTAAGCTCATCACTAAGCTAAGGATCCTGGGACTAAACACCTCCCTCTGCAACTGGATCCTGGACTTCCTGACGGGCCGCCCCCAGGTGGTAAGGGTAGGTAACAACACATCTGCCACACTGATCCTCAACACGGGGGCCCCTCAGGGGTGCGTGCTCAGTCCCCTCCTGTACTCTCTGTTCACCCATGACTGCATGGCCAGGCACGACTCCAACACCATCATTAAGTTTGCCGACGACACAACAGTGGTAGGCCTAATCACCGACAACGATGAGACAGCCTATAGGGAGGAGGTCAGAGACCTGGCCGTGTGGTGCCAGGACAACAACCTCTCCCTCAATGTGACCAAGACAAAGGAGATGATTGTGGACTACAGGGAAAAAAAGAGGACTGAGCACGCCCCCATTCTCATCGACGGGGCTGTAGTGGAACAGGTTGAGAGCTTCAAGTTCCTTGGTGTCCACATCACCAACGAACTATCATGGTCCAAATACACCAAGACAGTCGTGAAGAGGGCACGACAAAGCCTATTCCCCCTCAGGAGACTGAAAAGATTTGGCATGGGTCCTCAGATCCTCAAAAAATTCTACAGCTGCACCATCGAGAGCATCCTGACTGGTTGCATCACCGCCTGGTATGGCAACTGCTTGGCCTCCGACCGCAAGGCACTACAGAGGGTAGTGCGTACGGCCCAGTACATCACTGGGGCCAAGCTTCCTGCCATCCAGGACCTCTATACCAGGCGGTGTCAGAGGAAGGCCCTCAAAATTGTCAAAGACTCCAGCCACCCTAGTCATAGACTGTTCTCTCTGCTACCGCACGGAAAGCGGTACCGGAGTGCCAAGTCTAGGTCCAAAAGACTTCTCAACAGCTTCTACCCCCAAGCCATAAGACTCCTGAACAGCTAATCATGGCTACCCGGACTATTTGCACTGCCCCCCCCCACCCCACCCTTTTTACGCTGCTGCTACTCTGTTAATTATTTATGCATAGTCACTTTAACTCTACCCACATGTACATATTACTTCAACTACCTCAACTAGCCGGTGCCCCCGCACATTGACTCTGCACCGGTACCCCCCTGTATATATAGCCTCCCTACTGTTATTTTATTTTACTTCTGCTCTTTTTTCTCTCAACACTTTTTTTGTTGTTGTTTTATTTTTAAAAATAAATGCACTGTTGGTTAAGGGCTGTAAGTAAGCATTTCACTGTAATGTCTGCACCTGTTGTATTCGGCGCATGTGACCAATAAAATTTGATTTGATTTGATTTGATTGAAAGGAGTGATTACTGGGGTAGCGGTAAATGTGAAAGCTGACCAACTGAAGGGGAAGATTCCCGGTGTTTGTGATGCTCGTCGTTTGGTGCGACGCAGACAGGGTGATGTGAGTGAGGAAACAGAAGAGTCGTTGTCTGTTCTTTTGAGTTTTGATGTTGAGTCTTTGCCCGACAAAGTGATATGTAAGTTATCCGGTACGAGCTTTTGTGCCGAATACATTACGTTGTTACAGGTGTCAAACTTATGGGCATGTGGCAGCAGTGTGTAGCAGGGAGGTTCCTAGGTGTGCAGAAGGGCATGAGACAAAGGAATGTGTAGCATTGGGGAAAGGGATGTAGCTCAGTTGGTAGAGCATGGCGTTTGCAACGCCAGGGTTGTGGGTTCGATTCCCACGGGGGGCCAGTATGAAAATGTATGCACTCACTTAACTGTAAGTCGCTCTGGATAAGAGCGTCTGCTAAATGACTAAAATGTAAAATGTAAATGTATTGGTATGTGTTAATTGTAGGGGTGCCCATGGGGCTGGGGATCCGAAATGTCCGGTGCGAAAGAGGCAGGTTGAGGTTTTCAGGGTTAGAGTAGTGCAGAAGTTGTCATATGCTGAGGCAATGAAGAACGTTGAGGAAGATGGGTCAAGGGGGAGGGATCCTGAGAAGAACGGTGTGAGTAGTAGAGATGTACCAGTACAGAGGGATAAACCAACAACTGATATATGTTCCAGTAAGATTGGATTTTTGTCATTTATAGCAATGGTTATCAACTGTACTGCAGGGGTGGAATGTAAGTCGCAGAAAATAGAGGTTGTGGTGGCAGCTGCAGAGAGTTATTTGGGTGTGCGAGACTTGACATCAGAAGAGTTAAAGGGTGTGTTAAGTGGTGGTGTCCCATCCCTTCAGGCTGTTGGCCTGAAGTAGGAATACATATATTTAAATAGTGGAGTATGGTAGTTATAATTATCAGAATGTTTTTTTAAAAAATTTTTGTGAGTGTGGTAGTAGATGGTAGGGTATTTGTTGTATATAGGCGTTATACTCCAATCTAATAGGTGGCGGTAGTGCAACATTTATTGGCTGCCAACTGCCGTTAAACCTCATCGAAGAAGAAGAAAACCCCACCGAATAAGAAGTTACGTTAGCTAGAACAACAAGAGCTGCCAATTCAAAGTCAGGTGTCAAGGTAAAATCAAGATTTCTAACAATTCTGTAACGTTTCCATGAATAACCATTAGTAGTCGGATTATTTGTCTACGTCATCATGTGTAAACAATAGCCATTTGAGCTAACGTTAGCTAGCTTGCTTATTGGCAATTAAAACGGCTAGCCAAGCTAACTAGCTATCTGTCTATCATACCAAGCAAGTTTGTTTATCTTCAAAACATTGCTTCAAACGAACTTCTTGTTGGTAATTTGGCTATCTAGCTAGATCGTTTCATCCTAGTGAGAAAGGTGACAGTAAAATTAGTCAGTAAGCTAAATCTAACCCAACTAGCTCAATATTGCTAACGCAAGCTGTACCATCGCCAAAGCAATGCTAGCTACATTTATTAGTAGATTCCTAGTGGATGGAATATTTCGTTCTATTCCTTTATTAGCTAAGCTGTTCCAGTATTTTGTGAAACTCACCCTGTTTGTGAAACTCACCTTACGATTTTGTTTGTGCCTCTTTTGAATCCATGTATAGCCTTCCATGTCTGAACCCAAGTCCCCGGTTTCTTACTGTGGTCTTCCAGCACAGAGAAGCTCACAGTGGGGTCCAGAGATGGTCTTAGTGAAGCTGGAGGACTGTAGTCAACCACTGGAACTCAATGTGATAGTCAAAGAGGAAGAGGAGGAGAGAGAAGTCAAAGAAGAGGAGCTAGGGATTAAAGAGGAGGTGGAGGAGAGAGCGTTCAAAGAAGAAGTGGAGGAGAGAGCATTCAAAGAGGAGGTGGAGGAGAGAGCATTCAAAGAGGAGGTGGAGGTGAGAACATTCAAAGAGGAGGCAGAGGAAAGAGCATTCAAAGAGGAGGTGGAGGAGAGAGCAGTCACAGAAGTGGAGAACTGGGAAGAGGAGGAAGAAGTAGATGGTAACACTGACCCAGGTAAGTTAAGTTGTTTAGGATGGAGAGAGGTTGGTGCATTGTCAGACACAGGGGATTCCATAACTATTGTTGGGTCTTTCCACCAATCTGGTGCCTTTTTCTGAAGAGTAACATGGTTTCACCTAATTTTAAAGGGGCAGTGCAGTTAAAAAACGGGATGTTCCTGTTTCGAAAATAATTCCTGGAATTTCAGCCTGTTCAGTTGGGATGGAGTTTTTGGCCCAGATCACTTTGAAGGGGTTAGCGGGGTAGGCTCTCGAGTCTAGACGATCCTATCCACCATTCAGGGCTGTGTATGTAAATATATGTTCATTTGTATCAATATGCCCACAAGATCAGACTGAGCATTTCAATGGCTAAAGGAGGCTAAGTGAAATAAATGATAAAAAATATATTTGGAGTTATTTTCATGAAATATACACACGCAGTGATATATTAGACATACAGTGATGATGTAAAGTACTGCATGGGGGCTTTAACATTCTGGGTTCTGTTTTCAGCTGGTGGTTAGGAGGCCCAAGTGTCAAACACACGTTAGTTTGGAATTTCGTCATGTAAAAACATGAGCACTGACATTTTCCAGACCTAACACCAGGTTCGGCAATGTACACTACCGTTCCAAAGTTTGGGGTCACATAGAAATGTCCTTGTTTTTGAAAGAAAAGCAATTTTTTTGTCCATTAAAATAACATCAAATTGATCAGAAATACAGTGTAGACATTGTTAATGTTGTAAATGGCTATTATAGCTGGAAACTCCGGGATGCTGACCTTCTAGGCAGAGTTGCAAAGAAAAAGCCTCAGACTCAAATCTCAGACTGGCCAATAAAAAGAAAAGATTAAGATGGGCAAAAGAACACAGACACTTGACTTTTTCTTTGCAACTCTGCCTAGGTCAGCATCCCAGAGTCGCCTCTTCACTGTTGACGTTGAGACTGGTGTTTTGCGGATACTATTTAATGAAGCTGCCAGTTGAGGACCTGTGAGGCGTCTGTTTCTCAAACTAGACACTCATGTATTTGTCCTCTTGCTCAGTTGTGCACCGGGGCCTCCCACTCCTCTTTCTATTCTGGTTAGAGCCAGTTTGCGCTGTTCTGTGAAGGGAGTAGTACACAGCGTTGTACAAGATCTTCAGTTTCTTGGCAATTTCTCGCATGGAATAGCCTTCATTTCTCAGAACAAGAATAGACTGATGGGTTTCAGAACAAACGTATTTGTTTCTGGCCATTTTGATCCTGTAATTGAACCCACAATTGCTGACGCTCCAGATACTCAACCAGTTTCAAGAAGGCCAGTTTTCAGCTGTGCTAACATAATTGCAAAAGTGTTTTCTAATGATCAATTAGCCTTTTAAAATGATAAACTTGGATTAGCAAACACAACGTGCCATTGGAACACAGGACTGATGGTTGCTGATAATGGGCCTCTGTACGCCTATGTAGATAATCCATAAGAAATCAGCCGTTTCCATCTACAATAGCCATTTACAACATTAACAATGTCTACACTGTATTTCGGATCAATTTGATGTTATTTTAATGGACAAAAAAAGTGATTTTCTTTGGAAAACAAGGACATTTCTAAGGGACCCCAAGCTTTTGAACGGTAGTGTACCTGTCTAACATCAGCTCACTTGCGCTAAGGTGGGAGGGGTGACTATTTGAGGCGTGTCCTTTAAAAACACATGCAAAATGGACAGTTTCATGCAGCGCTAAAGGGAACGTTTAAGACCCACAAACAGCAGGTCTTCTAGGTAACGCAGTTGATTTGGAGAGCGGAAGCGCAGCCTATCCAGCCATGACACACAGTGCCCATGGAAGAGAGATGTTCAATTTGTGCTGGTGAATCTCATATTTAGGAACATCAAAAAATGATTGGTTTTCCCCCATTTTGTTTAATTTGATTAAAAACCAAGCATAGCCTACCCTCCTCCTAAATCATGGCTGGTTTAGCAGCATCGGATAGGAGCATCTTTTTATCCTGGCCAGTAGCCCAGTAGCCGATGAATAAAGGGGTTTCAAGTGGTCTGCTGAGAGTGCCTTGAAATACTTTTTTGTCATGTAGTGTATGTGGACACCTGCTCGTCTGAACATCTCATTCCAAAATCATGGGCATTAATATGGAGTTGGTCCCCCCTTTGCTGCTATAACAGCCTCCACTCTTCTGAGAAGGCTTTCCACTAGATGTTGGAACATTGCTGCGGGTACTTGCTTCCATTCAGCCACGAGCAGTAGTGAGGTTGGGCGCTGATGTTGGGCGATTAGGCCGGGCTCGCAGTCGGCGTTCCAATTCATCCCAAAGGTGTTCGATGGGGTTGAGGTCAGGGCTCTGTGCAGGCCAGTCAAGTTCTTCCACACCGATCTCGACAAACCATTTCTGTATGGACCTCGCTTTGTGCACAGGGGCATTGTCATGCTGAAACAGGGAAGTGCCTTCCCCAAACTATTGCCACAAAGTTGGAAGCACAGAATTGTCTAGAATGTAATTGTATGCTGTAGCATTAAGATTTATCTTCACTGGAACCATGAAAAACAGCCCCAGGCCATTATTTCTCCTCCACTAAACTTTACAGTTGGCACTATGCATTCGGGCAGATAGCGTTTTCCTGGCATTTGCCAAACCCAGATTTGTCCATCGGACTGCCAGATGGTGAAGCGTGATTCATCACTCCAGAGAACAAGTTTCCACTGCTCCAGAGTCCAATGGCGGCAGGCTTTACACCACCCCAGCCGACACTTGTTATTGCGCATGGTGATCATTGTTCCAGAAGCAGTTTGGAACTCAGTAGTGAGTGTTGCAACCGAGGACAGATTAATTTTACGCGCTACGTACATCAGCACTAGGCGGTCCTGTTCTGTGAACTTGTGTAGCCTACCACTATCTGTCTTCATTTGAGAGTGGTTACATATCTCAAAGCCCATCCCTCAGAATTTTTACCAAAACAGAGATGGGGTGATCCTTTGTTATTGTTTAATTAAGGATTCTAGCTTTAAAGACAAAGTGCAAAAATGTTTTATATCATATTGTACGACAGCTGATGACACTAACTCTGTAAAATAATGATTTTTAATCAGTTATTTCCTGATAGTTGCTGGTTGAAAATACAATTTACACAGAACCTTCTAATCAGCAGACTTGCGTGGACTGGAGTTTAAGCTTTCCATGGTGATATCACCATGTGGTAAATTGTGACAAAATTCTTGCTGGAGAAAGTTATTTTTGCTAAAAAGCAATTTTGTTCCCATTTTAATGGAAATCTACACTGAATAAAAATATAAACGCAACATGTAAAGTGTTGGTCACATGTTTCATGAGCTGAAATAAAAGATCCCAGAAATGTTTCATATGCACAAAAAGCTTATTTATCTGAAGTTTAGGGCACAAATTTGTTTACATCCCTGTTAGTGAGCATTTCTCCTTTGCCAAGATATATTCCATCCACCTGACAGGTGTGGCATATCAAGAAGCTGATTAAACAGCATTATCATTACACAGTGCACCTTGTGCTGGGGACAATAAAAGGCCACTCTAAAATGTGCACTTTCGTCACACAACTCAATGCTACAGATGTCTCAAGTTTTGAGGGAGCATGCTGTTGGCAAGCTGACTGCAGTAATGTCCACCAGAGTTGTTTCCAGATTATTTAATGTTAATTTCTCTACCATAAGCCGCCTCCAACGTTGTTTTAGAGTATTTGGCAGTAGGTCCAACCGGCCTCACCACTGCAGACCATGTGTAACCACGCCAGCACAGGACCTCCACATCCGGCTTCTTCACCTGCGGGATCATCTGAGACCAGCCACCCAGACAGCTGATGAAACTGTGGGTTTGCACAACTGAAGAATTCTGCACAAACTGTCAGAAATCGATTCAGGGAAGCTCATCTACATGCTCATCGTCCTCACCAGGGTCTTGACCTGACTGCAGTTCGGTGTCGTAACCGACTTCAGTGTGCAAATGCTCACCTTCGATGGCCACTTGCACGCTGGAAAAGTGTGCTCTTCACGTATGAATCCCGGTTTCAACTGTACCGGCGTCGTGTGGGCGAGCGGTTTGCTGATGTCAATGTTGTGAACAGAGTGCCCCATGGTGGCGGTGAGGTTATGGTATGGGCAGGCATAAGCTACGTACAATTAACAAGGTAGTGTGGTGAAGGAGGCGCAACAGTGCCTCTTCAACCTAAGGAGGCTGAATAATTTAGTCTTGGTCCCTAAGACCCTCACAAACTTTTACAGATGCACAATTGAGAGCATCCTGTCGGGCTGTATCACCGCCTGGTACAGCAACAGCACCGCCCACAACCGCAGGGCTCTCCAGAGGGTGGTGCGGTCTGCACAATGCATCACCGGGGGCACACTGCCTGCCCTCCAGGACACCTACAGCACCCAATGTCACAGGAAGGCCAAAAAGATAATCAAGGACATCAACCACACGAGCCATGGCCGGTTCACCCCGCTGCCATCCAGAAGCCGAGGTCAGTACAGGTGCATCAAAGCTGGGACCGAGAGACTGAAAAACAGCTTCTATCTCAAGGCCATCAGACTATTAAATAGCCATCACTAGCCGGCTACCACCCGGTTACTCAACCCTGCACCTTAGAGGCTGCTGCCCTATATACATAGACATGGAATCACTGGTCAATTTAATAATGGAACACTAGTCACTTTAATCATGTTTCCATACTGCGTTACTCATTTCATATGTACAGTGGGGGAAAAAAGTATTTGATCCCCTGCTGATTTTGTATGTTTGCCCACTGACAAAGTCATGATCAGTCTATAATTTTAATGGTAGGTTTATTTGAACAGTGAGAGACAGAATAACAACAAAATAATCCAGAAAAACGCATGTCAAAAATGTTATAAATTGATTTGCATTTTAATGAGGGAAATAAGTATTTGACCCCTCTGCAAAACATGACTTAGTACTTGGTGGCAAAACCCTTGTTGGCAATCACAAAGGTCAGATGTTTCTTGTAGTTGGCCACCAGGTTTGCACACATCTCAGGAGGGATTTTGTTCCACTCCTGTTTTGCAGATCTTCTCCAAGTCATTAAGGTTTCGAGGCTGACGTTTGGCAACTTGAACCTTCAGCTCCCTCCACAGATTTTCTATGGGATTAAGGTCTGGAGACTGGCTAGGCCACTCCAGGACCTTAATGTGCTCCTTCTTGAGCCACTCCTTTGTTGCCTTGGCCGTGTGTTTTGGGTCATTGTCATGCTGGAATACCCATCCACGACCCATTTTCAATGCCCTGGCTGAGGGAAGGAGGTTCTCACCCAAGATTTGACAGTACATGGCCCTGTCCATAGTCCCTTTGATGCGGTGAAGTTGTCCTGTCCCCTTAGCAGAAAAACACCCCCAAAGCATAATGTTTCCACCTCCATGTTTGACGGTGGGGATGGTGTTCTTGGGGTCATAGGCAGCATTCCTCCTCCTCCAAACACGGCGAGTTGAGTTGATGCCAAAGAGCTCCATTTTGGTCTCATCTGACCACAACACTTTCACCCAGTTCTCCTCTGAATCATTCAGATGTTCATTGGCAAACTTCAGACGGTCCTGTATATGTGCTTTCTTGAGCAGGGGGACCTTGCGGGCGCTGCAGGATTTCAGTCCTTCACAGCGTAGTGTGTTACCAATGGTTTTCTTGGTGACTATGGTCCCAGCTGCCTTGAGATCATTGACAAGATCCTCCCGTGTAGTTCTGGGCTGATTCCTCAAAGTTCTCATGATCATTGCAACTCCATGAGGTGAGATCTTGCATGGAGCCCCACGTCGAGGGAGATTGACAGTTCTTTTGTGTTTCTTCCATTTGCAAATAATCGCACCAACTGTTGTCACCTTCTCACCAAGCTGCTTGGCGATGGTCTTGTAGCCCATTCCAGCCTTGTGTAGGTCTGCAATCTTGTCCCTGACATCCTTGGAGAGCTCTTTGGTCTTGGCCATGGTGGAGAGTTTGGAATCTGATTGATTGATTGCTTCTGTGGACAGGTGTCTTTTATACAGGTAACAAGCTGAGATTAGGAGCACTCCCTTTAAGAGTGTGCTCCTAATCTCAGCTCGTTACCTGTATAAAAGACATCTGGGAGCCAGAAATCTTTCTGATTGAGAGGGGGTCAAATACTTATTTCCCTAATTAAAATGCAAATCATTTTATAACATTTTTGACATGCGTTTTTCTTTTTCTTTTTTGTTATTCTGTCTCTCACTGTTCAAATAAACCTACCATTAAAATTATAGACTGATAATTTCTTTGTCAGTGGGCAAACGTACAAAATCAGCAGGGGATCAAATACTTTTTTCCCTCACTGTATATACTTTATTCTATTCTACTGTATTTGTAAATGCTTCTCCCGACATTCCTCGTCCTAATATTTATATATTTCTTAATTCCATTATTTTACTTTTAGATTTGTGTGTGTTGTTGTGAATTATTAGATACTACTGCACTGTTGGAGCTAGGAACACAAAAGCATTTCGCTACACCCGCAATAACATCTGCGAAATATGTATATGTGACCAATAACATTTGATTTGATTTGAACAGCCTAATTAACTCTATGCGAAGGAGATGTCGCGCTGCGTGAGGCAAATTCTGGTCACACCAGATACTGACTGGTTTTCTGATTCACGGCCCTACCTTTTTTTTTTTTTAAAGGTATCTGTGACCAACAGATGCATATCTTTATTCCGAGTCATGTGAAATCCATATATTATGGCCTGATGAATTTTTTTCAGTTGACTGATTTCCTTATGAACTGAAACGAAGTAAAACCTTTGAATTTGTTGCATGTTGCGTTTTATATTTTTGTTCAGTGTATTAAAGTAAGGTACCTAATTGTTACCCAGTAAATTATTTGATATTGATATTAAAACAGCTGCATTGGGCCTTTAAACAAGTATTTTAAAGACCGTTTCAATGCTGTTCCTGATTCTAACCCCATATCTGTTCATATTACCACAGGAGAGACCTCCAACCCAGGTTCAGACAGTGAGCCCAGTTCCACAGCATCAGGAAACCATAAACAACACAGACAGAGGAACTCAAGACAGAAACATCACCATTGCATGGACTGCTTCACTAGTTTCTATGAGCCAGAGGAGTTGAGAAGGCACACTTGTAGGCCCCACCCCTGCTCAGATTGCAGAGGCAGTTTTATTTGTCCAACTCACCTCAAATCAAAACATACTCAAAAAAGGAAGATGTATCTATGTGGTCAATGTGGGAAGAGATTTCAAACACCAAGCAAACTAAAGACGCACCAGAGAACTCACACAGGAGAGAAGCCATACCACTGCTCTGTTTGTGGGAAGGGTTTCAGTCAGTCGAACCAGCTAAAGACACACCAGAGAACTCACACAGGACAGAAGCCTTACCATTGTACTCAGTGTGGAAAGAGTTTCAGTTGGTTACACAGCCTGACGACACACCAGATAACGCACACAGGGGAGAAGCCTTACCACTGCTCTCAATGTGGAAAGAATTTCAGTCTGGTAGGAAACCTAAAGAGACACCAGTTAACCCACACAGTAGAGAAGCCTTACTGCTGCTCTCATTGTGGAAAGAGTTTCAGTCAGTTACACCACCTAAAGACACACCAGTTAATTCACACAGGAGAGAAGCCATACCACTGCTCTCAATGTGGGAAGGATTTCAGTCATCCAAAAGACTTAAAGTCACACCAGAGAACTCACACAGGAGAGAAGCCGTTCCACTGCGCCCAATGTGGAAAGAGTTTCAGTCAGTTATCAACACTGAAAAAACACCAGCTGACTCACACAGGAGAGAAGCCTTATCACTGCTCTCAATGTGGGAAGCGTTTCACCAGGTTATATCAACTGAAGGCACACCAGATAACTCACATAGAAGATAAGCCTTACCACTGCTCTCAATGTGGGGATAGTTTCACCAGTTTATATTTCCTAAAGAAACACCAGCTAATTCACACGGGAGAAAAGGCATTCCAGTGCTCCCAGTGTGGGAAGAGTTTCGGACAATCATCAACCCTGAAGACACACCAGATAACTCACACAGGAGAGAAGCCGTTCCACTGCTCCCAGTGTGGGAAGAGTTTCAGTCATTCATCAACTCTGAAGACACATCAGATAACTCACACAGGAGAGAAGCCTCACCGCTGCTCCCAGTGTGGGAAGAGTTTCAGTCAATCATCAACTTTGAAGAAACATCAGAGAACTCACACAGGAGAAAAGCTGTGTCATCAGATCTGAAGACACCAGCTTGCTCACATAGGGGAGAAGCCTTAACTCTGCTATCAATGTGGGTAAAGTTTCACCAGTTTATATTAATAACAAAAAATACCAACTAATTATGACTAACAATAACTTACCTGGTTAAATAAATGCAAAGGAGTGTGGAACCTGCTCCCTTTGTGGAAAGCTTCAGTCAGTCATCAAATTTGAAGACACACCATTTAACTCTCACAGTTGAGAAACCGTACCACTGCTCTGTATGAGGAAACGGTTCAGTCGCGTAGGAGACATAAAGAAACACCAGCTAACTCGCACCAGAGAGAAGCCTTACCATGTTCTGGCGTTTCAATATTGTTTATTGAAATAAAGCTGGTATGATGATAACGGTTTATTGTGAACATATCACTATTTCAGGAATCACCAAAAAGGCAGCACTGCAGAGAAAAGGCGGTTTTACAGAAACTGTATCTGTTTTATTGGTGATTAGGGGACATGGTTTGTCATTGTCAGTATTTCCACTAAACAGCTGTCTGTTTTGGAATGCAATACTTCTATAACAGCAGACCTTCAGCAGACATCCAGTTGATTTTCTAGAGGACGCGCCCACAACGGACAATTCAGTGAAGTTGTATTTGCCGTTGTGGAATCCGTAGCTAATATCTGTCCATAGAGAATCCTCAGTAATTACAGACATCATATCCATAGCTAATATCAGTCCATAGAGAATCCTCAGTAATCACAGACATCATATCCATAGCTAATATCTGTCCATAGAGAATCCTCAGTAATTACAGACATCATATCCATAGCTAATATCAGTCCATAGAGAATCCTCAGTAATTACAGACATCATATCCATAGCTAATATCAGTCCATAGAGAATCCACAGTAATCACAGACATCATATACGTAGCTAATATCTGTCCATAGAGAATCCTCAGTAATCACAGACATCATATCCATAGCTAATATTGTTCCATAGAGAATCCTCAGTAATCACAGACATAATATCCATAGCTAATATCTGTCCATAGAGAATCTTCAGTAATCACAGACATCATATACGTAGCTAATATCTGTCCATAGAGAATCCTCAGTAATCAGACATCATATCCATAGCTAATATCAGTCCATAGAGAATCCTCAGTAATCACAGACATCATATCCATAGCTAATATCTGTCCATAGAGAATCCTCAGTAATCACAGACATAATATCCATAGCTAATATCTGTCCATAGAGAATCCTCAGTAATCAGACATCATATCCATAGCTAATATCTTCTAGTTGGATTTCTATAATCTTTTTTTTCTTCCTAAAGCTAAAATAATAAAATGTAATTTAGTCACAAATATATGCAACAAAAACTTCTAAATGGCAGAAAATAACCAAAAATGAATAAACATATTGTATTTCAATTACTAAGCTCAGTCTCCTGTCTCACTTTATTATGGAGGGTTGAAGGTTCTTTATTTCTGGTGCTTTACAGGTAGGCTATACTGTAAGTATAATATACAGTGGGGGAAAAAAGTATTTAGTCAGCCACCAATTGTGCAGGTTCTCCCACTTAAAAAGATGAGAGAGGCCTGTAATTTTCATCATAGGTACACGTCAACTATGACAGTCAAAATGAGGAAAACAATTCCAGAAAATCACATTGTAGGATTTTTTATGAATTTATTTGCAAATTATGGTGGAAAATAAGTATTTGGTCAATAACAAAAGTTTCTCAATACTTTGTTATATACCCTTTGTTGGCAATGACACAGGTCAAACGTTTCTGTAAGTCTTCACAAGGTTTTCACACACTGTTGCTGGTATTTTGGCCTATTCCTCCATGCAGATCTCCTCTAGAGCAGTGATGTTTTGGGGCTGTAGCTGGGCAACACAGACTTTCAACTCCCTCCAAAGATTTTCTATGGGGTTGAGATCTGGAGACTGGCTAGGCCACTCCAGGACCTTGAAATGCTTCTTACGAAGCCACTCCTTCGTTGCCCGGGCGGTGTGCTTGGGATAATTGTCATGCTGAAAGACCCAGCCATGTTTCATATTCAATGCCCTTGCTGATGGAAGGAGGTTTTCAATCAAAATCTCACGATACATGGCCCCATTCATTCTTTCCTTTACACGGACCAGTCGTCCTGGTCCCTTTCCAGAAAAACAGCCCCAAAGCATGATGTTTCCACCCCCATGCTTCACAGTAGGTATGGTGTTCTTTGGATGCAACTCAGCATTCTTTGTCCTCCAAACACGACGAGTTGAGTTTTTACCAAAAAGTTATATTTTGGTTTCATCTGACCATATGACATTCTCCCAATCCTCTTCTGGATCATCCAAATGCACTCTAGCAAACTTCAGACGGGGGGACACATCCAGCACTGAAAGTCCCTGGCGGCGTAGTGTGTTACTGATGGTAGGCTTTGTTACTTTGGTCCCAGCTCTCTGCAGGTCATTCATTAGGTCCCCCCGTGTGGTTCTGGGATTTTTGCTCACCGTTCTTGTGATCATTTTAACCCCACCAGGGTGAGATCTTGCGTGGAGCCCCAGATCGAGGGAGATTATCAGTGGTCTTGTATGTCTTCCATTTCCTAATAATTGCTCCCACAGTTGATTTCTTCAAACCAAGCTACTTACCTATTGCAGATTCAGTCTTCCCAGCCTGGTGCAGGTCTACAATTTTGTTTCTGGTGTCCTTTGACAGCTCTTTGGTCTTGGCCATAGTGGAGTTTGGAGTGTGACTGTTTGAGGATGTGGACAGGTGTCTTTTATACTGATAACAAGTTCAAACAGGTGCCATTAATACAGGTAACGAGTGGAGGACAGAGGAGCCTCTTAAAGAAGAAGTTACATGTCTGTGAGAGCCAGAAATCTTGCTTGTTTGTAGGTGACCAAATACTTATTTTCCACCATAATTTGCAAATAAATTCATTAAAAATCCTACAATGTGATTTTCTGGATTTTTTTTCTCTCCATTTGTCTGTCATAGTTGATGTGTACCTATGATGAAAATTACAGGCCTCTCTCATCTTTTTAAGTGGGAGAACTTGCACAATTGGTGGCTGACTAAATACTTTTTCCCCCCACTGTACACTCTAAGGCAGTGGCGGTCAGTGCTGTTTAAGATAAGGATGATAATTTTTTATAAGCATGGCTTTATTTCTATTACAGCATATTGGATGACTGTCATTCATATTCCATTCACCCAGATCAATGTAACCTCGATAGGTTTAGGCTGCTACATGATACAAAAATGTTCACTATACGCGTCATGAGGTTGCTACAACCTGGCCTCTGAATGAAAGTTTAAAACATAGGTGCACAGGTATAGATAATTCAGAGTAATCAAGGTGACAGACAGTGACACATTCAATACCGCATTGCACACTTGCCTGCATCTAGCTGATCTATGGTGTAATCATTACTCATTAGTCCAACAATTGCAAATTAGAGTTTCTATTGGACAAAGGTATGTTCATCCCCGTTTCGTTCCATTTGCTTCCGTTTAAGAAACGTTTTTCAACAGAATCTACGGAATGAACACACCCCTGATCACACGCAAACAGTTCACTTTCATAGCAGCCACTTAAAAAGAGAGAGGTGGTCCTCTGTAGCTCAGCTGGTAGAGCACGGCGCTTGTAACGCCAAGGTAGTGGGTTCGATCCCCGGGACCACCCATACACAAAAAAAAATGTATGCACGCATGACTGTAAGTCGCACAGAGCCTACATCATTGCCTACTAGAACTAACGTGTTAGTAAACCCGCTACAATCATGCAGTACAGTGTACAGTCAGAAAGCAGTGTAGCAGTTACACCGGCGGGCCCCGGTGGCAATAAATTAATAAAACCAAAAGCCATAGCCAGCTAGCTAACATAACATCCCTCTCTGTTTGAGCCGGGTGTTTGAGTAGGCAAAACTAGCTAGCTGCATTTGCTAGCTAAGTGAAAGTAAAACAAAAAAAATGTACAACCAGATACAGCTATCTCTCCCTCTCTCTCTCTTCTTAATTTTGGAAGAAATTAATTTGTTAACTGTTCAACTATTGTGTTTCTCTCTCTTTGAGTCAACTACTCACCACATTTTATGCACTGCAGTGCTAGCTAGCTGTGGCGTATGCTTTCAGTACTAAATTAATTATCTGATCCTTTGATTGGGTGTATAACATGTCAGTTCATGCTGCAAGAGCTCTGATAGATTGGAGGAAGTCCTCCGGAAGTTGTCATAATTACTGTGTAAGTCTATGGAAGGGGGTGAGAACCAAGAGCCTCCTAGGTTTTATATTGAAGTCAATGTACCCAGAGGAGGACAGAAGCTACTACTGTCAAAGTTCAAACTCAACGGGCCCTGTACAGGGCTCAAAACAACTGCTAATAGTTTAACAGGTTACTAAGGCCTTTTCACACCAACTGAGTTGTGTTTGACTTGGTGAGAAAGGGCCTTTACAGGTGTAGTAGGTGTGGAGGACGGGGATTGGAAAGTAGGCTGTCTGACCAAACTACACAACTCTGTGGAAAAGTTAATATGTGGAACAGATAACATGTGGAACAGTAACTGTGTGTAACACATGACATATGGTAATGATCACAGAAATGGAGTAAAAATGTTTAAAGCAATTATATAGTAATTAATGATGAATTACATTGTCAATCAATCAATCAAATACCTTTTACATGTAGAATGTTTTTAACAAATGAACATATTATTAAGTGAAAGTGCTGAATAGTACCAGAGCTTAAACCCTTATAGACCCTAGTATGTCTTGGGGATCCCCTGTTATTGGTAATGGTGAGAGGTTAGCATGTCTTGGGGATCCCCTGTTATTGGTAATGGTGAGAGGTTAGCGTGTCTTGGGGATCCCCTGTTATTGGTAATGGTGAGAGGTTAGCATGTCCCCTGCTATTGGTGATGGTGGAAGGTAAGCATGTCTTGGTGGTCCCCTGTTATTGGTAATGGTGAGAGATTAGCATGTCTTGGGGATCCCATGTTATTAGTAATGGTGAGAGGTTAGCATGTCTTGGGGTTCCCCTGTTATTGGTAATGGTGAGAGGTTAGCATGTCTTGGAGGTCCCCTGTAATTGGTAATGGTGAGACGTTAGCATGTCTTGGGGATCTCCTATTATTGGTAATGGTGAGAGGTTAGCATGTCTTGGGGATCCCCTGTTATTGGTAATGGTGAGAGCTTAGCATAGTTTGGGGATCCCCTGTTATTGGTAATGGTGAGAGGTTAGCATATCTTGGAGGTCCCCTGCTATTGGTAATTGTGAGAGGTTAGCATGTATTGGGGATCCCCTGTTATTGGTAATGGTCAAAGGTTAGCATATCTTGGAGGTCACCTGTTATTGGTAATGGTGAGAAGTTAGCATGTCCCCTGTTATTGGTAATGATGAGAGGTTAGCATCTCTTGGGGATCCCCTGTTATTGGTAAAAGTGAGAGGTTAGCATATCTTGGGGTCCCCTGTTATTGGTGATGGTGAGAGGTTATAATGTCTTGGGGATCCCCTGTTATTGGTAATGGTGAGAGGTTAGAATGTCTTGGAGGTCCCCTGTAATTGATAATGGTGAGACGTTAGCATGTCTTGGGGATCTCCTATTATTGGTAATGGTGAGAGGTTAGCATATTTTGGAGGTCACCTGCTATTGGTAATTGTGAGAGGTTAGCATGTATTGGGGATCCCCTGTTATTGGTAATGGTCAAAGGTTAGCATATATTGGAGGTCCCCTGCTATTGGTAATTAGGAGAGGTTAGCATGTTTTGGGGATAACCTGTTATTGGTAATCGTGAGAGGTTAGCACGTCTTGGGGATCCCCTGTTATTGGTAATGGTGAGAGGTTGGCATGTTTGGGGGTATGATCTTTGTGCCTCTGTAAATGTCACACTCACCATTATTCACGATTTGTTCAGCATGATCTGTAACCATGGTAGCATCCTCATTAATGTAGAAGGGTTCAGAAACATATTCTATATTTACAATTAGTGACTCCAAAATGAAACAACACATTATTTACCATTCATTTATATTGGGCACAACATAATCTGAAGCAAAACTAAAACGAACTGCAAATGCATCCTATAAATTTGTAGAGTCCCACGCTTGATGTAGTCATTGCATGCTAGGAATATAGAACCAAGCACTAAACTTTTGACTACTTTAATACACATATACTGTAAGTGACACCTTCAAATGGAAGGACTCGATACATAAAGTGCTTTCATTTTGTGAAGGAACATTTTATGTTTGTGCTTTTCTAATAACCAATTTGACTGGGCTCATGCAAGTGACTGATTGATCATGCCTGGGAGGAATCCTTACTATCAGTATAAGCAATTTGTCTGTACGCCCAGAACATTGTTTTGATGACCGAAAGGGGTGTCTCAGTTTCAAGGTCTCAGGTATTGGTCGGTCACATGCATGAACCAAACGTTAATGATGAATTAATGATGAATAATGTATAAGCTAAATCATGCAAATATAACTTGTCTGTGTAAGTAGTATATAAGAGAACTTGATTCATTTAAGATTGACTTCAGGTGTATTTTAATAGTAGTGTTAAATAATACACATTGGCAGTTAAGCGTATTATATTATGACTGTTGCCTTCCGTTGTGATGGTGATGATGTTTGTTTTGATTATAATTGTTAGGTGGAGGTTGCTAGCTACAATGTTACCTTCAACCTAGCCTAGCCTTTAGCTAGATAGCTGCTCTGCACTGCAAGCTAACTTGACTTGCAATAAAATTAGAGAAACAAGTTGATGAAAAAGTAACTATACAAAACATGTTTTATTATCACCTGAAACAATATATTTATCCTGTCTTGAATGAAAAGGTCATATTTTGCTATCTCCCCAAATAAATGTGATCTCTGATGAGAGACAGGCTCTCCTCCATCTTGCGTTACAAACACTAGACTTGTCCATTGATATAGGTAATGAAATACGTCACGATGTCTGCTTAGGAGTGTTTTAACAATGCATCTTTCTTACAACGGCCAAAGATGTAACATGCTTTTCCCTAAACACCACGAAGAGAAAACATTTGAAAAGTGTATCGTTGAGGCACGTGTCAACACTGATAGGATCTAAAGATAGGCAGCACTGCTCTCTGTGCCCTGAATGCCCCCTTTAACTTTTATTTTCACATTTTGCTGCCTTAAAATTTAATCTGAAAAATTATTTGATTGTATTATTTTTCCTACAGATCTACACAACCTACTTAACATTTACTAAGTGAAAAGGTTCTATAATTTAGCAAATTAAGAAAAAATAACTGAAATAACATAATTTGAGTTAATACTTGGTGGAAGAACATTTGGCAGCCCTTACAGCTGTGAATCATTTGGAATAAGATTTTACCAACTTTGCACAACTCTAAGGGCTACACATATCCATTGTTTTTGTCAACATTGCTCAAGCTCAATATATTTGTTTGGGAATCATTGATGGATTGCAATATTTAAGCCTTGTTTCTGATTTTTAAGCAAATTTAAGTCAGGACTGAGACTGGACCATTCAGGAACACTCAACACCTCTACGAAATCCATTTGGACGTCTTTGGCAAAAACATTTGTGTAATTGTCTCGCTGAAAAATAAAATTATCCCAGGGTTTTCAGAAGACTGAGGCTGGTTTTCCTATAACCTTTTACCTGGGCTTTGCTCCTTTCATATTTAATTGGATCCTGACAAAATCCCCACTCCCTGCCAACTGCAAGCATACCCATAACATGATGCTGCCACAACAATACTTGAAAATAGTGTTTCACTCTTTGTTGTGTTGGATTGGATTTGACCCAACTTTGTAGTTTTATATTTATGCCAAAAGTATTGTCTTGCAGTAATACTTAACAGCCTTGTTGCAAACAGAATTGATTATTTGGAGTGAATTTTTTTAATACACTTTTCTTTCTTTTCACTTTGTCACACACAGGTGGTGAAAAAGTACCCAATTGTCATATTTGTGTAAAAGTAAAAATACCTTAATAGAAAATGACTGAAGTAAAAGTCACCCAGTAGAATTCTGCTTGAGTAAAAGTATTTGGTTTAAAATATACTTCAGTATCAAAAGTAAATGTAATTGCTAAAATATACTTAAGTGTCAAAAGTAAAAGTATAAATCATTTCAAATGTCTTATATTAAGCAGACCACCATATAAATATATTAATTTACAGATAGCCAGGGGCACACTCAGACATCATTTACAAATGAAGCATGTGTGTTTAGTGAGTCCGCCAGATCAGAGGCAGTAGGGATGACATGGGATGTTCTGTTGATAAATGCGTGAATTTGACAATTTTTCTGTCCTGCTAAGCATTTAAAATGTAACGAGTACTTTTGGGTGTCAAGGAAAAGGTATGGAGTAAAAAGTACAATATTTACTTTAGGAATGTAGTGAAGTAAAAGTAAAAGTTGTCAAAAATATAAATAGTGAAGTAAAGTGCAGAAACCCCCCCCAAAACTACTTAAGTAGTACTTTAAAGTATTTTTACTTAAATACTTTACACCGCTGGTCATACAGGCCGGTAATATGGAGTGAATGCAATGATGTTGATCCCTTTTGTATTTTAAAGTATCGTGGTGGCAGCATCATGTTATGGATATGCTTGTCACCGGCAGGGAAGTGGATTATGAATAGGTTCTGAAAGAGGGAACATGAACTACTTGAGAAAGGAAAATTAGCTAGAAAGTCACAGTCTTGTATGCCACATTATTGTAGCTATTATAAAGCTATTCCTCCTGAAACTTGAACAAATATAGATTTTCATGACATTTAATCCACAGATGGGTCCTTTGGAGGAAGGATTGTTGACATATATTTAACGTTTGTATCTTAAAGCATAATTGAGAATAACTAATTGAAGTTGGAACATTCAGTAAAGGCTGAACGGAACATGACGAGAGGTGGGGAGGGTGTTGTTTTCCTCCAATCAAGTTGATTGTTGAAGTTACATCGACATTCTTGTCATATTGGCTTAGGTGTGATGGTAGAAATAACTTTAACATTGAGCATTGATCAATGCTTATTTAAGAAGCCGGTGGCTGACGGCTTCTTAATGTTATGATACGGTTTGCCTAATGAACACAACCCTGATTCTGATCCAACAAATTACATTTAACATTATTGAGATGATTGTGATATTAAAGTTGACTGTTATTATGACTGTTTGACATATTATGACTTTTTGGTATATGACCCTGTTAGTGGGACAATTTGCAGGAGTATAAAGCAGAGGCTCCTATCATCAGGTCTTCAGTCATCCCAGATATAACAGCTGCCATAGAGGTCAAGGCTATTACCAAAGCAGCAGTTAAACTGGACAACCTTCTATTCAACTCATTCACAGGCAGACAGGAACACTCCATTTTCCCCATTATTTAAATCAGTCTTCCAATAGCTAGGACGAGTCCCCTGCTCCCCCAGAGACGCTTGTGTTCCAACAGCTGCAGCTGAAGGGAGGGTGTGGGATTCCCAGTTTTATTGATGTTCTCTGTTATGGACTTTACTTTTCTTGTCCTTGACTGTGTCTTTCTGCAATCTATGTTGGGGTGACATTTGAAAGTCTAAAAATAAAGCTGTCCAAAAAGAAGCAGGTATTTGACTGGTCTGTTTAATAATGGCCATATCAGGTATTAGTCTGTTTCGTATATGGTCATATCCTCTGGTGCACGGCTCAAATGGCATCAGATCTGCCAATAAAGCAAAAACAAATTACTTTAGATATGTTGCTGTGGAAGCTGGATGTATTTCTGACACACCCGTTTCTGAACATGGCCATATTGGACTTGGAAATGATCTGTTGCTTTTGCAGGCTTCTTGTAACTCTGCTATCGACTGTATGGGAACAAATTGGAGTTTCAAGAACCGCTCAGCAGATGTGGTTTGATACCATCTCTGACGGAGGGTAATAAAGCAATCCAAAACAGCTTTAGGCTGCATGTATTTCTGACACCCAGTTTGGAACATGGCCATGTTTGGAAAAGGTCACTGGCAGGGGGTAATCATTTTGGAGTTGTTTGTCTTAAGATCTTTAAAGCTGAAAAACACAACAGCTCCACATTTGATCCAAGTGTTTATCCTTGTAAATGTATTAGATTAATATTAAATTTAACCCTCCATTAACTTCACACTGCATGCTGAAAGGTGAAGACCTGTACCTCCTTCTTTAAGAGGCTCCTCTGTCCTCCACTCGTTACCTGTATTAATGGCACCTGTTTGAACTTGTTATCAGTATAAAAGACACCTGTCCACAACCTCAAACAGTCACACTCCAAACTCCACTATGGCCAAGACCAAAGAGCTGTCAAAGGACACCAGAAACAAAATTGTAGATCTGCACCAGGCTGGGAAGACTGAATCTGCAATAGGTATGCAGCTTGGTTTGAATAAATCAACTGTGGGAGCAATTATTAGGAAATGGAAGACATACAAGACCACTGATAATCTCCCTCGATCTGGGGCTCCACGCAAGATCTGACCCCGTGGGGTCAAAATGATCACAAGAACGGTGAGCAAAAATCCCAGAACCACACGGGGGGACCTAGTGAATGACCTGCAGAGAGCTGGGACCAAAGTAACAAAGCCTACCATCAGTAACACACTACGCCACCAGGGACTCAAATCCTGCAGTGCCAGACGTGTCCCCCTGCTTAAGCCAGTACATGTCCAGGCCCGTCTGAAGTTTGCTAGAGTGCATTTGGATGATCCAGAAGAGGATTGGGAGAATGTCATATGGTCAGATGAAACCAAAATAGAACTTTTTGGTAAAAACTCAACTCGTCGTGTTTGGAGGACAAAGAATGCTGAGTTGCATCCAAAGAACACCATACCTATTGTGAAGCATGGGGGTGGAAACATCATGCTTGGGGCTGTTTTTCTGCAAAGGGACCAGGACGGCTAATCCGTGTAAAGGAAAGAATGAATGGGGCCATGTATCGTGAGATTTTGAGTGAAAACCTCCTTCCATCAGCAAGGGCATTGAAGATGAAATGTGGCTGGGTCTTTCAGCATGACAATGATCCCAAACACACCGCCCGGGCAACGAAGGAGTGGCTTCGTAAGAAGCATTTCAAGGTCCTGGAGTGGCCTAGCCAGTCTCCAGATCTCAACCCCATAGAAAATCTTTGGAGGGAGTTGAAAGTCCGTGTTGCCCAGCGACAGCCCCAAAACATCACTGCTCTAGAGGAGATCTGCATGGAGGAATGGGCCAAAATACCAGCAACAGTGTGTGAAAACCTTACAGAAAACGTTTGACCTATGTCATTGCCAACAAAGGGTATATAACAAAGTATTGAGACACTTTTGTTATTGACCAAATACTTATTTTCCACCATCATTTGCAAATAAATTCATTTTGTCTGTCATAGTTGACGTGTACCTATGATGAAAATTACAGGCCTCTCTCATCTTTTTAAGTGGGAGAACTTGCACAATTGGTGGCTGACTAAATACTTTTTTCCCCACTGTATGCTGTGGAACACAGAGAGATCCGATACAGGCCAGCACATTATTCTGACCTTATTAGTCAACCATGAGGTCCTCACATTGCTGACACCGTAATATATTTAAAGCGAGATATGTGATCTGGGAAATAAGATCTGTATTAACTGAGCCAAGATTGGTTGTTTTGTGGATCCATGCCACAGCATGTGACATTTCATTTCCAGATTTAGATTTTTACTGGCTGTGACATTTTAATGGATTGAGTCATGGAGGAAAAAAATGCTGATGTGAGCAAAGGCTCTGGGGTGTCTCAGGCAAACTCCTGCCTGTGGTGATAAAACTACTTTGCGATCATTTAAAGCACCCTTAAAATGTATTGGATCAAGAGTTACTATCCGATCCTCCCAAGGCCCTGCTAAAATACATTTAAAATGTCAATAACAGATTTATAATGAGAGTTTACTCAAGTGCTTAATGACATTTGTCAGTTAATAACAGTATATAAGGGGCCTGCAACTCCTGTTCTGGACAGCCCATCCACATGGCGTGCAGGCTCTTGTTCCACCCCAGCTCTAACACAGTGGGTTCAGCTAAATCAGAGAGGAAGTGGCGAAGTGAGAGGTTTTACTCCTCTCAAAATATGCCCACGAACATAAGTCCACAATGAGAGAGTGTTGAATTTGGTCAACAAAAAATGGAATTGATCATTTGCTACTTAAGGCTTATTTGATCTAATAAAAGTTTTGTAATGGTTAGGTTGTTGAGAACGCCCTGATATAAGTGGACGCATGTGGCATTTCAGTTGTGCCTGTTGTCATAGAGATAGATAGAGGACTCATCATGGATGTAACCTGTTTTAACATGGACATTGCCATTGAGAGCTTCCACCATTTTAAAATAGTCAACTGGGTGGGGATTCCTATGAGTTGGGAGCCGTCAGCCAATGAAGAATAATACAACTGATACTTTAAAATAGATTTAGCCTCAATGACGCTGTGCATGCTGTCACAGATGCTATAATGACACAGATAGATGTATGTATATATGTTAATTCTTACATTCATGCCCTCAGTTTATGCTAAATGCTATTGCTCCTTTCTTATGTTTATCCTGGTAGTCTCCTAAATGTGTAGCTATATGTTACGTCCATTCCCTTTACCTGGTCACCTGGTACTACCTGGTCATTCATTCACCTGTGTTCCTGATATGTTTCCCTCTTGTTTCCCTTCCAGACCACCACATCCTTCCACAACTTAACCTTCCTACCAGCTTTACAAGCTCCAACTCTTAAACCCCAAACCTTAATGAAAATCCATTCCAAACCCTCTCCCCATGTGCTCTGGGTTAGTGTTCAAATGTGTTTAATAAACACCCTAAATCTGGATTCTTCCTCTCCATCTCCTCAATGCATTATTCTTGCCGATTCGCCATGTTGGCAGCAACAATCCTAAACCAGTCAGTCATATAGAAAACGTCCTAATACAGTTTGTTTTAGAAACTCATAATCCTAAACATCATCTTTAATTTAGCGATTAATTTCTTGAAATCAGGTTCAGTATGTTAGAAATACAATTCAGTTAATTCAGGAAGTAAACTGAAATTCAAATGTTTCACAATACTTTTAAATGACTTATAATTTTAGTTCACTTCCTGAAATGACCCCAGCCCTGATCTCGATACAGTGTTCACTGCATTGTGAGGAGACCCATGGCTGTAAAGTCAGTTGAGGTCTTTGAGGCAAAAATCACAGTTGTCTCGTTGGGTATGACAGCTGTACATATTCCTCTGTCACGGATCTAAGGTCCGTTTTATCCCAGAGGGTAACTTCTGCCCAGAGTAAGTTTGGAGCTTAGAGAAACATGTCCCTCAAATAAAAAAAACACAAGTCATATATCACGCAAGATCTTTGCACATTAAAATCAATATCATTCATGTTTAGTCTGCATGGTGCGAATGTTCTCTCCACCCACAAACACGGCAAGTAAATATCTGGTCTAATAACAGTGGCATCGGTGCCAGTATTAGGCTGTGTTGGCAGATATACCAAACAATAAACCTTGGCTGCAGTGAAGACGAGAGCACAGTCCAAGAAATGAAAAGGCCTTGATGGGGTCCTTCCAGATAGCCAGCCAGTATCCAGTAACTCCCCCATATGGGGCTTCTTTTACTGATGTACTGGGTGGACACTGATGTACTGGGTGGACACTGATGTATTCGGTGGACACTGATGTACTGGGTGGACACTGATGTACTTGGTGGACACTGATGTACTGGGTGGATACTGATGTGCTGGGTGGACACTGATGTGCTGGGTGGACACTGATGTACTGGGTGGACACTGATGTGCTGGGTGGACACTGATGTGCTGGGTGGACACTGATGTACTGGGTGGACACTGATGTGCTGGGTGGACACTGATGTAATGGGAGGACACTGATGTGCTGGGTGGACACTGATGTGCTGGGTGGACACTGCACCCCAAACAAACAGGGTGTATTCAGTGAGGTGAAATGTTCTGAACATTGCTGATAGAAATGTATTGACTAGAGCTGACATGATTCCCTATTCTATCTGACAGACAGTCATACCTGTTCTTCACAATGCATTTCTTTGTTTTTATAGTAAATAGTGAATGTAGATTATATAAATCAGCTAAGGAGTTAGGTAGTTAACTGTTAGCTAGCTAACTGTAAGCTATGCTGATGTAACAATGTAACTACTCTTTACCTGATTGGCGTTAGCTAGCTAACTGTTAGCTATGCTGATGTAACAATGTAACTAGTCTTTACCTTATTGAAGTTAGCTAGCTAACTGTTAGCTATGCTGATGTAACAATGTAACTAGTCTTTACCTGATTGGAGTTAGCTAGCTAACTGTTAGCTATGCTGATGTAACAATGTAACTAGTCTTTACCAGTGATTAGAGTTAGCTAGCTAACTGTTAGCTATGCTGATGTAACAATGTAACTAGTCTTTACCTGATTGGAGTTAGCTAACTAACTGTTAGCTATGCTAACAGTTAGTTAGCTAACTCCAATAATTTATAGATGTCTGTGTTTGGGCCAAATCAAGGCTGGTCCAGACCAGACTAAATCTGAACCAAACATAGCCGTCTATGATTGATTTGTTCCGGAGCAGACCATAGCCGTCTATGATTGGTTCAGATTTGTTCCGGAGCAGACCAGAGCCGTCTATGATTGGTTCAGATTTGTTCCGGAGCAGACCAGAGCCGTCTATGATTGGTTCCGATTTGTTCCGGAGCAGACCAGAGCCGTCTATGATTGGTTCCGATTTGGTCCGGAGCAGACCAGAGCCGTCTATGATTGGTTCCGATTTGGTCCGGAGCAGACCAGAGCCGTCTATGATTGGTTCAGATTTGGTCCGGAGCAGACCAGAGCCGTCTATGATTGGTTCAGATTTGTTCCGGAGCAGACCAGGAACCAATGTCTGTGGATGTGGAAATCAAGGCCAGTCTGGAACTGCACCAAAAGCCATCAAACTTCGGTCCCTGCTTACTGAGGTGTAGCCTACAGTGTTGCCTGAAATTGAATTTTATGAATGCCCATATATGTACAGTTGAAGTAGGAAGTTTACATACACTTAGGTTGGAGTCATTAAAACTAGTTTTTCAACCACTCTACAAATTTATTTTAAACATTTGTACATTTACATTTTAGTCACTTAGCAGACGCTCTTATCTAGAACGACTTACAGTCAGTGAATGCATACATTGTTCATACTGGCCCCCCGTGGGAATCGAACCCACAACCCTGGCGTTGTAAGCGCCATGCTCTACCAATTGAGCTACAGGAGGCATTGAACTGACTTTGGTGCGAAAAGTGCAAATTAATCCCAGAACAACAGCAAAGGACCTTGTGAAGATGCAGAAGGAAACAGGTACAAAAGTATCTATATGCACAGTAAAACGAGTCCTATATCGACATAACCTGAAAGGCCGCTCAGCAAGGAAGAAGCCACTGCTCCAAAACCGCCATAAAAAAGCTAGACTACGGTTTGCAACTGCACATGGGGACAAAGATAGTACTTTTTGGAGAAATGTCCTCTGGTCTGATGAAACAAAAATAGAACAGTTTGGCCATGATGACCATCGTTATGTTTGGAGGGAAAAGGGCGAGGCTTGCAAACCGAAGAACACCATCCCAACCGGGAAGAACGGGGGTGGCAGCATCATGCTGTGGGGGTGCTTTGCTGCAGGAGGGACTGGTGCACTTCACAAAATAGATGGCATCATGAGGAAGGAAAATGATATAGATATATTGAAGCAACATCTCAAGACATCAGTCAGGAAGTTAAAGCTTGGTTGCAAATGGGTCTTCCAAATGGACAGTGACCCCAAGCATACTTCCAAAGTTGTGAAATGGCTTAAGGACAACAAAGTCAAGGTATTGGAGTGGCCATCACAAAGCCCTGACCTCAATCCTATAGAAAATGTGTGGGCAGAACTGAAAAAGCGTGTGTGAGCTTAAAATAAAGTGGTGATCCTAACTGACCTAAGACAGGGAATTGTTACTAGGATTAAATGTCAGGAATTGTGAAAAACTGAGTTTAAATTGGCTAATGTGTATGTAAACTCCCGACTTCAACAGTAGTAAGTCTACCGTTTGTAAAACACCAAAAAACGACATCCAGACAGGACCAAAAAAAAGTCATCCAAAAGATGTTGGCTCGTGCTTGCTGGGATGTAGCCTACCATGTCGGCCAGCAATAGGATTTTATAAATGCCCATCCGTTTGTAAAACAGGCCGTTACATTGGCTTTATTAGTCCTGGTTCCTGTGACTAATCAATTTGGCTATTTAAGCTCTGAATATCAACTACCCAACTTTATCAGGAGTCATCATGAGCCTATTTGCAATGTGTTTACACAGCGGGAAATGCAAAAGTATTTTCTTATTTGCTATGATCAGCTAGTCCAAACCACTGAAAACTGATCATGACAATGGGGTGAAACTCCTGTGATTGTCCATTGCATATTGTCCATTTTACTTTGAACAGTCCTGTTTATAGGATATGTTTGTTAACATTACAGATCATTTTGAGCGCCATTTAGGTTAGGCTATTTGATCGGAGAAACCTGCATGATGTAAAAAGTGTCTGTCTCATTACATTGTCATTCATTTTATCTCCAGCCTGTAGGCTACAGAAAAGGCCACATGCTCTTTCTACCATATCCTTTATCTGCTACATGATTTATGTTAGATAAACATTTTTAGAGGCGCGGAGAGGCGCGCTGGGAATGGACCAGCAACGCTCACCTAAAAAGCCCATATGCCACTGGTTGAGAGAAATTGTCATGGTTTTTGGGCAGAATTATGTGAGGTTTTATGTGTAGTTGAAGGTACATCTTGGTCGGTTTAGAAAATGCCGCCCTCGTCAATCTGCAGCCTAATCCTGCCTAATGGGATTCATTGAAATTTAATGTAAATGTAAAGGAATCTGTTACTTTATTGTAACTATTCCCAATTAATTTTATATCAGTTTTATTGAAGCCAGCTCAGCTGCTAAGCGGTTTACTTCAGAGTGTAATTAAAGTTTGAGGCAGTTATATCGCTGTCAGCAATATGGATAAGATGGTTGAAATACTGGTATGGTGTTATGTAAGTCATAAGAATCCTACTGGACTATTTTAGCCAACTGAAATGTGAGACAAATAAAAGCTCCTCCTGAATCTTCATTAGATCATATTGTACATAAATACACATTAGATTTAACAGTTTTATAAGCTGTTATTGAAAGCCTAAAATCTGTTCTAGTTTTATTTAATATGGTTCTACCAGGGTAATTAATCAAACTAAGCAAAGCACGAGGTAAAGGCCAACTCTGTCACAAGCGTGAGGTGAGGAGACAGTTCAGATGTCTTGTGTTTACAAGCTAAATAATATTCATAATAGGTGAACATATATAAAAAGTTGTTGATGAGGATTAATGCCACTAAAATGGAACTAAATAAGGTCAAATTAGAATTCATGAAAACTATTTTAGTGGTAGTGGGGCAACATGGACTCACTCCATTACAGTATTTGAGGGTCAGTGGTAGTAACATTGGAATACATTTGATAAATCAAACTTCTGATATTGTTATAACTATTAGTAATGAAATCTCTCTTATGAAAATTCAGTGAAATTCAATTCAGAGAAAAATATGACATTAAAAAGTAATGTAATGGGAGTGTGGTGGTCCTGGAAGTGGGAGGTGCTAGTTAGGGACAGACACACAGGTCTGGGGGGGAGGTCTCTCCTACAGTCCATGTCCTTCCCCAGAGTGGTCCATAATTAACTTCTGCTTGGTTGGCACTTCCAACCAGATATAAGGAGGCTGGGGCCCCAGCATCCATAAGTCAGATACCTTCTTCCTCTGTGGTAAGACCTCTCCACCTCCTTAGATTTTTACATTTGTCTCATCTTTAATTTTTTACATTTGTCTCATCTTTGTACTCAGTGGCATTAGCTTAATGCACTGTTTGAATTGAGTTCTGCATGTCTCTTGTAAGATTCGACAATATGTAATCAAGTGGTATTGGTTTTAAATGTAGTTTTGAAATGTGTTTTACTTTAAACGTTTTAATTCAAATCTGTAACTTCTATTTACGGTCAAAAGTGGTGCTCCTGCATTTGTATGTAAATTGAGGGTGTGCTCTAGAATGTAACTGGGTTTTCAGGGGTATATATTTGAATTATTGACAGAATGTGAAGTAAAGTGAGTTGCCATTAGGGAAATAAAAGTTATCAGTTCCACGTGTAGTTGAATTTGACATGGCAGTAATGATTGAGTTAAATGTTTTCTAGCCCTTTGGGTGCTAAATGATAGGGCTTTAGACTTGTGTGTTTTCACAACACCCTAATGTTTGACAGGGTCCTCTAAGAAGTACACATTCATCTGTAGGAGGGGAAAAACAAGGTGAGACATGGTTTGAGTCTTCACATAAAAAGTGATGAGAATATTCTGAGAGATACCGCTCACCTAACTCTGTTGACTGGGGAGGAAGCACCACAGAGTCAATCATGTTTCATCTCTTTCCTAGTGATCCGTCACCATGAGTACGGACGCTGAGATGGAAATCTACGGCAAGGCTGCCATATACCTCCGTAAGTCTGAGAAGGAGAGGATGGAGGCACAAGCCACGCCCTTTGATTCAAAGAACTCCTGCTATGTGACAGACAAGGCGGAGCTGTACCTTAAGGGTCTGATCACTGCCAGGGCCGATGGGAAGTGTACTGTAACAGTCACCAAACCTGACGGCACTAAGGAGGTAAGCCTGATCTGAAAAGTATTCAAGTTCAAGTTTGTGCAATTACTCTATTTATTCAAAAATCATCTAAGTTATATGAAAAAATGCCAATAGGCAATAAGACATAATTAACAAAAGATAGATTAAGAATCATTTAATTGTTTTTTTTGTGAGCAGTGTATATCCTTAAAACACATCATTTGTATTGACTAGTCAAGAATCACCAGTCATTTGTCAGTGGCAGATAACAAAGTAGTTGATTAAATGTGGATATGCATTATTTAAATGATTCAACTTGGATGTCATGAGCAAAACGCATTCAGTCATGTCCACTTTGATCTATATGTAATCTAGATTTCTGACTGTTTCAGGAAGGAAAAGAGTTCAAAGATGCAGACATCTACGAGATGAACCCCCCTAAGTATGACAAGATTGAGGACATGGCCATGATGACCTACCTGAATGAAGCCTCTGTGTTGTATAACCTCAAAGAGCGTTATGCAGCATGGATGATCTATGTAAGAAACCTGCACATACAAACCACACACATATACAGTACCAGTGAAAACTTTGGACACATCTGCTCATTCTAGGGTTTTTCTTTATTTTTACAATTTTTCACATTGTAGAATGATAGTGAAGACATAAAAACTATGTATACAGAAGATAGCCCTATTTGGTGAAAGACCAAGTCCATATTATAGCAAGAACAGCTCAAATAAGCAAAGAGAAATGACAGTCCATCATTACTTTAAGACATGAAGGTCAGTCAATCCGGAAAATGTGAAGAACTTTGAAAAGGTTCTTTTTTTTTTTGTCATTTAGCAGACGCTCTTATCCAGAGCGACTTACAGGAGCAATTAGGGTTAAGTGCCTTGCTCAAGGGCACATCGACAGTTCTTCATGTGCAGTCGTAAAAACCATCAAGCGCTTTGATGAAACTGGCTCTCATGAGGGCCGCCACAGGAAAGGTAGACCCAGAGTTACCTCTGCTGCAGAGGATAAGTTCATTAGAGTTACCAGCCTCAGAAATTGCAGCCCAAATAAGTGCTTTAAAGAGTTCAAGTAACAGACACATCTTAACATCAACTGTTCATAGGAGACCGAGTGAATCAGGCCTTCATGGTCAAATTGCTGCAAAGAAACCACTACTAAAGGAAACCAATAATAAGAAGAGACTTGCTTGTGCCAAGAAACACTGATTTTTGGTTCCAACCGTTGTGTCTTTGTGAGATGCAGTATAGGTGAACGGATGATCTCCGCCTGTGTAGTTCCCACCGTGAAGCATGGAGGAGGTGTGATGGTGCTTTGCTGGTGACACTGTCTGTGATTTATTTAGAATTCAAGGAACATTTAACCAGCATGGCTACCACAGCATTCTGCAGCGATACGCCATCCCATCTGGTTTGGGCTTAGTGGGACAATAATTTGTTCAAAAGGAAAATGACCCAACAAACCTCCAGGCTTTGTAAGGGCTATTTGACCAAGAAGGAGAGTGATGGAGTGCTGCATCAGATGACCTGACCTCTACAATCCCCCGACCTCAACCCAATTGAGATGGTTTGGGATGAGTTGGACCGCAGAGTGAAGGAAAAGCAGCTAACAAGTGCTCAGCATATGTGGAAACTCCTTCAAGACTGTTGGAAAAGCATTCCAGGTGAAGCTGGTTGAGAGAATGCCAAGAGTGTGCAAAGCTGTCATCAAGGCAAAGGGTGGCTATTTGAAGAATCTCAAATATAAAATATATTTTGATTTGTTTAACGCTTTTTTGGTTACTACATGATTCCATATGTGTTATTTCATAGTTGTGATGTCTTCCCTATTATGCTACAATGTAGGAAATAGTTAAAATCAAGAAAAACACTTGAATGAGTAGGTGTGTCCAAACTTTTGACTGGTACTGTATATGAACAGAAGAAATACACACATACAGTACTATACATAAATTAATGGTAGAAACCAAACCAAATCAATACATAGTACACCCACATCCTCACATAAATCCAGATAAAAGTCCATCTGACTTTATTAATCCCCTAATTTAATTTAATAACTTTCATCCAGACCTACTCTGGACTCTTCTGTGCAACGGTGAACCCCTACAAGTGGCTCCCCGTGTACGACGCAGAGGTTGTCAACGCCTACAGAGGGAAGAAGAGGGTGGAGGCTCCACCCCATATCTTCTCCGTCTCTGACAATGCCTTTCAGTTCATGCTGATTGGTACGAGCTCTCATGGATGCATGGATGCATGGATGGAGGGGTGGATGGTTGGATGGATGGATGTCCATGATTGCATATGGATCTCAAAGTCCATAAGTGTTTATGGATGGATGGATGAATGGAAGTGAAAATATGCTTTAGAGAGGTATCTACTGTTTTCTAGTCTAGGTAATAACAGTTTGCTGGGAATATCTGTTTTCACTACCATTGAATGGAAAATGTTCCAAAATGAAATGCATGATGATGCCATGAATGAAATAATGTCCCCATAATGTTGCTATGTTGCTTGAGTATGATAAGCAATATGTTTTTTGGTTACAGATAAGGAGAACCAGTCCGTCCTGATTACGTAAGTTGTTTACAAAAATGTCACTTTTAGAAATATGTTGGATCTCTTCCCACTGGGCACACACTGGTTAAATCAACGTTGTTTCCACGTCATTTCAATGAAATTACGTTGAACCAACGTAGAACAGACATTGAATTGATGTCCGTTCCCAATGGGATGAAAATAAATGACGATTAGGCTTAGTAATAAATATTAGTTCATTTATATTTTTGTCATTTAGAATCCAGAGTGACTGCATACATTTTCATACTTTTCCCCCGTGGGAATTGAACCCACAACCCCGGCATTGCAAGCACCATGCTCTACCAAATAAGCCACACAGGATTTTCTTATGTTAGAAAACAGGTCAACAGTGTATTTTTCTATGCTTTCTTAATGAAAGCCAATCTGACACTCAAACATGTACCTAAACTCCCTCTTTCTCTGTCATATAAACCAGTGGAGAATCCGGTGCAGGAAAGACTGTCAACACCAAGCGTGTCATCCAGTACTTCGCCACCATTGCAGTGTCTGGAGGAGAGAAGAAGAAGGAAGCAGACCCCAGCAAAATGCAGGTAGGTTGTGCTCATGTTTGCCTTTTTAACACATTTCAAGCAATCAAGACAAAATTACTTTACCAGTTTCTGAGCAACTTGTGTTTGTTTCAATCAGGGGTCTCTTGAGGATCAGATCATTGCAGCTAACCCTCTGCTGGAGGCTTACGGTAATGCCAAGACAGTGAGGAACGACAACTCGTCTCGCTTTGTAAGTATGAAGGGCATACTGTGGAAGTGACCTTATATTGGAAAAATTTTAATAGTTCCCTATAGTTATGTCAATATTTGTCCAACAAACTGTAACATTTAAAGGGGTCTATCAAAGTAAAATGTTAGATTTATTTGTTGACCTATTTCTAACCCCCATGCTCTACTATAGGGTAAATTCATCAGGATTCACTTCCAAGGTGGTAAACTGGCTAAAGCTGACATTGAGACCTGTGAGTTGGTTTTGATTGTTTCTCAATGCTTTCTTTCCTAAATTCACAGAATCTTTTTTTGGGATCACATATTCAAATTCTCTCTCTCTCTCTCTCTCTCTCTCTCTCTCTCTCTCTCTCTCTCTCTCTCTCTCTCTTTCACTCTTTCACTCTCTCTCTCTCTCTCTCTCTCTCTCTCACTCTCTCTATCTCTCTCTTTCAATCGCTCTCTCTCTCTCTCTCTCTCTCTCTCTCTTTCTCTCTCTCTCTCTCTCTCTCTCTCTCTCTCTCTCTCTCTCTCACCTCTCTCTATCTCTCTCTTTCAATCTCTCTCTCTCTCTCTCTCTCTCTCTCTCTCTCTCTCTCTCTCTCTCTCTCTCTCTCTCTCTCTCTCTCTCTCTCTCTGTCTCTGTCTCTCTCTCCTCTCTCTCTCTCAGACCTGCTGGAGAAGTCCAGAGTGTCCCTTCCAGCTGCCCGATGAGAGAGGCTACCACATCTTCTCCAGATGATGACAGGCCACAAACCTGAGATAGTTGGTACGAAAAGAAGAGGTTCATGGGAAATTCTTCCCACCCCATCTGTGAAATTTATAAAAAATATTAATACTCCATACCTTTACAACTATTAACATCTTTGGGAAAGATCTATCAAGTGATGCGCCAAGTCTCAGTCCCCTCTTTTGATGCTGTTTATATATACAAGCCGTTCTCTCTTGTCAACAGAAATGGCGCTCATCACCACCAACCCCTACGACTTCCCCATGTGCAGCCAGGGTCAGATCGCTGTGGCCAGCATCGACGACAAGGAAGAGCTGGATGCCACAGACGTGAGTCAAACAAAGGGTTAACCAAACTCTAGATATAGAATGGTAATGACCACCATACACAAATGAATGCACTGTGACATTCCAACTTGGTGGCAGCTGGGAATATTAATGTATGTTTTTGGTTGATTCTTAATGCCTTGTGTTAGTAGGCATGTGCCTCAAGGAACTCTTCATGCCTTTACACTTAGCCTTGAGGCTAATACATGTAAGACATCCACAAGAGAGCACCACTAAGTTTCCTGTGGAACTGTGTAAAACTCCTTTTGTGCTGTCATCTACTAGTGTGTTGGCCAAGCGTTATCATGTGGAACAGAGAAGACAGTCAAATCTATCCATCCCATTGTTCTGCAGCACAGAACTGTAGTGTAACTGAGAAAACTACCGTTCAGTTTATCACTGTTGTACTTCCTCTTTAATGTCAGGATGCCATTACAATCCTGGGCTTCAGTAACGATGAGAAGATTGGCATCTACAAGCTGACAGGAGCTGTAGTGCACCATGGCAACATGAAATTCAAGCAGAAGCAGCGTGAGGAGCAGGCCGAGCCAGACGGCACAGAGGGTGAGTCCAACTCATAGATATACAATATGTACAGCATTAGTCCCATTCCCAGTCCCACTCATAGATATACAATATGTACAGCATTAGTCCCATTCCCAGTCCCAAACATAGAAATAGAACATGTAAGACAGACAGTGCCACATGAAAGTCAGGCAGGAGATCATTTCTAGAGAACAAATTCCAACCTCCAGAAATGATTTGAAATGATGGATGTGAGTGAATCAAAACCTAACTCACAAACTATTTTGTCAGTGTGACATTAAAAACAAGTGATCTTGTGTTTCTGATTCTGTTGTTGTTGGTTCTCTCTCCAGTGGCTGATAAAATCGCCTACCTGCTGGGCCTGAACTCAGCTGAGATGTTGAAGGCTCTGTGCTACCCCAGAGTGAAGGTCGGCAACGAGTATGTGACCAAGGGACAGACTGTGGCTCAGGTAAGGCGGCCAAACACAGCATCCACCATTCTCTGTGGACCGGAATTATTTTGGGGACAAGTGCATTGCTTTTGTTTTTCCCAAGCTCGTATCACCATATCACTAGACATGGTCAATATCTCCTGTATTAATTTGAGGTGTTATCATTGCAGGTTAATAACTCAGTCAGCGCTCTGGCCAAGTCTATCTATGAGAGGATGTTCTTGTGGATGGTCATCCGTATCAATGAAATGTTGGACACCAAGCAGCCAAGGCAGTTCTATATTGGTGTGCTTGACATTGCCGGGTTTGAGATCTTTGATGTGAGTATGAGACCAGAACAAGACAATTAGTTGTGATTTAGATGGATTACAGCCTTGTATGATGAAATTATCTCTTAAAAAATTCCATCAACAGTACAACAGCATGGAGCAGCTGTGCATCAACTTCACCAATGAGAAACTGCAACAGTTTTTCAACCACACCATGTTCGTCCTGGAGCAAGAGGAGTACAAGAAGGAGGGAATCGTCTGGGCCTTCATTGACTTCGGCATGGACTTGGCTGCCTGCATTGAGCTTATTGAGAAGGTAAACTGTCTGTGAGGATTATATTGGACCGCAACAGCAAAGCTCATAGGGAGCGCTGTGTGAGACATTATCACAGTTTGACAACGCATCTGACTGTTGAGAACTCAATATGTTTCCTATTATGTGCCTCTAAATTAATACAATCCTATAATAGCATGTTTACTAAAGGAATAAATGTGATCCTAAATGTAAATATCACTAACTTGATATACATCTCTTTTCGTAAAGCCATTGGGCATCTTCTCCATCCTTGAAGAGGAGTGCATGTTCCCCAAGTCTTCAGACACTACCTTCAAGGACAAGCTGTACTCCCAGCATCTTGGAAAAACACAGGCGTTTGAGAAGCCCAAGCCTGCCAAAGGCAAGGCAGAGGCCCACTTCTCCCTGGTGCACTACGCCGGTACTGTGGACTACAACATCACTGGCTGGCTGGAGAAGAACAAGGACCCCCTGAACGACTCAGTTTGTCAGTTATACGGGAAGTCTGGAGTCAAAATCCTGGCTGCCCTGTATCCCGCTGCCCCACCAGAGGGTAAGTATCAGGTCAAAATATTTAACAAGGCACTAGCTACAACTCAGACCCACATTTTCTTTAAAATAGCTTTGAATGTATCACAATTGTATCACAATTTTCTCAGGGTTTATCACTGGGTTAATTTATTCATGCTCTCGGTTAAAGTGGCAATATGTAACTTTTTGGGCAGCCCCACCAAATTCACATAGAAATGTGAGTTGTAGATCTCTCATTCTACTTGAAAGCAAGTCTAAGAAGCGATAGATTAAGTTTTGTTTTTGCATCTTTTACTTTCAGTTTTGTACACCAGCTTCAAACAGCTGAAACAACAATATTTTTGGTTAATGAAAATATATTTCACAGCGGTTTAGCTGGTACAATGATTCTCTAAACTATGCTAGTTAATTTTTTTCACATAGGTTTTAGCAACCAGGAAATGGCGGAGAGATTTCTGCATAGTGCAACTTTAATTTAATTATATAATAGGTGTTATTTTACACAAATCTCATTGGTCGCATTTGCATCTAGATAAGTGTGATAAGTTAACCAGAGATTCTCTGGTTTATAATTAATGTGCTTGCTGAAGACAAGACCACTCTAGATTTTCTTACATACTCTTATTATTATTCTATTTATTCCACCCGCTCTAGGAAATGTACTTTTCTAGTTATCTTGAACTTTTCCCCATTTGAACAGATACAAGCAAGAAAGGAGGCAAGAAGAAGGGTGGTTCCATGCAGACTGTGTCCTCCCAGTTCAGGGTGAGCTTTTGAAATGTGTGTATTCAGTCCTTCAAAAGGTGCATTGAATATCATAAATGATGTCTGAGAAAATGGTTTGTAACCCTCTTACAGGAGAACTTACATAAGCTGATGACCAACTTGAGGAGCACTCATCCTCACTTTGTGCGCTGCCTGATCCCCAACGAGTCAAAGACTCCAGGTACAAGAAATATTTAGTTAAATATGACATCTTATCAGTACAGTATCAGTGACTTTAACAATCTCAATCTTTAACCTGTTTATGAGTATTAAAAGAGACTTGGTTTGTTTTACCAGGTCTGATGGAGAACTTCCTGGTTATCCACCAGCTCAGGTGTAATGGTGTACTGGAGGGTATCAGGATCTGCAGAAAGGGATTCCCCAGCAGAATCCTTTATGCTGACTTCAAGCAGAGGTACACGCACTTAAACACAAATACGCAAAATCACAGAGAGATCTTCTCCAAGGGTTTTCCAGCATCAGAATAGTCTTCCCTTATAAGTAATACAGTCAGGTCCAAAATGACTGGCACTCTTGCTAAGATGAGCAGGAAAGACTGGTATCAAATGTATAATAAAGATACTGAACTATATTGTATGGTCAAACATTTGTGACAATTATATTATTTTATACTAATACAATTGTTCAGAGAAAGAGATTTAAAATAATATAATTTTGTTTGATTTGTTTAGTGTTTTTTGCTAATCTTCATCAAGGGTGACCTCACTGTAATAATTATAATTATGACCTCACTGTATAACCAACCTATTACAGCTTGGCATACTTTAAAACTGTCTCCTCATTCAGGTACAAAGTACTGAATGCAAGTGTCATCCCCGAGGGCCAGTTCATGGACAACAAGAAGGCTTCTGAGAAGCTGCTTGGTTCCATTGATGTGAATCACGAAGATTACAAGTTTGGACACACCAAGGTCAGTCAAATACCCCCAGCAAAAGCTGACAACAAAATACTACTTAAATTATCATTTAAACCCTTACCATATAAAATCTCTCCAGATGATCTATCCATCCTTTTGTTCTTTCTTCTTCATTTAACTAAAGGAAAGGTGGAAAAACATTGTAGTGTTTTTGTCTTCAAAGTCATACAAGTATAGAAGAGAAACTAAACTCATTATCATGTGCATTGTGTTAGAGGGGTATGACTGCAGTTATCTGTATCTGTGGACATTATTAATCTACAACTGTACAATAACTAACAACTTAGAAACATCCTATCCCATGGTTAGTTTGTAACCATTGCAAAGTTAATGTTGTTCAAAACTATCTAGTGGAGTTGTTCCCCTCTTTTGATTCAACTCTTTCTATCTGTCACCATCTGTGGTTCCATTGACCATGTTAACCTGTGTCTCAGGTGTTCTTCAAAGCCGGTCTTCTGGGTGTCCTGGAGGAGATGAGAGATGAGAAGCTGGCCTCTCTGGTCGGCATGCTCCAGGCTCTCAGCCGTGGATTCCTCATGAGGAGAGAGTTTAGCAAGATGATGGAGAGGAGGTGAGGAATAGTGGACATCTTGGCAAAGCTTTCTGTCAACCACCTGTATCTAATGCATTATGATGACATGCTGTATATGCTGTGAGTTGTTCAGAATAAGAAAGTACATCTTATAATGCTCTATTAAAGCTAGAATCCTTAATTGAAACATTAACAAAGTGGCAACCCCGCCTCTGTTTTGGTATAAAGCTGTGGGATGGGCCTGGAGCATTGCAACTATTCTCTAATTGGTAGACAGAGATATGGTGATAGTTTTAAGCTTGTTTTGAGTCCATACAGTGTTTGTTTCCATTTACATTGTTTGCAAACATTGTAGTAAAACAAGCTTATATTTGGGGTTAATTAATTTATAAATCCAAAATGTAGCAATGAAGGATTATATCTTTATAGCTTCAGTTTGGCATTTAGCAAGCTGTTCAATTGTCTTTTAAATGTGTGGTATTTACCTATTCATTCTTGAAGAACATAAAATGCCTCATGAGCTTAACATGCATGACCTGTTAATCCTTGCATCTAGAGTTCAGGGTGTTCCATTTTGTTGTTCTTCTAATCCCTGAATGTAGCTTTAAGCATGTCACTCACCATGCCACCCTATCCTTTCTGTCGACCAGAGAATCCATTTACACCATCCAGTACAACGTCCGCTCATTCATGAATGTGAAACACTGGCCATGGATGAAGGTCTATTACAAGATCAAGCCCCTGCTGAAGAGCGCTGAGACTGAGAAGGAGCTGGCCAACATGAAGGAGAACTATGAGAAGATGAAGACAGACCTGGCCAAGGCTCTGGCCAAGAAGAAGGAGTTGGAGGAGAAGTTGGTGTCCCTGGTGCAGGAGAAGAATGACCTGGCGCTCCAAGTTGCATCTGTGAGTGAACAACAACCCTCATATGGGTACATTTACACACAAATGAATACACACATGAACACACACACACACTGTAAAGTATGTGGCAAACATTTCTATTGCCAATGTAATATGCTGTATATATTTCATGAATTTCTATTGATTTGCTCTGACCTCTTTGACTAAAGTGTATATTTTGATACACAAAGTGAGGCCACATATCTTTTCTCCTGCTCTGAAACCAGGATTCAGAAAATCTGAACGATGCTGAGGAAAGGTGCGAGGGGCTCATCAAGAGCAAGATCCAGCTGGAGGCCAAACTCAAAGAGCTGACCGAGAGGCTGGAGGATGAGGAGGAGATCAATGCTGAGTTGACTGCCAAGAAGAGGAAGCTGGAGGATGAGTGCTCTGAGCTGAAGAAGGACATTGATGACCTGGAGCTCACCCTGGCCAAAGTGGAGAAGGAGAAGCACGCCACTGAAAACAAGGTTGAGTGTCTTACCATAGACAGTCTAACCAAACAATAATTCAAACAATAATCAACTCAAAACATAGCTTAACAATAATGGAATTCAAGTTGTATTGTGGGTGCAGGAAAAATTAAGACACAACAGTGGAATTTCAGTTGCGGGGTACTCAACCACATTCATTGCATGTTCTGCTCCCCACTCATTTATGACTTCCACTCAGGACACAGGCATGGTGTACACTGCCATCTAGTGTTGAATCAATAGTACAGTACTTGTTGACACATTTCTAATTTAAATGAATGCAATATATAACAAACTAAATCTCCCCTTTATGGTGAAGTATAATTATGTTGTGACCATTTTCAGGTTAAAAACCTGACAGAGGAGATGGCATCTATGGATGAGAGTGTTGCCAAGCTGACCAAGGAGAAGAAAGCCCTCCAAGAGGCCCACCAGCAGACACTGGACGACCTACAGGCAGAGGAGGACAAAGTCAACACTCTGACCAAGGCCAAGACCAAGCTGGAACAGCAAGTGGACGACGTGAGTGGAGTTTGACATTTTGGCCATGATAGTGTGCGAGATGATATTATCTTCATTTGTTTAGATTTTAACAATATATTTGTTTTTATCTTATAGCTTGAGGGTTCTCTGGAGCAAGAGAAGAAGCTCCGTATGGACCTTGAGAGATCCAAGAGAAAGCTGGAGGGAGATCTGAAACTGGCCCAGGAGTCCATAATGGACCTGGAGAATGACAAGCAGCAGGCTGATGAGAAAATCAAGAAGTAAACACAAACAAATGACTACAGTATCAGCTGCTATAATGGTTGTTCTTGATTAATTATGAATTAGCATTTGCATGTGATTCTTAAAAGCAACATGAATGGTATTAGACTCCTTTTACACTCTCAAACCTAATCCAACTCTGCAATCAACGTGTTTGTGTTTTTTAGGAAGGAGTTTGAGACCACTCAGCTCCTCAGCAAGATTGAGGATGAGCAGTCTCTAGGAGCTCAGCTGCAGAAGAAGATCAAGGAACTCCAGGTACAGTACAGGATATAAGGATCTAAGCTCCAGACACACTGAATAATTTCCTGAAATAAACGGACACATTTGTCCATGTGACTTCTGATGGCTCGGTAGGTGTTTCTTGCTGACATTTCCTACCATTGTAAAGATGGTGCTTCCATCGAGTTAGATAGAGGACTCATCTTTGTGTCTGTGCCATTATGGCGTTTGTGACAGAATAGGAATCTCCGTTTTTTAAGTAGTCATTTTTGAACCCGATCGAACAACCCAAGAACACTCGAGGCTGTAATCACTGCCAAAGGTGCTTCAACAAAGTAATGAGTAAAGGTTCTGAATGAATACTTATGTAAATGTGCTATTTCAGTTATTTTTATTTTTTTATACATTTGCAAAAAAAATATCAAAGAACCTGTTTTTGTTTTGTCTTTATGGGGTGTTGTGTGTAGAATGATGAGGGAAAAAATAAAAATTAATACATTTTAGAATAAAGCTGTAACGTATTAAAATGTGGAAAAAGTAAAGGTGTCTGAATATTTTCTGAATGCACTATTATTATTTTTTGAGAATCAATTTTTTCAACTGTATTGTAGTGTTCATCCCCCCTGCTTCTGCCCCCTGTTCTAGGCCCGTATTGAGGAGCTGGAGGAGGAAATTGAGGCTGAGCGTGCTGCCAGGGCTAAGGTTGAGAAGCAGAGGGCCGATCTCTCCAGGGAACTTGAGGAGATCAGCGAGAGGCTAGAGGAGGCCGGAGGCGCCACTGCTGCTCAGATTGAGATGAACAAGAAGCGTGAGGCTGAGTTCCAGAAGCTGCGTCGTGATCTTGAAGAGTCCACCCTGCAGCACGAGGCCACAGCCGCCGCTCTGCGAAAGAAGCAGGCCGACAGTGTGGCTGAGCTCGGGGAGCAGATCGACAACCTGCAGCGCGTCAAGCAGAAGCTGGAGAAGGAGAAGAGCGAGTACAAGATGGAGATTGATGACCTCTCCAGCAACATGGAGGCCGTCGCCAAGGCTAAGGTGAGTAGTGATGTTTTGGTCAAGCATTGTTGAGGAGTGTCAACTACATTACCATTCAAGTGAACTGAAGTTAACAGGAGTCCCATATATGAAGTAATGATGGTACATGTTTCACTAACAGGGCAATCTGGAGAAGATGTGTCGTACACTTGAGGACCAGCTGAGCGAGCTCAAGACTAAGAATGATGAGAATGTTCGCCAGGTCAACGACATCAGCGGACAGAGGGCCAGACTCCTGACAGAAAATGGTACCATCAACAATTAACTACAACCCAATGCTTTCCTTCAGTAGAACACAATAACATGTGTTGGGGGCTGTATCCACATAATTTCTACTGTACTATTCACATTTTACATTTTAGTCATTTAGCAGACGCTCTTATCCTGAGCGACTTTCAGTTAGTGAGTGCATACATAATTTTTTTATACTGGCCCCCCGTGGGAATCAAACCCACAACCCTGGCGTTGCAAACACCATGCTCTACCAACTGAGCTACATCCCTGCCGGCCATTCCCTCCCCTACCCTGGACCAATTGTACGCCGCCCCATGGATCTCCTGGTCGCGGCCGGCTACGACTGGATTCGAACCAGGATCTCTAGTGGCACAGCTAGCACTGCAATGCAGTGCCTTAGACCACTGCGCCACTCGGGAGACACCACCTAACATTGCCCTATGATACCTCCAAATACATTTTCAATCTTAGAGAACAGAGACCCTATTAACTAGATATCCCTCTATCCCTGCAGGAGAGTTTGGCCGCCAGCTGGAGGAGAAGGAAGCCCTGGTGTCTCAGCTGACCAGAGGAAAACAGGCCTTCACCCAGCAGGTGGAGGAGCTGAAGAGGGCGATTGAGGAGGAGGTCAAGGTAAGGGACCCAAAATGGACTCCACCGACCACAGAGTTTAGAGCCATATCTTCATTTAGATGGTGACTATGCCACCCTTAGAGTCTTCTACTATGATTAGTTGGACTATCTCTCGAATCTCTCTTGGTCTCTTTCTCTCTCACAGGCTAAAAACGCACTGGCCCACGGTGTTCAGTCTGCCCGTCATGACTGTGACCTCCTGAGGGAGCAGTTTGAGGAGGAGCAGGAGGCCAAGGCAGAGCTGCAACGCGGCATGTCAAAGGCCAACAGTGAGGTGGCTCAGTGGAGGACTAAGTATGAAACTGATGCCATCCAGCGCACAGAGGAACTGGAGGAGGCCAAGTGAGTCGCACGCAACAGCAACAACTCAAATATAGGGTGTGGATGGTGAGGAGGGTAGGGGGATCTGAGAAAATGTTACGTCAAAATATATTGTAACATATGTTTCAAACCGAAAAACCACCCTCTGTTGTACAACAGGAAGAAGCTGGCCCAGCGTCTGCAGGAGGCTGAGGAGACCATTGAGGCGACCAACTCCAAGTGTGCCTCCCTGGAGAAGACCAAGCAGAGGCTGCAGGGAGAGGTGGAGGACCTCATGATTGACGTTGAGAGAGCCAACGCATTGGCCGCCAACCTCGACAAGAAGCAGAGGAACTTTGACAAGGTAAAAATGAAAACCTAATTTTCTGCTACATAATCAATTGAAGTATAATTGTAGCATGTTTCTGATTCAAAACTTTTCATCTATGACTTCTAATGAAAATCCCATGTGTTTCCCTAGGTTCTGGCAGAGTGGAAGCAGAAGTATGAGGAGGGTCAGGCTGAGCTGGAAGGAGCTCAGAAGGAGGCTCGCTCTATGAGTACTGAACTCTTCAAGATGAAGAACTCCTACGAGGAGGCTCTGGATCATCTGGAGACTCTGAAGAGAGAGAACAAGAACCTGCAACGTGAGCATTTGACAGCAATTCTATTTGGCTCATGTTTGACTAGTGTTTTGAAAATGGAGGGAACTGTAATCATCAAAACTACTATTAAACCATTTCAGAGTTTTCATGTGCAGTATAAAAATATATAAATGGAACATGTAATTGCTATTGCTTTTAACAACCCAAGGAAGTTGAGGGCAATTAGATTTGTAAGACCGTATGAAGTGCTGTTAATTAATTAACTGTTATCATGATTCAATGTCAACTTCAATGCATTGGCGATATCCACTGAAAATCTCCCAAGTCTAAACTGCACCGGTGTGTGTGTGTGTGCAGAGGAGATCTCTGACCTGACTGAGCAGATCGGAGAGACTGGCAAGAGCATCCATGAGCTGGAGAAGGCCAAGAAGACCGTGGAGACAGAGAAGTCTGAGATCCAGACCGCTCTGGAGGAGGCTGAGGTACAAACTACAGCTGTTTGATGGGAAAAGCAGTGTTACACTAGCAATGCCAGCTACAGTCTAATGCTCCCTGCTTTGGTGTTCATATATATATATATATATATATATATATATATATATATATATATATATATATATATATTTAATTCCTTGTACACATCCAAATATATTGAACAATTCACCTGACTGCTTCTGTTTGTCCAGGGCACACTGGAGCACGAGGAATCCAAGATTCTGCGTGTGCAGCTGGAGCTGAACCAGATCAAGGGTGAGGTGGACAGGAAGCTGGCTGAGAAGGACGAGGAGATGGAGCAGATCAAGAGGAACAGCCAGAGGGTGGTTGACTCCATGCAGAGCACCCTGGACTCTGAGGTCAGGAGCAGGAATGATGCCCTTAGGGTGAAGAAGAAGATGGAGGGAGACCTGAATGAGATGGAGATCCAGCTGAGCCACTCCAACAGGCAGGCCGCTGAGGCCCAGAAACAGCTGAGGAATGTCCAGGGACAGCTCAAGGTAAAGGGAATGTTTAAAAATCTGAACATGGAGAGGGATTTGTTTGTGAATCTGTAAAAAATAATAGAACAGAGGACTTGAATAGAGTGTACTATGTACTAAAGGTTGAGATATTTGGTAAACTCTTTCCAATTAACATTTCTATCACCAATCCTTTCGCCCCTACTTCCACTAAAACTTTGAAACTTTAAACTACAAGTCCTAATGAACCAATGTCATTGTGAAATCCAGGATGCCCAAGTGCACCTTGATGATGCCGTCCGCGCCGCAGAGGACATGAAGGAACAGGCAGCCATGGTGGAGCGCAGAAACGGTCTGATGGTGGCTGAAATCGAGGAGCTGAGAGTTGCTCTGGAGCAGACAGAGAGAGGCCGCAAAGTGGCTGAGACTGAGCTGGTAGACGCCAGCGAGCGTGTTGGACTGCTGCACTCCCAGGTATGGGTCAAAAGCCATTTCCAATGAAACTCAACCAAGCATACTGTTTACACACCTGGAATTCGACATTGCTTGCTTTTAGATTTTCATAATTTCAGCCTTGTGACTTGTGAGTCAAACAAATCGTCATGTTTCCTCCTTCAGAACACCAGCCTTCTGAACACTAAGAAGAAGCTAGAGACTGACCTGGTGCAGGTGCAGGGAGAGGTGGACGACATCGTCCAGGAGGCCAGGAATGCAGAGGAGAAGGCCAAGAAGGCCATCACTGACGTGAGTCCTGGAATTACATCAACTTGATTTGTCCCCAAGGTCCAATTGTAGCTGGGCTGGTTAAGAACAACAAAGATCTCAGAGGAATGTTATGATTGGTGCCAATTGGTGCATAAATTAAACAAACTACTTTTCCAGGCGGCCATGATGGCTGAGGAGCTGAAGAAGGAGCAGGACACCAGCTCTCACCTGGAGAGGATGAAGAAGAACCTGGAGGTCACAGTCAAGGACCTCCAGCACCGCCTGGATGAGGCTGAGAATCTGGCCATGAAGGGAGGCAAGAAGCAGCTCCAGAAACTGGAGTCCAGGGTGAGTTAACAGCAGGATGGATTAGAGTGGATTGAAAGACAGATTGCTGGAAATGTATTTGATCATATAAAAATACACAGGATCATTGTTTAATGACTTTTTCTCTCAATAACCCAGTTAGATCAGGAGTTCCCAAACAGTTTTGCTTCGCGGACCCCTTTTGTGATAAAGAATTCATCAGGGACCCCCTCATAATATCAGAACACAACTCCTACTTTAGTTTTACTATGACTTCTGCAGTGCGTGGCTGGACTAATCAAGTCTCGGCCCCTGGGAAATAACATTTTAAAGTCACCTTTTGGCACCAGAAACAACATTCTACAGTTTTAAAGCTAATTTCCTGTAATTCTACACATTTTGCCATGGGGCGGAGAGAACATTTTTAAAGCTTAAATTACGGTGCATTTATATTCAATACAAAACATTTGGGGAAATTGTTATACTTAAGTAGTTGTGTTGAGAAGAATTGGAGCCAAGACCTTATATATAAAAAAGTATTTATCCAGTTGCTTCATTCAGGCTTGTACAGTTGTCGTGGAAGACTTCTAAACTGCAAATCTATTCAAATGTTATTGGTCACATACACATATTTAGCAGATGTTATTGCGGGTGTAGCGAAATGCTTGTGTTCCTAGCTCCAACAGTGCAGTAGTATCTAACAATTCACAACAATACACACAAATCTATAAGTAAAGAATGAGTTCAGGCAAGTAGGGGCCTCTAGTGGCCATTCTGGTACTGCACCATACACTTAGAAAAGCAGTAGGGGCCTCTAGTGGCCATTCTGGTACTGCACCATACACTTAGAAAAGCTTTCCAGAATGGACATAGAAATACAAGAAGAATTGAGTTGGAAGAAATGGATCATGGATAGAGTACTGTGGATACCAATATCACTGTGAGCCTCCCAGAACCACGTTGTGCGTCTAAGGGTGAAGAACGTAAATTGTGGATTACTAATATTACATTGTACTGTATTGCACTCTCTAAACTTTGTCCACAGATCACTGGTAGTTTAATCTGTTCTTGCTAGAAATATTCATAAACACATTTAAATGTAAATTCCCCTTTGGGAACCACTGACCTAAATAATGAAAAGTTGTTGTTATTATTACAGACCCCTTCAATTAAATGTTTAAAAGTACATAGGGACAGATAACAATTGTGCCTCCTTGACTGGGTAGAACACTACACCTCTGGGTTACAAAGATTTGTTACGTCTGATTTCACCACCTCAAACAAATACGTTTATTTATTCCACAAAGGTGCGTGAGCTCGAGACTGAGGTGGAGGCCGAGCAGAGAAGAGGTGTAGACGCAGTCAAGGGAGTCCGCAAGTATGAGCGCAGAGTCAAGGAGCTCACTTACCAGGTAAGAGAAAGTGCCTTCTTCACTCACTTGACACTAACACAGACAGGTTTGTGTATAAAACTATATTGACATTGATTCTTTGATCTTCTCCCACAGACTGAGGAGGATAAGAAGAACGTTAGCAGACTTCAGGACCTGGTAGATAAGCTGCAGTTGAAAGTGAAGGCCTACAAGAGGCAGGCTGAGGAAGCGGTGAGTGAAATATTCTGAAAGCATTAATTCGAGAAAAATTTAATCCCCCTACAAAACTTAATGTCCATACAGTTTAGTTGAAAAAGTGTTGCTACTTCATATTGCTGTACTGGGGGCTGGTCTAGTGGTAGGGTTGGAGGCAGCGGTTTGATCCCCTGTTCCTCCACTCACTTTCTCTGCTGTATCATCCATCTCCCTATATACATTGCTGTCCTAAATCAGCCAATATTTGCTTTGTTGAAAATACCTTTAAAAATGTATATTTTAATTTTAAAGTGTAAATACTGATGTTCTGCTCTCCCTGTATTTTCCTCACCCAGGAGGAAGCAGCAAACCAGCACATGTCTAAGTTCAGGAAGGTTCAGCATGAGCTGGAGGAGGCTGAGGAGCGTGCTGACATCGCTGAGACTCAGGTCAACAAGCTCAGAGCCAAGACCCGTGACACTGGAAAGGTACAGAACTGCTGCTGACTCATGTTCAAATATGACCACATAAACACCACCTATGATTCAGTCTTCACAGAGGTCAACACAGACCTTTTACACTCACTCAACTGTATTTAAGATCTCTGAGAATAACATTTTAAGGTAGGGCAACAATAACAAAAAACATTATTTCAAGTTAGTACCTCAAAATTGAAATCCAAGCTGAGCACTGAGCTTGAAAATGCTTGATCCATTATATTCTTTCCAAGTGTTCATATATTTAGCATGTCTGTTATTAATACTGATCCATTCTTTCTTCTTACAGGGCAAAGAAGTTGCTGAATAAACAAGACCAAGTCTTATCATTTTCCTGTGTTGCATAAAATATGATTTTCATGGTGAAATGTTGAGCATTGATTAAAAACATGTAGACCTACATACACTTCCTTCGTGACTGTGGACTTATTACTTATGAAAAAGCAAACAGCTTTTTCATACCATACAAATATTGTACTTTAATTAATGGAGCAATCTGGGATTCCAACAACAACAATGTGGTCACATCAGCTGAGGGAGAAATGTAACCTCTCTCAAATTCATAGACTGAGCTATGGATGTACAGACTGACCATCCAGAACATCAAAATTATAGTTTTAATTCTTTACACTTGGAGGATTTGGCCAATATGGACAGGCCCAAATTTAAACGTTTCTAAAATAAAAAATAAATGAGAAGCATATGCATAACCATGGTAACAGTTTAAAAAGGAACGCTTGTCAGAGAAAGGTTCTCAGGTGTCACGCCCTGACCTGGAGAGACTGTTATTCTCTAGGTAGTTTGGTCAGGGTATGAAACTCTATGTATTGTATTTCTATATTTGGCAGGGTGTGGCTCCCAATCAGAGGCAGCTGTCCCTCGTTGTCTCTGATTGGGGATCATCCTTAGGCAGCCATGTTGCCTCCCTTAGTTGTGGGATCTAGTTTGTGTTCCTGATAGGCTTGTTGTGATTATAGCCCAGAGGACTCCACGTTTTCGTTGCTTTGTCAAGTGTTTATCTTCACTAATATATATGTACGCTGCACCTTGGTCTGACCCGTTCCTCAACGATCGTGACATCAGGAATCAACAGGATATTTGCATTTGAATTTTGTCACAGATTATGTGCACATTAACCTCTCATGGACAGACTTCATTTTAAAAAATGGTTATCGATCATCTGACAAAATAACACATTTTAGTTCTTGGTTGAACCGATGTGTGCAAATAAATGGGAAAAGAAATGACAAAAGTGATATTGATTTATCATTAGCCAATTTGCATTTCCAATAGATTTCTGGCAGCTATACACCCCCATAATGATTAGAGTTCCTCTCCTGCCTACTAGTGGTGAAATTCACATTATTACAGATATTATTACGGTCATGTTTCAGGAGAAGTCCCAGGTCCAGACAGCGTTGAAGTAACAAAAGTTTATTACAAAAACAGGGGGCAGGCCAACGACAAGTCAAGGGCAGGCAGAGGTCAGTAATCCAGATCAGAGTCCAAAAGGTACAGAGCGGCAGGCAGTCTCAGGGTCAGGGCAGGCAGAGGTCAAAAATCCAGGGTGGTGTGACAAGGTACAGAACAGCCGGCCGGCAGGCAGGCAGGATCAGGCAGAATGGTCAAAACAGGAACTTGACAAAGACAGGCGCAAGGGGGAAACTGCTGGTCGGCTTTTTGAAACAAAACCAACTGGCAACATATAAACAGAGAACACAGGTATAAATACACTGGGGATAATGGGGAAGATGGGCGACACCTGGTGGGGGGTGGAGACAATCACAAAGACAGGTGAAACATGGCCATTGGCTCAACTTACCCCAAGGCAAACATTTTGACTATATTAGCCCACACAGCTACAAGGATGCACTTTCATGCCAGGTTTAAGACCTCATATAGAAGCTTATAGAGTCCCCAACTGATTTATAGAACAATCTTAAAATGATCTACTTTGGTTTAGATACAACCATCATGAAACCTAACATTTCTATTAATTTAACTTGGTGAAAATCTGTTTTTTTCGGACATAACTTACTTACCACTTTTTCCATGTGGTTTCTACCTTCACAGACTCCATGAAATGATGAGCTCTTCCTAATGATTTGGTCAAATTATGAATTTTGTGTATGGGTTCTAGGAAACAACGGTAACTCAACTTACCCACCTCAATACTGTACCACCATTATTTTCATTCTGTTCCTTTTTTAACCTGAAATCAAACGTTTTTTTTACATTTAGCCCTTTAGATGCGACTGAAATTGTACAGTTTGGGAGAGAGGGTGGAGGAGGAGGCTTGGCTGGAAGCACTGAGCATCTTATAATGACATGCATTATCTGAATTTGGCCCACAGAATTATACCTACGGAGGAGCAGCTTCTTCGAAGGAACTTTGAATGTCTTTGAACTTCCGAGAGTTGGCTTAACGCTGGACCAGAGCTAGTTAGCTAACAAACTTGTGTGTGCAGAGCGGCACCAGATTTCCTTTTTGTAGTTATTAAATCCAACGTGAAACATGATAACTATAGTATCCTTAACTAGCATTGAAAAAGTTAATCAATTCTTCAGTTATACAAAAATCTCTCTCCCTGTCTTCTGAATCACGCTTGTAACATCAGTTACAGTAGCCTATGCTACGGAGGACAGGTAGCCTACATGCACACACAGGCAAACATGTTCAACTGGCAGGCAGACACTGGAAGACGTTTCTGAGTGACAGAGTGAGGGCTTTGCATGGGCACTTTGTTCGGTTTTTTATTTATACTTTTTATTTTATTGTTACTTTTACCCCTATTTCGTGATATCCAAGTGGTAGTTACAGTCTTGTCCCATCGCTGCAACTCCCTACGGACTCGGGAGAGGTGAAGGTCGAGAGCCATACGTCCTCCGAAACACAACCCTGCCAAGCTGTACTGCTTCTTGACACACTGCTCGCTTAACCCGGAAGCCAGCCGCACCAATGTGTCGGAGGAAACACCGCACAACTGGCGACAGAGTCAGCGTGCAGGCACCCAGCCCACCACGAGGAGTTGCTAGAGCGCGGTGAGACAAGGAAATCCAGGCCTGCCAAACCCTAACCACACTGGGCCAATTGTGCACTGCCTCATGAGTCTCCCGGTCACAGCCGGCTGTGACACAGCCTAGGATCGAACCTGGGGCTATAGTGAAGCCTCAAACAATGCGATGCAGTGCCTTAGACCGCTGCGCCACTCGGGAAGCCTACTTTGTTGTGTTTTCTGTGGGACTTGTCGTAGTAAATATAAAATGTTATAGATTGATCTGAGCAAGAGGTTGTGCAAGACAAATTGTGTTAGGAGCTTGTTTGCGATAAATGTTCTGTGTCATGTGTCTGATACTAACAGTGTGTTAGTTGTCTGTGCATAACATTTTAGTAGCGAACAAAGAACAGAACACCAGATGGCCTAATCTGGCCTAGGAATGCGATAATAGGACAACACCCCCTCTCCGGCCATAAACCACCAGATACTCCCCACCACCTTCCCTTGACACACACCAATATTTCACTTGCACGCACACTCATTCTCATGCCTCACAAGTTCTTTGACACACACAGACATTTCACTGTGGATGCACACTCATTCTCCACTCCCCTGTCTACTGGTCGGGTGCCAAGGCCAGAGGACTCTGCCGTGCACCAATGGGGCTTCTGCTCTGGACAGAGCAGACCCGCCTCCTACGCCTCGGGAACCAATCAAGGGACTAGAAGAAGGACCCCTTCCTTTATGTTACATTGTATAAAGTAATGATGTAAACTCTTTTTAAGGGCCCTTCTCAACTGTCTCCTTAAGAGGCAATTGGTTGGGTCCATGCATGTAGCTTGAGTAGTACCAGCTATCTCTGTTTTAATAAACTGCCTTTTGCTTAAAGCAAATTCCTCTCTGTCTAAGCGTCGGTGGTTTGTACTCCCTCTCCTAATTATGGGTTCACCAACAGACTGTTAAAAAAAAATGCCTGGAAAGTAAAATAACGTTATTAACGGGTTCTCATGCTTTTAAAATAACAGTTCTATTGAAGAACATTATAGATCACTGCCGTTCCCGGTTCTGTTTTCTGTTCCTCAAAACATTTATTTATTTTCCAGTTTTCGGTTCTGTTCACCGAACCAGTTCCAACCCCTGATGTAATATAGCTTGTACTAGCTAGGTAGCGAACAACTTTAGAAAACCACTCTATAAAGTAGTTTGTGCTAACTAGCTATATGGAATTCACCCTCTACCGTTTGGGCCTGTTTTGATTGTACTAGCTACAGATCCACCTCATCAGTACCTGTATAAGTGTTCCCGCTGCCCCCTTGTCTCTGTGTGTGATTGTTTATTGTGGAGGTTATATGAGCTCGGTGGAGCTTCTTGTACTTTGTATCGACATGTATACGGAATAAACCTTTATTCTGTGATTTACCCTCCTGTGCCTGACTCCGTCCAAATCACAAGCCACACCGAAGCTTCTGTGCGGGATTCTCTACGTACATTTTCTATGTAGCTGCTGCTCACTTTCCCCCTCCATTCATTTGCTTCCGTTTAAGAAACGTTTTTCAACAGAATCGACGGAATGAACACACCCCTGATCACACGCAAACAGTTCACTTTCATAGCAGCCACTTAAAAACAGAACGATCACTTTGCTTGTTGTATATAGAATTCATTCTCGCAACTATCTACGCGCTCTCCTCCTCTCACCTTTTCCCTTCGCTTGTGGACTTCAGTGCACAACACATCAGCTGTCTATGACCAGGCGAAAAAACCTTTCCAAGGCAAACCCTCATGATGACTACTAACCGCTACACACAGCCTACATCATTGTCTACTAGAACTAACACGTTAGTAAACCTGCTACAATCATGCAGTACAGTGTACAGTCAGAAAGCAGTTTAGCAGTTACACCGGCGGGCCCCGGTGGCAATAAATTAATAAAACCAAAAACCATAGCCAGCTAGCTAACATAACATCCCTCTCTGTTTGAGCCGGGTGTTTGAGTAGGCAAAACTAGCTAGCTGCATTTGCTAGCTAAGTGAAAGTAAAACAAAACATTTTTACAACCAAATATAGCTATCTCTCCCTCTCTCTCTCTTCTTAATTTTGGAAGAAATTAATTTGTTAACTGTTCAACTATTGTCTTTCTCTCTCTTTGAGTCAACTACTCACCACATTGTATGCACTGCAGTGCTAGCTAGCTGTGGCGTATGCTTTCAGTACTAAATTAATTATCTGATTCTTTGATTGGGTGTATAACATGTCAGTTCATGCTGCAAGAGCTCTGATAGATTGGAGGAAGTCCTCCGGAAGTTGCCATAATTACTGTGTAAGTCTATGGAAGGGGGTGAGAACCAAGAGCCTCCTAGGTTTTGTATTGAAGTCAATGTACCCAGAGGAGGACAGAAGCTACTACTGTCAAAGTTCAAACTCAACGGGCCCTGTACAGGGCTCAAAACAACTGCTAATAGTTTAACAGGTTACTAAGGCCTTTTCACACCAACTGAGTTGTGTTTGACTTGGTGAGAAAGGGCCTTTACAGGTGTAGCAGGTGTGGAGGACGGGGATTGGAAAGTAGGCTGTCTGACCAAACTATACAACTATGTGGAACAATTAATATATGTGGAACAGTTAACATGTGGAACAGTAACTGTGTGTAACACATGACATATGGTAATGATCACAGCATTGGAGTAAAAATTTAAATGTTAAAGCAATTATATAGTAATTAATGATGAATTAGATTGTCAATCAAGCAATCAAATACCTTTTACATGTAGAATGTTTTTAACAAATGAACATATTATTAAGTGAAAGTGCTGAATAGTACCAGAGCTTAAACCCTTATAGACCCTAGCATGTCTTGGGGATCCCCTGTTATTGGTGATGGTGAGAGGTTAGCATGTCTTGGGGATCCCCTGTTATTGGTGATGGTGAGAGGTTAGCATGTCTTGGGGATCCCCTGTTATTGGTAGTGGTGAGAGGTTAGCAGGTCTTGGGGATCCCCTGTTATTGGTAATGATGAGAGGTTAGCATGTCTTGGGGATCCCCTGTTATTGGTAATGGTGAGAGGTTAGCATTCCTTCGGGGTCCCCTGTTATTGGTAATGGTGAGAGGTTAGCATGTCTTGGGGATCCCCTGTTATTGGTAATGGTGAGAGGTTAGCGTGTTTTGGGGGTCCTGTTATTGGTAATGGTGAGAGGTTAGCATGTCCCATGTTATTGGTAATGGTGAGGGGTATGATCTTTGTACCATTTAAATTCATCCTAAAATATCAATTTTGCTATCTCCCAATATAAAAGCCATCTCTGATGAGAGACCTGCTCTCCTCCATCTTGCATTACAAACACTACACTTGTCCGTTCAGTAGCGGGGTAAGACTCCATCTTGGGGATCCCCTGTTATTGGTAATCGTGAGAGGTTAGCATGTCTTGGGGATCCCCTGTTATTGGTAATGGTGAGAGGTTGGCATGTTTTGGGGGTATGATCTTTGTGCCTCTGTAAATTTCACACTCACAATTATTCACGATTTGTTCAGGATGATCTGTAATCATGGTAGCATCCACATTACTGTAGAAGTGTTCAGAAACATATTCTATTATTTACAATAAGTTACTCCAAAATGAAACAACACATTATTTACCATTCATTTATATTGGGCACAATATAAACTAAAACAAACTGCAAATGCATCCTATAAATTTGTAGAGTCCCACGCTTGATGTAGTCATTGCATGCTAGGAATATAGAACCAAGCACTAAACTTTTGACTACTTTAATACACATATACTGTAAGTGACACCTTCAAATGGAAGGACTCGATACATAAAGTCCTTTCATTTTGTGAAGGAACATTTTATGTTTGAGCTTTTCTAATAACCAATTCGACTGGGCTCATGCAAAGGACTGATTGATCGTGCCTGGGAGGAATCCTTACTATCAGTATAAGCAATTTGTCCGTACGCCCAGAACATTGTTTTGATGACCGAAAGGGGTGTCTCAGTTTCAAGGTCTCAGCTATTGGTCGGTCACATGCATGAACCAAACGTTAATGATGAATTAATTATGAATAATGAATAAGCTAAATCATGCAAATATAACTTGTCTGTGTAAGTAGTATATAAGAGAACAAGATTCATTTAAGATTGACTTCAGGTGTCCCTGATGTTAATTTCCATGACAATTTCTAAACGGTAAAACAGATATGTATGAAAATACCCTCAAATAAAAGGTGACATTCTGTACTGTTGCCGCAGTTTTGTTTGATCTCAAATCCAAAATGCTGGAGTATAGAGCCAAATTAAACATCTTAGCTTCACTGTCCAAATAAATACGTAGGTGTGTATTGCAAATATAAAAAAAAAACGTGTATAGCAAATATCCAAACAACATGTAGTATAGCTATTCTCCAATAAAGGGGAATAAACGCCAAGGCTAGAAGAGGCTACGCAAAGGGCCTTTTTTTGCATGCCACTGCATAGGTTACTTAAGGTTGTACAACCATCTGGAAGTCTCACAAGCTTACATTGTTTCGCTACACGGATTCCAGCGGTAATCAATAGCGATGGAACTTAAGCCTCGTTCACAGGAACTTAAGCCTCGTTCACATTACCCATAAGCCGTGTCGTTGCGCTGGATGTCATGCATTTCAATTGAGACTTCCACAACAGAGTGAAAACACCACGCCCCCTTGTGGTTCAAGGTTCCGTTGCGAGACGGACACTGCATACGTTGGCATTTTTCTAACTTTAGGTCGTCTGCAGTCCAGTAACAGGAAGTTACCAATACAGAGAAGATTAAAATATGTGGTTTTCGGTGATGGCTTTATGAGATAGCTAGCAACTTGTAAACAATTACCCATTCCTATAAGTTAGTATTTTAATAGTAGTGTTAAATAATACACATTGGCTTTTAAGCCAATTATATTATGACTGTTGCCTCCCGTTGAAGTTTATTGTGATGGTGATGATGTTTGTTTTGATTATAATTGTTAGGTGGAGGTTGCTAGCTACAATGTTACCTTCAACCTAGCCTTTAGCTAGCTAGCTACTCTGCACTGCAAGCTAGTTTGACTTGCAATAAAATTAGAGAAACAAGTTGATGAAAAAGTAACTAAACAAAACATGTTTTATTATCATCTGAAACAATATATTGATCCTGTCTTGAATTAAAAGGTTATATTTTGCTATCTCCCTAAATAAATGCGATCTCTGATGAGAGACAGGCTCTCCTCCATCTTGCGTTACAAACACTACACTTCTCCATTCAGTGGCGGTGCAAGACTTTGTGAAGATGACTTAATGGGTAATGAAATACGTCACGATGTCTGCTTAGGAGTGTTTTAACAATGCATCTTTCTTACAACGGCCGAAGATGTAACATGCGTTTCCCTAAACACCACGAAGAGAAAATATTTGTAAAGTGCATTGTTGAGGCACGTGTCGATACTGATAGGATCTAAAGATAGGCAGCACTGCTCTCTGTGCCCTGAATGCCCCCTTGTCACACCCTGGCTCTGGGACTCTATTTGTTGAGCCAGGGTGTGTTCATTCTATGTGTTTATTTTCTATGTTGGGGGTTCTAGTTCGTCATTTTCTATGTTTGACTGAGTGACTCCCAATCAGAGGCAACGAGTGTCAGCTGTTGGCTGGTTGTCTCTGATTGGGAGCCATATTTAACTGTCTGTGTTTCACTTTGTGTTTGTGTGTTTTTGTTCCGTGTTCGGTCATTGTTACCGTGGACTTCACGAGTCGTTTGTTGTTTTCGTTCGTGCTTTATTAAATAAAGTTAACATGTTCTTTCAACACGCTGCGCATTGGTCTCTCCCTGACGTTCGTGACAGAAAAACCCACCGTACCAGGACCAAGCAGCGTGTCCAGGAACAGGCAGCCTGGACATGGGAGGAGATATTGGACGGGAAAGGGTCCTGGACCTGGGAGGAAATCCTGGCCGGGATGGATCGCCGGCCATGGATTGAGACGGTGGAGAGGCGACGGAGAGAGGAGCAGCGGCGTCAGCAGGGTCAACGTCGGACAGGCGAGAGGCAACCCCAAAAATGTTTTAGGGGGGGGGGGCACACGGCAGGGGCGACGAGGGAGCAGGAGGTAGTGTTGCAGAGGATGGAGCATTTGGAGGCGATAAGGGAAAGGGTGAGAAATGAGGCACGGCGAGAGGAACTCGGTAGGCAGCTGAGGGAGTGGGGGGTTATGACGAAACCCAGTCCCGCTCCTCACACCAAGCAAGTGGTGTGCGTCACCAGTCCGGTCCGGCCCGTTCCTGCTTCCCGCACTAAGTGTAAGGTGCACGCCGCCAGCCCAGCCCGGCCTGTTTCTGCCCCTTGCACCAAGCCTACGGTGTGCGTCACCAGCCCGGCCCGGCCTGTTCCTGCCACTCGCACCAAGCCTACGGTGTGCGTCGCCAGCCCGGTCCAGCCTGTTCCTGCCCCTCGCACCAAGCCTACGGTGCGAGTCGTCAGCCTGGTCCAGCCTGTTCCTGCCCCTCGCACCAAGCCTACGGTGCGAGTCGTCAGCCTGGTCCAGCCTGTTCCTGCCCCTCGCACCAAGCCTACGGTGCGAGTCGTCAGCCTGGTCCAACCCGTTCCTGCCACTCGCACCAAGCCAGGGGTGCGAGTCGTCAGTCCGGTGAGGCCCGTTCCTGCCACTCGCACCAAGCCAGGGATGCGAGTCGTCAGTCCGGTGAGGCCCGTTCCGGCTCCACGCACCAAGCCAGGGGTGCGCATCGTCAGCCCGGTCCGGTCCGTTCCGGCTCCACGCACCAAGCCAGGGGTGCGAGTCGTCAGTCCGGTGAGGCCCGTTCCGGCTCCACGCACCAAGCCAGAGGTGCGAGTCGTCAGTCCGGTGAGGCCCGTTCCGGCTCCACGCACCAAGCCAGGGGTGCGCATCGTCAGCCCGGTCCGGCCCGTTGCTGCAACACGCACCAAGCCAAGGGTGCGCATCGTCAGCCCGGTCCGGCCAGTTGCTGCTCCACGCACCAAGCCAGAGGTGCGCGTCGTCAGTCCGGCACAACCCGTGCCTGGGTCATCGGTGCCAATTCAGGTACCGCTCAACTGCTCCACTAAGGAGCTGAAGCCTACCGCTCCTGCTACGTCCAGTCCAGCTCCAGCCAGCGGGGCCAGACCGGACCAGGGGTGCTATGGGGGGTTTGTTGGAGGGTGGTGGGCAAGCCCGGAGCCAGAACCGCCGCCGAGGAGGAATGCCCACCCAGCCCTCCCCTGTTTTGCTCGTATTTAGGCGCGGTCGCAGTCCGCGCCTTTAGGGGGGGGGTACTGTCACACCCTGGCTCTGGGACTCTATTTGTTGAGCCAGGGTGTGTTCATTCTATGTGTTTATTTTCTATGTTGGGGGTTCTAGTTCGTCATTTTCTATGTTTGACTGAGTGACTCCCAATCAGAGGCAACGAGTGTCAGCTGTTGGCTGGTTGTCTCTGATTGGGAGCCATATTTAACTGTCTGTGTTTCACTTTGTGTTTGTGGGTTTTTGTTCCGTGTTCGGTCATTGTTACCGTGGACTTCACGAGTCGTTTCTTGTTTTGTTGATTGTGTTCTATTATCACTAAAGATAATAAAGTTAAACATGTTCGTTCATCACGCTGCGCCTTGGTCTGTTCAATACGACGATCGTGACACCCCTTTAACTTATTTTTCACATTTTGCTGTCTTAAATTTTAAACAGAAACAATATTAAATTGTATTATTTTTCCCACAGATCTACACAACCTACTTAACATTTACTAAGTGAAAAGGTTATAAAACTTACAAAATTAAGAAAAAATAACTGAAATATCATAATTTGAGTTAATATTTGGTGGAAGCACATTTAGCAGCCATTACAGCTGTGAATAAGATTTTACCAACTTTGCACAACTCTTAGGGTTACATATATCCATTGTTTTTGTTAACATTGCTCAAGCTCAATATATTTTGTTGGGAATCATTGATGGATTGCAATATTCAAGCCTTGTTTCTGATTTTTAAGCAAATTTAAGTCAGGACTGAGACACCTCTACGAAATCCATTTTGGCATCTTTGGCAAAAACATTTGTGTAATTGTCTCGCTGAAAAATAAAACTATCCCAGGGTTTTCAGAAGACTGAGGCTGTTAACTTTTTACCTGGGCTTTGCTCCTTTCAAATTTCATTGAATCCTGACAAACTGCCCACTCCCTGCCAACGGCAAGCATACCCATAAGATGATGCTGCCACCACTATACTTGAAAAGTGTTTCACTCTTTGTTGTGTTGGATTGGATTTGACCCAACTTTGTAGTTTTTTATATATGCCAAAAATATTGTCTTGCAGTACTACTTAACAGCCTTGTTGCAAACATAATTGATTATTTGGAGTGGATTAAATGTAATTTCTAAAATATACTTAAGTATCAAAAGTAAAAGTATTAATCATTTCAAATGTCTTATTTTAAGCAAACCAGACGGCACCATGTATAGTTGAAGTCGGAAGTTTACATGCAACTTAGCCAAATACATTTAAACTCAGTTTTCCACAATTCCTGACATTTAACCCTAGTAAAAATTCCCTGTCTTAGGTCAGTTAGGATCACCACTTTAAAAAATGTGAAATGGCAGAATAATAGTAGAGAGAATTATTTATTTCAGCTTTTATTTATTTCATCACATTCCCAGTGGGTCAGAAGTTTACATAAACTCAATTAGTATTTGGTACCATTGCCTTTAAATTGTTTAACTTGGGACAAACGTTTCGGGTAGCCTTCCACAAGCTTCCCACAATATGTTGGGTGAATTTTGGCCCATTCCTCCTGACAGAGCTGAGTCATGTTTGTAGGCCTCCTTGCTCTCACACACTTTTTCAGTTCTGCCCACAAATTTTCCACAGGATTGAGGTCAGGGATTTGTGATGGCCACTCCAATACCTTGACTTGATGCCATCTATTTTGTGAAGTGCACCAGTCCCTCCTGCAGCAAAGCACCCCTGTGCTTCACTGTTGGGATGGTGTTCTTCGTCTTGCAAGGCTCACCCTTTTTCATCCAAAGATAACAATGGTCATTATGGCCAAACAGTTCTATTTTTGTTTCATCAGACCAAAAAGTACGATCTTTGTCCCCATGTGCAGTTGCAAACCGTAGTCTGGCTTTTTTATGGCGGTTTTGGAGCAGTGGCTTCTTCCTTGCTGAGCGGCCTTTCAGGTTATGTCGACATAGGACTTGTTTTACTGTGGATATAGATACTTTTGTACCTGTTTCCTCCAGCATCTATACAAGGTCCTTTACTGTTGTTCTGGGATTGATTTGAACTTTTCGCACCAAAGTACGTTCATCTCTAGGAGACAGAATGCGTCTCCTTCCTGAGCGGAACGATGGCTACGTGGTTCCATGGTGTTTATACTTGCATACTATTGTTTGTACAGATGAACGTGGTACCTTTAGGCATTTGGAAATTGCTCCCAAGGATGAACCAGACTTGTGGAGGTTTACCATTTTTTTCTGAGGTTTTGGCTGATTTCCTTTGATTTTCCCATGATGTCAAGCAAAGAGGCACTGAGTTTGAAGGTAGGCCTTGAAATACATCCACAGCTGACTCAAATGATGTCAATTAGGCTATCAGAAGCTTCTAACGCCATGACATCATTTTCTGGACATTTCCAAGTTGTTTAAAGGCACAGTTAACTTAGTGTATGTAAACTTTGACCCACTGGAATTGTGATACAGTGAATTATAAGTGAAATAATCTGTATGCACAAAGTAGATGTCCTAACCGACTTGCCAAAGCCATAGTTTGTTAACAATACATTTTGTGGAGTGGTTGAAAAACGAGTTTTAATGACTCCAACCTAAGTGTATGTAAAATTCCGACTTCAACTGTATATATATATATATATATATATATATACAGTGGCGGAAAAAAGTATTTAGTCAGCCACCAATTGTGCAAGTTCTCCCACTTAAAAAGATGATAGAGGCCTGTAATTTTCATCATAGGTACACGTCAACTATGACAGACAAATTGAGGAAAAAAAATCCTGAAAATCACATTGTAGGATATTTTATGAATTTATTTGCAAATTATGGTGGAAAATAAGTATTTGGTCACCTACAAACAAGCAAGATTTCTGGCTCTCACAGACCTGTAACTTCTTCTTTAAGAGGCTCCTCTGTCCTCCACTCGTTACCTGTTTTAATGGCACCTGTTTGAACTTGTTATCAGTATAAAAGACACCTGTCCACAACCTCAAACAGTCACACTCCAAACTCCACTATGGCCAAGACCAAAGAGCTGTCAAAGGACACCAGAAACAAAATTGTAGACCTGCACCAGGCTGGGAAGACTGAATCTGCAATAGGTAAGCAGCTTGGTTTGAAGAAATCAACTGTGGGAGCAATTATTAGGAAATGGAAGACATACAAGACCACTGATAATCTCCCTCGATCTGGGGCTCCACGCAAGATCTCACCCCGTGGGGTCAAAATGATCACAAGAACGGTGAGCAAAAATCCCAGAACCACACGGGGGGACCTAGTGAATGACCTGCAGAGAGCTGGGACCAAAGTAACAAAGCCTACCATCAGTAACACACTACGCCACCAGGGACTCAAATCCTGCAGTGCCAGACGTGTCCCCCTTCTTAAGCCAGTACATGTCCAGGCCCGTCTGAAGTTGTCTAGAGTGCATTTGGATGATCCAGAAGAGGATTGGGAGAATGTCATATGGTCAGATGAAACCAAAATATAACTTTTTGGTAAAAACTCAACTCGTCGTGTTTGGAGTACAAAGAATGCTGAGTTGCATCCAAAGAACACCATACCTACTGTGAAGCATGGGGGTGGAAACATCATGCTTTGGGGCTGTTTTTCTGCAAAGGGACTAGGACGACTGATCCGTGTAAAGGAAAGAATGAATGGGGCCATGCATCGTGAGATTTTGAGTGAAAACCTCCTTCCATCAGCAAGGGCATTGAAGATGAAATGTGGCTGGGTCTTACAGCATGACAATGATCCCAAACACCGCCCGGGCAACGAAGGAGTGGCTTCGTAAGAAGCATTTCAAGGTCCTGGAGTGGCCTAGCCAGTCTCCAGATCTCAACCCCATAGAAAATCTTTGGAGGGAGTTGAAAGTCCGTGTTGCCCAGCGACAGCCCCAAAACATCACTGCTCTAGAGGAGATCTGCATGGAGGAATGGGCCAAAATACCAGCAACAGTGTGTGAAAACCTTGTGAAGACTTACAGAAAACGTTTGACCCATGTCATTGCCAACAAAGGGTATATAACAAAGTATTGAGACACTTTTGTTATTGACCAAATACTTATTTTCCACCATAATTTGCTAATAAATTCATTAAAAATCCTACAATGTGATTTTCTGGATTTTTTTTTCTCATTTTGTCTGTCATAGTTGACGTGTACCTATGATGAAAATTACAGGCCTCTCTCATCTTTTTAAGTGGGAGAACTTGCACAATTGGTGGCTGACTAAATACTTTTTTTCCCCCACTGTATATATATATATACAGTGGGGAGAACAAGTATTTGATACACTGACGATTTTGCAGGTTTTCCTACTTACAAAGCATGTAGAGGTCTGTAATTGTTATCATAGGTACACAAAAATCCAGAAAATCACATTGTATGATTTTTAAGTAATTAATTTGCGTTTTATTGCATGACATGAGTATTTGATCACCTACCAACCAGTAAGAATTCCGGCTCTCACAGACCTGTTAGTTTTTCTTTAAGAAGCCCTCCTGTTCTCCACTCATTACCTGTATTAACTGCACCTGTTTGAACTCGTTAACTGTTTAAAAGACACATGTCCACACACTCAATCAAACAGACTCCAACCTCTCCACAATGGCCAAGACCAGAGAGCTGTGTAAGGACATCAGGGATAAAATTGTAGACCTGCACAAGGCTGGGATGGGCTACAGGACAATAGGCAAGCAGCTTGATGAGAAGGCAACAACTGTTGGCGCAATTATTAGAAAATGGAAGAAGTTCAAGATGACTGTCAATCACCCTCGGTCTGGGGCTCCATGCAAGATCTCACCTCGTGGGGCATCAATGATCATGAGGAAGGTGAGGGATCAGCCCAGAACTACACGGCAGGACCTGGTCAATGACCTGAAGAGAGCTGGGACCACAGTCTCAAAGAAAACCATTAGTAACACACTACTCCGTCATGGATTAAAATCCTGCAGAGCACGTAAGTCCCCCTGCTCAAGCCAGCGCATGTCCAGGCCCGTCTGAAGTTTGCCAATGACCATCTGGATGATCCAGAGGAGGAATGGGAGAAGGTCATGTGGTCTGATGAGACAAAAATATAGCTTTTTGGTCTAAACTCCACTCGCCGTGTTTGGAGGAAGAAGAAGGATGAGTACAACCCCAAGAACACCATCTCAACCGTGAAGCATGGAGGTGGAAACATCATTCTTTGGGGATGCTTTTCTGCAAAGGGGACAGGATGACTGCACCATATTGAGGGGAGGATGGATGGGGCCATGTATCGCGAGATCTTGGCCAACAACCTCCTTCCCTCAGTAAGAGCATTGAAGATGGGTCATGGCTGGGTCTTCCAGCATGACAACGACCCGAAACACACAGCCAGGGCAACTAAGGAGTGGCTCCGTAAAAAGCATCTCAAGGTCCTGGAGTGGCCTAGCCAGTCTCCAGACCTGAACCCAATAGAAAATCTTTGGAGGGAGCTGAAAGTCCGTATTGCCCAGCGACATCTCCGAAACCTGAAGGATCTGGAGAAGGTATGGAGGAGTGGGCCAAAATCCCTGCTGCAGTGTGTGCAAACCTGGTCAAGACCTACAGGAAACGTATGATATCTGTAATTGCAAACAAAGGTTTCTGTACCAAATATTAAGTTCTGCTTTTCTGATGTGTCAAATACTTATGTCATGCAATAAAACGCAAATGAATTACTTAAAAATCATTCAATGTGATTTTCTGGATTTTTGTTTTAGATTCCGTCTGAAGTGTACCTATGATAAAAATGACAGACCTCTACATGCTTTGTAAGTAGGAAAACCTGCAAAATCGGCAGTGTATCAAAGACTTGTTCTCCCCACTGTGTATATATATATATATATATATATATTTACAGATAGCCAGGGGCACACTCAGACATAATTTACAAACGAAGCAGGTGTGTTTTGTGACTCTGCCAGATCAGAGGCAGTAGGGATGACCAGGGATGTTCTTGTTATGATTTAACTGGATAGAACCCAAATGCAGACAAGTACACCAAGCCAGAGAAGTTTTAACAGGTTTATTATAATGTTCAATAGTCCAGGTTTCCAATAAATGGGGAAGAGCAAGTCCAGGTTACAGGGAGGGTAACAGATCCAGGTCAGGGCAGGTGTGGTACCGTAATGTCCTAGTGTCCGTGGTGAGTCCAAAGGAGAGGTCCGATAGTGGAGAGCAGGATGGTGGTGGCAGGAGTGAAGCGGAGGCAGGAGTCAGGTTCCAAATATCTGTGGCACAGGAGAAAAAGTAAATAGACAGGCCAAAAACACAAGAGCGAAAACAGACAGGTTGAGTCGGCAGCGAGACTAACATGGTTGTCTTGACTATGATCTGACGATGAGTGGCAAGTTTGACCGGGTCTTAAAGGGCTGAGGTGATTATGGTGAATGAGCTGCAGCTGGAACCCTGACTCCCGCACACCAGACTTCACTCCTGCAATCAAGGACAAACAGAGGGGAGGGGAAGAGCAGAGAGAGCTACCTAGCAGCAGTAGGCCTAACAGTTCTATTGATAAGTGCGTGAATTTGACAATATTTCTGTCCTGCTAAGCATTTAAAAATGTAACGAGTACTTTTGGGTGTCAAGGAAAAGGTATGGAGTAAAAAGTACAATATTTACTTTAGGAATGTAGTGAAAGTAAAGCGCAGATAACCCCCATAAAACTACTTAAATAGTACTTTAAAGTATTTTTACTTAAATACTTTACACCACTGGTCATACAGGCCGGTAATATGGAGTAAATGCAATGATGTTGATTCCTTTTGTATTTTAAAGTATCGTGGTGGCAGCATCATGTTATGGATATGCTTGTCACCGGCAGGGAAGTGGATTATGAATAGGTTCTGAAAGAGGGAACATGATCTAATTGAGAAAGGAAAATTAGCTAGAAAGTCACAGTCTTGTATGCCACATTATTGTAGCTATTATAAAGCTATTCCTCCTGAAACTTGAACAAATATAGATTTTCATGACATTTAATCCACAGATGGGTCCTTTGGAAGAAGGATTGTTGACATATATTTGACATTTGTATCTTAAAGCATAATTGAGAATAACTAATTGAAGTTGGAACATTCAGTAAAGGCTGAACGGAACATGACGAGAGGTGGGGGTGCGTTGTGTACTTCCATTCAAGTTGATTGGCGAAGTTACATTTAAATTGTTGTCATATTGGCTTAGATGTGATGGTAGAAAGACTTGAATTTAACATTGAGCATTGATCAAAGCCGGTGGCTGCCGGCTTCTTAATATTTTGTTACGGGGTGCCTAATGAACACAACCCTGATTCTGATCCAACAAATTACATTTAATATTATTGATATTAAAGGTGACTGTTATTATGACTGTTTGACATACAGTATTATGACTTTTTGGTACATGGTGCTGTCTGTGGGATAAATTGCAGGACTATAAAGCAGAGGCTCCTATCATCAGGTCTTCAGTCATCCCAGATATAACAGCTGCCATAGAGGTCAAGGCTATTATCAAAGCAGCAGTTAAACTGGACAACCTTCTATTCAACTCATTCACAGGCTGACAGGAACACTCCATTTTTCCCATGATTTAAATCAGTTTTCCAATTGTGTGACTGAATGTGAAGTCTTTCATTTCTAAACATTGATCATTGGTGGGGCCATCTAGTGGATTGGGCGGTCACTTGTCCTTTCTGTTCTAAAAGGCTTGGCTAGGACGAGTTCCCTGCTCCCCCAGAGACGCTTGTGTTCCAACAGCTGCAGCTGAAGGGAGGGTGTGGGATTCCCAGTTTTATTGACGTTCTTTTTTTGGTCATTTAAGCTCTTATCCAGAGCGACTTACAGTTAGTGAGTGCATACATTTTTATTAAATTTTTTCATACTGGCCCCCCGTGGGAAACGAACCCACAACCCTGGCGTTGCAAACGCCATGCTCTACCAACTGAGCTACATCCCTGCCATCCATTCCCTCCCCTACCCTGGATGACACTGTGCCAATTGTGCGGTCTCCCGGTTGCGGCCGGCTACGATAGAGCCTGGATTCGAACCAGGATCTCTAGTGGTACAGCTAGCATGTTCTCTGTTATGGACTTTACTTTTCTTGTCCTTGACTGTGTCTTCCTGCAACCTCTGTGTTTTTATATTTGAAAGTCTAAAAATAAAGCTGTCCAAAAAGAAGCAGTCTGTTTCGTATATGGCCATATCCTCTGGTGCACAGCTCAAATGGCATCATATCTGCCAATAAAGCAAAGCCAAATTACTTTAGATATGTTGCTATGGAAGCTGCATGTATTTCTGACACACCCGTTTCTGAACATGGCCATATTGGACTTGGAAATGATCTGTTGCTTTGGCACGCTTCTTGTAACTCTGCTATTTAACTCTGTTTAATACCATCTCTATGACGGAGGGTCATAAACCAATCCTAAACGACTTCAGGCTGCATGTATTTCTGACACCTAGTTTCGGATCATGGCCAGGGTAATCCTTTTGACTATTTGTTTGTCCAAAGATCTGTAAAGCTTGCTGAAAAACACAACAGCTCCCCATTTGATCCAAGTGTTTATCCTTGTAAATGTATTAGATGACAATTACATTTAGCCCACCATTAACTTTACACTGCATGCTGAAAGGTGAAGATCTCATACCTATACTGTGGACCACAGAGAGATCCGATAAAGGCCAGTACATTATTTTGACCTTCTTAGTCGACCATGAGGTTCTCACATTGCTGACGTCGTAATATATTTAAAGCAAGATATGTGATCTGGGAAATAATATCTGTATTAACTGAGCCAAGATTGGTTGTTTTGTGGATCCATGCCATAGCATGTGACATTTCATTTCCAGATTTAGATTTTTACTGGCTGTGACATTTTAATGAGTTGAATCATGGAGAAAAAAAATACTGATGTGAGCAAAGGCTCTGGGGTGTCTCAGGCAAACTCCTGCCTGTGGTGATAAAACTACTTTGCGGTCATTTAAAGCACCCTTAAATGTATTGGATCAAGAGTCCGCTCCTCCCAAGGCCCTGCTAAAATACATTTAAAATGTACAATAACAGTTTTACTCAACTGCTTAATGACATCTGTTAGTTAATAACAGTATATAAGGGGCCTGCAACTCCTGTTCTGGACAGCCCATCCACATGGCGTGCAGGCTCTTGTTCCACCCCAGCTCTAACACAGTGGGTTCAGCTAAATCAGAGAGGAAGTGGCGAAGTGAGAGGTTTTACTCCTCTCAAAATATGCCCATGAACATAAGCCCACAATGTGAATCATTTTTGAATGGAGGTCAATGAGAGAGTGTTGGATTTGGTCAACAAAACATGGAATTGATCATTTGCTACGTAAGGCTTATTTGATCTAATAAAAGTTTGGTAATGGTGAGGTTGTTGAGAACGCCCTGATATAAGTGGACGCATGTGGCATTTCAGTTGTGCCTGTTGTCATAGAGATAGATAGAGGACTCATCATGGATGTAACCTGTTTTAGCATGGACATTGCCATTGAGAGCTTCCACCATTTTAAAGTAGTCAACTGGGTGGGGATTCCTATGAGTTGGGAGCCATCAGCCAATGAAGAATAATACAACTGATACTTTAAAATAGATATAGCCTCAATGGCGCTGTGCATGCTGTCACAGATGCTATAATGACACAGATAGATGTATGTATATATGTTAATTCTTACATTCATGCCCTCAGTTTATGCTAAATGCTATTGCTCCTTTCTTAGGTTTATCTTGGTAGTCTCCTAAATGTGTAGCTATATGTTACATCCATTCCCTTTACCTGGTCACCTGGCACTACCAGGTCATTCATTCACCTTTATGTTGATGTGTTCCTAATATGTTTCCCTCTTGAATCCCTTCCAGACCACCACATCCTTCCACAACCTAACCTCCCTACCAGCCTTTCAACCTCCAACTCTGAAACCCCAAACCTTAATGAAACTCCATTCCAAACCCTCTAACCATGTGCTCTGGGTTAGTGTTCAAATGTGTTTAATAAATACCCTAAACCTGGATTCCTCCTCTCCATCTCCTCAATGCATTATTCTTGCCGATTCGCCATGTTGGCAGCAGAAATCCTATACCAGTCAGTCATATAGAAAACGTCCTAATACAGTTTGTTTGAGAAACTCATCATACTAAACATCATCTTTAATTTAGCAATTAATTTATTGAAATCAGGTTCGGTATGTTAGAAATACAATTCAGTTAATTCAGGAAGTAAACTGAAATTCAAATGTTTCACAATACTTTTAAATGACAAATAATTTTAGTTCACTTCCTGAATTTACCTGAAATGACCCCAGCCCTGATCTCGATACAGTGTTCACTGCATTGTGAGGAGACCCATGGCTGTAAACTCAAAAATCACAGTTGTCTAGTTGGGTATGACAGGTGTACATATTCCTCTGCCACTGATCTAAGGTCAGTTTTATCCCAGAGGGTAACTTCTGCCCAGAGTAAGTTTGGAGTTTAGAGAAACATGTCCCTGTTGTAACAATGTAACTAGTCTTTACCAGTGATTGGAGTTAGCTAGCTAACTGTTAGCTATGCTGATGTAACAATGTAACTAGTCTTTACCAGTGATTGGAGTTAGCTAGCTAACTGTTAACTATGCTGATGTAACAATGTAACTAGTCTTTACCAGTGATTGGAGTTAGCTAGCTAACTGTTAGCTATGCTGATGTAACAATGTAACTAGTCTTTACCAGTGATTGGAGTTAGCTAGCTAACTTTTAGCTATGCTGATGTAGCAATGTAACTAATATTTACCAGTAATTGGAGTTATCTAGCTAACTGTTAGCAATGCTGATGTAACAATGTAACTACCGTATTGGTCCGAATATAAGACGGCCTTTTTTCCCCTCGAAATAGGTCCAAAAAAGTCGGGTCGTCTTATATTCGGGGTCTAGTATTCAGAGCGCAGTTTCTCTTCTTCGGCGCTCCCTTTAAATGTCAATACACATTCGCGGGCACAGATGGCGCCAAAAATTCGTTCCGGACGGAGGGAAGAGGCGTCCTTAACAACCAGCCCGTTACCGGTGTTTAAAGATGGAAAGACAGGCTGACCATTTAGAGACAAGTGGCTCAAAAGTGGGCCAGGTCAATAAACAACAGCGGAGGAGCTATGATGCCAATTTCAAAATAATGGTTGTCAATAAGGCAGAGTCATCTAACAACTGCCAAGCTGCCAAGACATTCGGGGTCACTGAGTGTAATGTAAGAAGATGGCGAGCAGAAAAACAACGTCTAAAAGATGCTAACAGTCAGCGAAAATCCTTCCGTGGTCCTCAAAGTGGTCGTTTCATTGAGGTTGACCGGAGGGTTTTTGAATATGTCAGGGAAAAAAGAAGTGAGGGAATGCCCATTACCAGAGCTGTCATCCAGGTTAAGGCCCTGGAAATCGCCAGAGAGCTCAACATCACTGGATTTAAAGCCAGCCTCGGCTGGTGTCGTAGGATGATGCGGCGTAATGGACTGTCACTTAGACGGAGAACGAGTTTGGCCCAACGCCTGCCGTCAGACTTCGGAGAGAAGCTGCTTTCGTTTCAGCGCTTTGTTATCAACCTGAGGAAGAAGCACTCCTACCCGCTGGATCAGATCGGCAATGCTGATCAGACACCCGTTTATTTCGACATGCCAACATCGGTGACTGTCAATAGAAAGGGAGAAAAGTCTGTGTTGGTGAAATCAACGGGCAACGAGAAGAGCCGCGTCACTGTCATGTTGACATGTCTCGCTGGTGGCAGCAAACTCCCCCCGTATGTCATTCTTAAGCGTAAGACTGTGCCAAAGGACCCAATGCCAGCTGGCATTATTGTGCGCGCCCAGGAGAAGGGCTGGATGGAGTCGGGGCTTGTAGTGGACTGGCTAAAGGTTGTGTGGGGCGCACGCTACGGGGGACTGAGGAAGAGGAGGAACATGCTCGTTCTGGATGCGTTCCGCGGACATCTGACTGAGCCCGTGAAAAGTCAGGTGCGAGCAATGAACGGGGATCTTGTGATCATACCAGGGGGAATGACAAGCCAGCTACAGGTGTTGGACGTAGTTGTGAACAAGCCTTTCAAGGATAACCTGCGAAAAAAATACACAGAGTGGCTCCTGTCTGGCAACCACGCACTCACACCGACCGGGAAAATACAGAAGCCGTCAGTCCGTCTACTGTGTGAATGGATCCTGCATGCATGGGATGCTATTCCCTCACAGAGCATCATCGATGGCTTTAAAAAATGTTGCATCTCAAATGCATTGGACGGCAGCGAGGACGACGTGCTTTGGGAGGAGCCGGTGGAAGCGGAGCAGCTGGGGAGCGATGACAGCGAGAGCGAACACAGCGGGGCAGAGGACGTGTGTGAGGGATAGAGAGACATCGGAGGAGAAGTTTGGCGAATTTTTGTTAAGTTTAGTTAAATGTGTGGCCTGTATTTTCTCTGTTATTTAAAAATGTTGCTTTATTATTGCTTGATATTAATTTTGAATCATACTGTACATAGTTTGCCTTTGTGTTTAATTCACTGTGTTTTTAATATTGTTATTTTAAAATAAAATGAAGTTCTTTGTTCGGCAAATCTAGTCTGCAAATCTGTTTTTCTAAATGTTTGTGTTGAAAAACGGGGGGTCGTCTTATAATCAGGGTCGTCTTATATTCGGACCAATACGGTAGTCTTTACCAGTGATTGGAGTTAGCTGGCTAACTGTTAGCTATACTGATTTAACAATGTCACTAGTATTTACCTGATTGGAGTTAGCTAGCTAGCTGTTAGCTATGCTGATGTAACAATGTAACTCTTCTTTACCTGATTGGAGTTAGCGAGCTAACTGTTAGCTATAATGATGTAACAATGTCACTAATCTTTACCAGTGATTGGAGTTAGCTAACTAACCGTTAGCTATGCTGATGTAACAATGTAACTAATCTTTACCAGTGATTGGAGTTAGCTAACTAACTGTTAGCTATGCTGATGTAACAATGTAACTAGTCTTTACCAGTGATTGGAGTTAGCTAGCTAACTGTTAGCTATGCTGATGTAATAATGTAACTAGTCTTTACCAGTGATTGGAGTTAGCTAGCTAACTGTTAACTATGGGGATGTAACAATGTAACTAGTCTTTACCAGTGATTGGAGTTAGCTAGCTAACTGTTAGCTATGCTGATGTAACAATGTAACTAGTCTTTACCAGTGATTGGAGTTAGCTAGCTAACTTTTAGCTATGCTGATGTAGCAATGTAACTAATCTTTACCAGTAATTGGAGTTATCTAGCGAACTGTTAGCAATGCTGATGTAACAATGTAACTAGTCTTTACCAGTGATTGGAGTTAGCTGGCTAACTGTTAGCTATACTGATTTAACAATGTCACTAGTATTTACCTGATTGGAGTTAGCTAGCTAGCTGTTAGCTATGCTGATGTAACAATGTAACTCTTCTTTACCTGATTGGAGTTAGCGAGCTAACTGTTAGCTATAATGATGTAACAATGTCACTAATCTTTACCAGTGATTGGAGTTAGCTAACTAACCGTTAGCTATGCTGATGTAACAATGTAACTAATCTTTACCAGTGATTGGAGTTAGCTAACTAACTGTTAGCTATGCTGATGTAACAATGTAACTAATCTTTACCAGTGATTGGAGTTAGCTAGCTAACTGTTAGCTATGCTGATGTAACAATGTAACTAGTCTTTACCAGTGATTGGCGTTAGCTAGCTAACTTTTAGCTATGCTGTTGTAACAATGTAACTAGTCTTTACCAGTGATTGGAGTTACCTAGCTAACTTTTAGCTATGCTGATGTAACAATGTAACTAGTCTTTACGAGTAATTGGAGTTATCTAGCTAACTGTTAGTTATGCTGATGTAACAATGTAACTAGTCTTTACCAGTGATTGGAGTTAGCTAGCTAACTGTTAGCTATACTGATGTAACAATGTCACTAGTATTTACCTGATTGGAGTTAGCTAGTTAACTGTTAGCTATACTGATGTAACAATGTAACTAATCTTTACCAGTGATTGGATTTAGCTAACTAACTGTTAGCTATGCTGATGTAACAATGTAACTAATCTTTACCAGTGATTGCAGTTAGCTAGCTAACTGTTAGCTATGCTGATGTAACAATGTAACTAGTCTTTTCCTGGTTGGAGTTAGCTAGCTAACTGTTAGCTATGCTGATGTAACAATATAACTAGTCTTTACCAGTGATTGGAGTTAGCTAGCTAACTGTTAGCTATGCTGATGTAACAATGTAACTAGTCTTTACCCGATTGGAGTTAGCTAGCTAACTGTTAGCTATGCTGATGTAACAATATAACTAGTCTTTACCAGTGATTGGAGTTAGCTAGCTAACTTTTAGCTATGCTGATGTAGCAATGTAACTAATCTTTACCAGTAATTGGAGTTATCTAGCTAACTGTTAGCAATGCTGATGTAACAATGTAACTAGTCTTTACCAGTGATTGGAGTTAGCTGGCTAACTGTTAGCTATACTGATTTAACAATGTCACTAGTATTTACCTGATTGGAGTTAGCTAGCTAGCTGTTAGCTATGCTGATGTAACAATGTAACTCTTCTTTACCTGATTGGAGTTAGCGAGCTAACTGTTAGCTATAATGATGTAACAATTTCACTAATCTTTACCAGTGATTGGAGTTAGCTAACTAACCGTTAGCTATGCTGATGTAACAATGTAACTAATCTTTACCAGTGATTGGAGTTAGCTAACTAACTGTTAGCTATGCTGATGTAACAATGTAACTAATCTTTACCAGTGATTGGAGTTAGCTAGCTAACTGTTAGCTATGCTGATGTAACAATGTAACTAGTCTTTACCAGTGATTGGAGTTAGCTAGCTAACTTTTAGCTATGCTGTTGTAACAATGTAACTAGTCTTTACCAGTGATTGGAGTTACCTAGCTAACTTTTAGCTATGCTGATGTAACAATGTAACTAGTCTTTACGAGTAATTGGAGTTATCTAGCTAACTGTTAGTTATGCTGATGTAACAATGTAACTAGTCTTTACCAGTGATTGGAGTTAGCTAGCTAACTGTTAGCTATACTGATGTAACAATGTCACTAGTATTTACCTGATTGGAGTTAGCTAGTTAACTGTTAGCTATACTGATGTAACAATGTAACTAATCTTTACCAGTGATTGGATTTAGCTAACTAACTGTTAGCTATGCTGATGTAACAATGTAACTAATCTTTACCAGTGATTGCAGTTAGCTAGCTAACTGTTAGTTATGCTGATGTAACAATGTAACTAGTATTTTCCTGGTTGGAGTTAACTAGCTAACTGTTAGCTATGCTGATGTAACAATGTAACTATTACTTACCTGATTGGAGTTAGCTAGCTAACTGTTAGCTATGCTGATGTAACAATATAACTAGTCTTTACCAGTGATTGGAGTTAGCTAGCTAACTGTTAGCTATGCTGATGTAACAATGTAACTAGTCTTTACCCGATTGGAGTTAGCTAGCTAACTGTTAGCTATGCTGATGTAACAATATAACTAGTCTTTACCAGTGATTGGAGTTAGCTAACTAACTGTTAGCTTCGCTGATGTAACAATGTAACTAGTATTTCCCTGATTGGAGTTAGCTAGCTAACTGTTAGCTATGCTGATGTAACAATGTAACTACTATTTACCTGATTGGAGTTAGCTAGCTAACTGTTAGCTATGCTGATGTAACAATGTAACTAGTCTTTTCCTGGTTGGAGTTAGCTAGCTAGCTGTTAGCTATGCTGATGTAACAATGTAACTATTCTTTACCTGATTGGAGTTAGCTAGCTAACTGTTAGCTATGCTGATGTAACAATATAAGTAGTATTCACCAGTGATTGGAGTTAGCTAGCTAACTGTTAGCTATGCTGATGTAACAATGTAACTAGTCTTTACCTGATTGGAGTTAGCTAGCTAACTGTTAGCTATGCTGATGTAACAATGTAACTACTATTTACCTGATTGGAGTTAGCTAGCTAACTGTTAGCTATGCTGATGTAACAATATAAGTAGTCTTCACCAGTGATTGGAGTTAGCTAGCTAACTGTTAGCTATGCTGATGTAACAATGTAACTAGTCTTTACCTGATTGGAGTTAGCTAGCTAACTGTTAGCTATGCTGATGTAACAATGTAACTACTATTTACCTGATTGGAGTTAGCTAGCTAACTGTTAGCTATGCTGATGTAACAATGTAACTACTATTTACTTGATTGGAGTTAGCTAGCTAACTGTTAGCTATACTGATTTAACAATGTCACTAGTATTTACCTGATTGGAGTTAGCTAGCTAGCTGTTAGCTATGCTGATGTAACAATGTAACTCTTCTTTACCTGATTGGAGTTAGCGAGCTAACTGTTAGCTATAATGATGTAACAATGTCACTAATCTTTACCAGTGATTGGAGTTAGCTAACTAACCGTTAGCTATGCTGATGTAACAATGTAACTAATCTTTACCAGTGATTGGAGTTAGCTAACTAACTGTTAGCTATGCTGATGTAACAATGTAACTAATCTTTACCAGTGATTGGAGTTAGCTAGCTAACTGTTAGCTATGCTGATGTAACAATGTAACTAGTCTTTATTTGAACGTTTCACCCTATTGAACATTAATTTAGCTGCACCATATTAGACACAACAAACATTTAAACAACTATTTGAATGCAGAGGTTTGAAAACAGAAGAGGTGATCGACATTGAAGAACGTGAAATGACTGACTTGAAAGAAGAACTTGCTCAATTACATATATAAAAAATAACTTTAACTAATGTCTCTGCTGATGGTGACTCCTTCACAAGTTGCTAGAGCTGTCTTTTAGGAAGATATACAAACTGTTATGTAAAGGATTAATCAGGGCCGGTCCTTGCAGTTCTGCCACCATAGGTGAGACCAAGAAATGCAGCCCCTCGCCAAAAATTGAATTGTCCCAGTAAGCAAAATGTATTTGAAAAGATGCCTAAAATACTTATTTTCCAGACATTGAAGTTAGGTTCAATTTTGGTTCTGAATGAAAGGTGAAAAGGTATTTTCCGTATGTTAAAAATACATATTTTCCAGAACGTTGAAAAGGCATGTTTTACAGATGTTGAAAATATGTATTTTCCGGATGTTGAAATCTGGTTCATTTTTGGTTTTCAATGAAAGTCGAAAATAAACAAAATAATTTATAGACGTCTGTGTTTGGGCCAAATCAAGGCTGGACATAGCATAGACGTCTATGATTGGTTCAGATTTGGTCCGGAGCAGACCAGGAACCAATGTCTGTGGATGTGGAAATCAAGGCCAGTCTGGAACTGCTCCAAAAAAAGAAGTCCAAAAGCCATCAAACTTCGGTCCCTGCCTACTGAGGTGTAGCCTACAGTGTTGCCTGAAATTTAATTTTATGAATGCCCATATATGTACAGTTGAAGTAGGAAGTTTACATACACTTAGGTTGGAGTCATTAGAACTAGTTTTTCAACCACTCTATACATTTCTTGTTAACATTTGTACATTTACATTTTAGTCACTTAGCAGACGCTCTTATCCAGAGCGACTTACAGTCAGTGAGTTCATACATTTTTCATACTGGCCCCCCGTGGGAATCGAACCCACAACCCTGGCGTTGCAAGCAGGACTGACCAAAGGCCTTGAACTGACTTTGGTGCGAAAAGTGCAAATCAATCCCAAAACAACAGCAAAGGACCTTGTGAAGATGCAGAAGGAAACAGGTACAAAAGTATCTATATGCACAGTAAAACGAGTCCTACATCGACATAATCTGAAAGGCCGCTCAGCAAGGAAGAAGCCACTGCTCCGAAACTGCCATAAAAAAGCTCGACTACGGTTTGCAACTGCAGATGGGGAAAAAAATCTTACTTTTTGGAGAAATATCCTCTGGTCTGATGAAACAAAAATAGAATTGTTTGGCCATAATGACCATCGTTATGTTTGGAGGGAAAAGGGCGAGGCTTGCAAGCCGAAGAACACCATCCCAACTGTGAAGCACGGGGGTGGCAGCATCATGCTGTGGGGGTGCTTTGCTGCAGGAGGGACTGGTGCACTTCACAAAATAGATGGCATCATGAGGAAGGAAAATGATATAGATATATTGAAGCAACATCTCAAGACATCAGTCAGGAAGTTAAAGCTTGGTTGCAAATGGGTCTTCCAAATGGACAGTGACCCCAAGCATACTTCCAAAGTTGTGAAATGGCTTAAGGACAACAAAGTCAAGGTATTGGAGTGGCCATCACAAAGCCCTGACCTCAATCCTATAGAAAATGTGTGGGCAGAACTGAAAAAGCGTGTGTGAGCAAGGAGGCCTACAAACCTGACTCAGTTACACCAGCTCTGTCAGAAGGAATGGGCCAAAATTTACACAACTTATTGTGGGAAGCTTGTGGAAGGCTACCCGAAACGTTTGACCCAATTTAAACAATTTAAAGGCAATGCTACCAAATACTAATTGAGTGTATGTAAACTTCTGACCCACTGGGAATGTGATGAAATAAATAAAAGCTGAAATAAATAATTCTCTCTACTGTTATTCTGACATTTCACATTCTTAAAATACAGTGGTGATCCTAACTGACCTAAGACAGGGAATTGTTACTAGGATTAAATGTCAGGAATTGTGAAAAACTGAGTTTAAATTGGCTAAGGTGTATGTAAACTTCCGACTTCAACAGTAGTAAGTCTACCCTTTGTAAAACACCAAAAAACGACATCCGTACATGACCAAAAATATGTCATCCAAAAGACGTTGGCTCGTGCTTGCTGGGATGTAGCCTACCATGTCGGCCAGCAATAGGATTGTCACGATCGTCTAAGGATGAGGACCAATGCGCAGCGTTGAATGCGAACATCTTTTATTATATAAATGATCACACGATCAAAATAACAAACGAAAACGTGACGTCTACAGTTTAACACAACCCAACTAGAACAAGAAACCACAAAACACAAAGTGAAAACAGACAGTTTAAATATGGCTCCCAATCAGAGACAACGAGCCAACAGCTGACACTCGTTACCTCTGATTGGGAGTCACTCAAACAAAGAAATACAATAACCTAGACCCACAACAAAACATAGAAACTAACACCCTGGCTCAACATACGAGAGTCCCCCGAGCCAGGGCGTGACAGTACCCCCCCCTAAAGGCGCGGACTCCGACCGCGCCAACGAAACACAACAGGGGAGGGACCGGGTGGGCACTCCGCCTAGGCGGCGGATCCGGCTCCAGTGGAACAGGCACGTGCCGTGCTGCACTGACGACGCACACCACTGGCTTGGTGTGGGGAGCAGGAGTGGGCCGGACTGGGCTGGCGACGCGCACCACAGACCTGGTGCGGAGAGCAGGAACGGGCAGAGCCGGGCTGACGAGACGCACCACAGACTTGATGCGGGGAGCAGGAATGGGCCAGACTGGGCTGACGAAACGCACCATAGACTTGGTGCGGAGAGCAGGAATGGGCCGGACCGGGCTGGCGACGCGCACCACAGACCTGGTGCGGAGAGCAGGAACGGGCAGAGCCGGGCTGACGAGACGCACCACAGACTTGATGCGGGGAGCAGGAATGGGCCAGACTGGGCTGGCGACGCGCACCACAGACCTGGTGCGGGGAGCAGGAATGGGCCGGACTGGGCTGGCGACGCGCACCACAGACCTGGTGCGGGGAGCAGGAACGGGCAGAGCCGGGCTGTCGACGCACACCGCAGGTTCGGTGCGGGGAGCAGGAATGGGCCAGACTGGGTTGGCGACGCGCACCACAGACCTGGTGCGGGGAGCAGGAACGGGCCGTGCCGGACTGACGAAACGCACCATAGACTTGGTGCGGAGAGCAGGCACGAGCCGTGCCGGACTGACGACGCACACCACTGGCTTGGTGCGGGAAGCTTGGATGGGCCGGACTGTACTGGGGACACACACCACTGGCCCTACACCGGGATCTGGAACGGGCCGGACCGGACTGGCAACACACGCCAGTACCTCTCGCCGTGCCTCTACTTCCTCCATCCCCTCTTCGACCAGTGGCCCCCGTAACCCGGCGGCCTTCTCCGGCAACCCACTGGGCCGCTCTATCGCGGCCTCCTGCTGGTCCGACGTCGTGAGCCCCCCCCTAAAAATTTTCGGGGCGTCTCTCCTACCCGTGGACCAGGTCTCCATGTCCCTCGCCAGCCTTTCGCCCTTCTGCCATAATGTCAAGCCCTTCTCTTCCTCACTCGGCTTGACCCAGTCCAGGAGGCGAAGGAGATCTGTGAGGGATCTCCCTGGCGATGGCTCCTGGACACGCTGCTTGGTCACATCTTGGTGGTTTCTTCTGTCACGATCGTCTAAGGATGAGGACCAATGCGCAGCGTTGAATGCGAACATCTTTTATTATATAAATGATCACACGATCAAAATAACAAACGAAAACGTGACGTCTACAGTTTAACACAACCCAACTAGAACAAGAAACCACAAAACACAAAGTGAAAACAGACAGTTTAAATATGGCTCCCAATCAGAGACAACGAGCCAACAGCTGACACTCGTTACCTCTGATTGGGAGTCACTCAAACAAAGAAATACAATAACCTAGACCCACAACAAAACATAGAAACTAACACCCTGGCTCAACATACGAGAGTCCCCCGAGCCAGGGCGTGACAAGGATTTTATAAATGCCCATCCGTTTGTTAAACAGGCCGTTACATTGGCTTTATTAGTCCTGGTTCCTGTGACTAATCAGTTTGGCTATTTAAGCTCTGAATATCAACTACCCAGCTTTAACATGAGTCATCATGAGCCTATTTGCAATGTGTTTACACAGCGGGAAATGCAAAAGTATTTTCTTATTTGCTATGATCAGCTAGTCCAAACCACTGAAAACTGATCATGACAATGGGGTGAAACTCCTGTGATTGTCCATTGCATATTGTCCATTTTACTTTGAACAGTCCTGTTTATAGGATATGTTTGTTAACATTACAGATCATTTTGAGCGCCATTTAGGTTAGGCTATTTGATCGGAGAAACCTGCATGATGTAAAAAGTGTCTGTCTCATTACATTGTCATTCATTTTATCTCCAGCCTGTAGGCTACAGAAAAGGCCACATGCTCTTTCTACCATATCCTTTATCTGCTACATGATTTATGTTAGATAAAAACATTTTTATGGAACGTTGTGGAGTGCTGTCTCTCCAACAGCACCCTGGAGAGGCATGCTGGGAATGGACCAGCAAAATATTTTGCACCCCTGCAAAAGTGGGGGTGCAACGCTCACCTAAAAAGCCCATATGCCACTGGTTGAGAGACATTGTCATGGTTTTTGGGCAGAATTATGTGAGGTTTTATGTGTAGTTGAAGGTACATCTTGGTCGGTTTAGAAAATGCCGCCCTCGTCAATCTGCAGCCTAATCCTGCCTAATGGGATTCATTGAAATGTAATGTAATGTAAATGTAAAGGAATCTGTTACTTTATTGTAACTTTTCCCTATTCATGTTACATCACTTTTATTGAAGCAGCTCAGCTGCTAAGCGGTTTACTTCACCGTGTAATAAAAGTTTGAGGCAGTTATATCGTTGTCAGCGATATGAGTGGATAAGATTATTGAAATACTGATATGGTGTTACGTAAGTCATAAGAATCCTACTGGACCGTTTTAGCCAACTGAAATGTGAGACAAATAAAAGCTCCACCTGAATCTTCATTAGATCATATTGTACATAAATACACATTTAGATTTAACAATTTTATAAGCTGTTATTGAAAGCCTAAAATCTGTTCTAGTTTCATTTAATATGGTTCTACCAGGGTAATTAATCAAACTAAGCAAAGCACGAGGTAAAGGCCAACTCTGTCACAAGCGTGAGGTGAGGAGACAGTTCAGATGTGTTTCCAAGCTAAATAATATAAATAATAGGTGAACATATATAACGTTTTTGATGAGGATTAATGCCACTAAAATGGAACTAAAAAAGGTCAGATTAGAATTCATGAAAACTATTTTAGTGGTAGTGGGGCAACATGGACTCACTCCATTACAGTATTTGAGGGTCAGTGGTAGTAACATTGGAATACATTTGATAAATCAAACTTCTGATATTGTTATAACTATTAGTAATGAAATCTCTCTTATGTAAATTCAGTGAAATTCAATTAATGGACAAATATGACATTAAAAAGTCATGTAATGGGAGTGTGGTGGTCCTGGAAGTGGGAGGTGCTAGTTAGGGACAGACACACAGGTCTGGGGGGGAGGTCTCTCCTACAGTCCATGTCCTTCCCCAGAGTGGTCCATAATTAACTTCTGCTTGGTTGGCACTTCCAACCAGATATAAGGAGGCTGAGGCCCCAGCATCCATAAGTCAGATACCTTCTTCCACTTTGGTAAGACCTCTCCATCTCCTTAGATTTTTACATTTGTCTCATCTTTAATTTTTTTAATTTGTCTCATCTTTGTACTCAGTGGCATTATCTTACTGCACTGATTGAATTGAGTTCTGCATGTCTCTTGTAAGATTCGACAATATGTAATCAAGTGGCATTGGTTTTAAATGTAGTTTTGAAATGTGTTTAACTTTAAACGTTTTAATTCAAATTTGTAACTTCTATTTACGGTCAAAAGTGGTGCTCCTGCATTTGTATGTAAATTGAGTGTGTGCTCTAGAATTTAACTGGGTTTAAAGTTATCAGTTCCACCTGTAGTTGAATTTGACATGGCTGTAATGATTGAGTTAATTGTTTTCTAGCCCTTTGGGTGCTAAATGATCAGGCTTTAGAAATGTGTGTTTTCACAACACCCTAATGTTTCACAGGGTCCTCTAAGAAGTACACATTCATCTGTAGGAGGGGAAAAACAAGGTGAGACATGGTTTGAGTCTTCACATAAAAAGTAATGAGAATATTTGGAGAGATACTGCTCACCTAACTCTGTTGACTGGGGAGGAAGCAGAGTCAATCATGTTTCTTGTTTCATCTCTTTCCTAGTGATCCGTCACCATGAGTACGGACGCTGAGATGGAAATCTACGGCAAGGCTGCCATATACCTCCGTAAGTCTGAGAAGGAGAGGATGGAGGCACAAGCCATGCCCTTTGATTCAAAGAACTCCTGCTATGTGACAGACAAGGTGGAGCTGTACCTTAAGGGTCTGGTCACTGCCAGGGCCGATGGGAAGTGTACTGTAACAGTCACCAAACCTGACGGTTCTAAGGAGGTAAGCCTGATCTGAAAAGTATTCAAGTTCAAGTTTGTGCAATTACTCTATTTATTGAAAAATCATCTAAGTTATATGAAAAAATGCCAATAGGCAATAAGACATAATTAACAAAAGATAGATTAAGAAGCATTTAATTGTTTATTTGTGTGCAGTATATATCCTTAAAACATTGACTAGTCAAGAATCACCAGTCATTTTTCAGTGGCTGATAACAAAGTAGTTGATTAAATGTGGATATGCATTATTTAAATGATTCAACTTGGATTTCATGAGCAAAACGCATTCAGTCATGTCCACTTTGATCTGTGTGTAATCTAGATTTCTGACTGTTTCAGGAAGGAAAAGAGTTCAAAGATGCAGACATCTACGAGATGAACCCCCCTAAGTATGACAAGATTGAGGACATGGCCATGATGACCTACCTGAATGAAGCCTCTGTGTTGTATAACCTCAAAGAGCGTTATGCAGCATGGATGATCTATGTAAGAAACATGCACATACAAACCACACACATATACAGTACCAGTGAAAAGTTTGGACACATCTGCTCATTCTAGGGTTTTTCTTTATTTTTACAGTTTTTCACATTGTAAAATGATAGTGAAGACATAAAAACTATGTATACAGAAGATAGCCCTATTTGGTAAAAGACCAAGTCCATATTATAGCAAGAACAGCTCAAATAAGCAAAGAGAAACGACAGTCCATCATTACTTTAAGACATGAAGGTCAGTCAATCCTGAAAATGTGAAGAACTTTGAAAAGGTTATTTTTCTTTAGTTTTTTAGCAGACGCTCTTATCCAGAGCGACTTACAGGAGCAATTAGGGTTAAGTGCCTTGCTCAAGGGCACATCGACAGTTCTTCAAGTGCAATCGTAAAAATCATCAAGCGCTATGATGAAACTGGCTCTCATGAGGGCCGCCACAGGAAAGGTAGACCCAGAGTTACCTCTGCTGCAGAGGATAAATTCATTAGAGTTACCAGCCTCAGAAATTGCAGCCCAAATAAGTGCTTTAATGAGTTCAAGTAACTGACACATCTTAACATCAACTATTCAGAGGAGACTGAGTGAATCAGGCCTTCATGGTCAAATTGCTGCAAAGAAACCACTACTAAAGGAAACCAATAATAAGAAGAGACTTGCTTGTGTCTCCCGAGTGGCGCAGTGGTCTAAGGCACTGCATCGCAGTGCTAGCTGTGCCACTAGAGATCCTGGTTCGAATCCAGGCTCTGCTGTAGCCGGCCGCAACCGGGAGACCAATGGGACGGCGCACAAATGGCCCAGCGTCATCCAGGGTAGGGGAGGGAATGGCCGGCAGGGAGGTAGCTCAGTTGGTAGAGCATGGCGTTTGCAACGGCAGGGTTGTGGGTTCGATTCCCACGGGGGGCCAGTATGGATATAAAAAAGAATAATGTATGCACTAACTGTAAGTCGCTCTGGATAAGAGCGTCTGCTAAATGACTATAAAAAAATAAAAACACAGATCTTTGGTTCCAACTGCTGTGTCTTTGTGAGAATCTTAAATATAAAATATATTTTGATTTGTTTAACGCTTTTTTGGTTACTACATGATTCCATATGTGTTATTTCATAGTTGTGATGTCTTCCCTATTATGCTACAATGTAGGAAATAGTTAAAATCAAGAAAAACACTTGAATGAGTAGGTGTGTCCAAACTTTTGACTGGTACTGTATATGAACAGAAGAAATACACACATACAGTACTATACATAAATTAATGGTAGAAACCAAACCAAATCAATACATCAGTATACCAAAGTACTCCCACATCCTCACATAAATCCTGATAAAAGTCCATCTGACTTTATTAATCCCCTAATTTAATTTAATCACTTTCATCCAGACCTACTCTGGGCTCTTCTGTGCCACGGTGAACCCCTACAAGTGGCTCCCCGTGTACGACGCAGAGGTTGTCAACGCCTACAGAGGGAAGAAGAGGATGGAGGCTCCACCCCATATCTTCTCCGTCTCTGACAACGCCTTTCAGTTCATGCTGATTGGTACGAGCTCTCAAGGATGCATGGATGGATGGATGGATGGATGGATGGATGGATGGATGGATGGACGGATGGATGGAGGGGTGGATGGATGGATGGATGGATGGAGGGGTGGATGGTTGGATGGATGGATGGATGTCCATGATTGCATATGGATCTCAAAGTCCATAAGTGTTTATGGATGGATGGATGAATGGAAGTGAAAATATGCTTTAGAGAGATATCTACTGTTTTCTAGTCTAGGTAATAACAGTTTGCTGGGAATATTTGTTTTCACTACCAATGAATGAAAAATGTTCCAAAATGAAATGCATGATGATGCTATGAATGAAATAATGTCCCTATAATGTTACTTGAGTACGATATATGTATTTCGGTTACAGATAAGGAGAACCAGTCCATCCTGATTACGTAAGTTTTTTACAAATATTATACTTTTAGCAATATGTTGGGTCACTTCCCACTCGGCACACACTGGTTAAATCAATGTTGAACCAACATGAAACAGACGTTGAATTGACGTCCGTTCCCAATGGGATGAAAATAAGTGATGATTAGGCTTAATAATTAATATTTGTTCATTTACATTTTTGTCATTTAGAATCCAGAGTGACTGCATCCTTTTTCATACTGGTCCCCCGTGGGAATTGAACCCACAACCCTGGCATTGCAAGCACCATGCTCTACCAACTAAGCCACACAGGATTTTCTTATGTTAGAAAACAGGTCAACAGTGTATTTTTCTATGCTATTTCTTAGTGAAAGCCAATCTGACACTCAAACACCCCTCTTTCTCTGTCATATAAACCAGTGGAGAATCCGGTGCAGGAAAGACTGTCAACACCAAGCGTGTCATCCAGTACTTCGCCACCATTGCAGTGTCTAGTGGCGAGAAGAAGAAGGAAGCAGACCCCAGCAAAATGCAGGTAGGTTGGGCTCATGTTTGCCTTTTTAACACATTCCAAGAAAAAATTACTTTACCAGTTTCTGAGCAACTTGTGTTTGTCTCAATCAGGGGTCTCTTGAGGATCAGATCATTGCAGCTAACCCTCTGCTGGAGGCTTACGGTAATGCCAAGACAGTGAGGAACGACAACTCATCTCGCTTTGTAAGTATGAAGGGCATACTGTGGAAGTGACCTTATATTGGACACATGTGTTTCAGTAGTTCCCTATTGATATGTCAATAGATGTCCAACAACCTGTAATATTTAAAGGGGTCCATCAAAGTAAAATGTTAGATTTATTTTGTTGACCTATTTCTAACCCCCGTGCTCTACTATAGGGTAAATTCATCAGGATTCACTTCCAAGGTGGTAAACTGGCTAAAGCTGACATTGAGACCTGTGAGTTGGTTTTGATTGTTTCTCAATGCTTTCCTAAATTCACAGAATATTTTTGGGGGATCACATATTCAAATTCTCTCTCTCTCTCTCGCTCTCTCTTTCACCCTCAGACCTGCTGGAGAAATCCAGAGTGTCCTTCCAGCTGCCCGATGAGAGAGGCTACCACATCTTCTTCCAGATGATGACAGGCCACAAACCTGAGATAGTTGGTACGGCAAAGTAGAGGTTCAGTGGAAATTATTCACACCCCCATCTGTGGAACTTATTAAACATGTTCATAATCTACACTGATAATACTATTACATCTTTGGGAAAGATGTATCAAGTGATGCACTGTGATCACACTAGTCCACAAGTTTTTGTCCCCTCTTTTGATGCTATTTATTATATACTACATGTATCCTTGAGTCCATCTATTGAGTAAAGGAGAGAGAGATACTGTAAAGGAAGGAGAGCACAATTCTAAGAGATTTAACTGACAAGCCATTCTCTGTTGTCCACAGAAATGGCCCTCCTCACCACCAACCCCTACGACTTCCCCATGTGTAGCCAGGGTCAGATCGCTGTGGCCAGCATCGACGACAAGGAAGAGCTGGATGCCACAGACGTGAGTCAAACAAAGGGTTAACCAAACTCTAGATATAGAAAGGGAATGACCATCATACACACTGAATGCACTGTGAAATTCCAATTTGGTGGCAGCTGGGAATGTTCATGTATGTTTTTGTTTGATTCTAAATGCCTTGTGTTAGTTAGGCATGTGCATCAAGGAACTCTTCATGCCTTTACACGTAGCCATGAGGCAAATACATGTAAGACATCCACAAGAGAGCACCACTAAGTTTCCTGTGGAACTATGTAAAACTTTTGTGCTGCCATCTACTAGTGTGTTGGCCAAGCGTTATCATGTGGAACAGAGAAGCCTGTCAAATCTATCCATCCCATTGTTCTGCAGTGAGCAGCACAGAACTGTAGTGTAACTGAGCAAACTACCGTTCAGTTCATCACTGTTGTACTTCCTCTTTAATGCCAGGATGCCATTACAATCCTGGGCTTCAGTAACGATGAGAAGATTGGCATCTACAAGCTGACAGGAGCTGTAGTGCACCATGGCAACATGAAATTCAAGCAGAAGCAGCGTGAGGAGCAGGCCGAGCCAGACGGCACAGAGGGTGAGTCCCACTCATAGATATACAATATGTAAAGCATTAGTCCCATTCCCAGTCCCACTCATAGATATACAATATGTAAAGCATTAGTCCCATTCCCAGTCCCACTCATAGATATACAATATGTAAAGCATTAGTCCCATTCCCAGTCCCACTCATAGATATACAATATGTAAAGGATTAGTCCCATTCCCAGTCCCACTCATAGATATACAATATGTAAAGCATTAGTCCCATTCCCAGTCCCACTCATAGATATACAATATGTAAAGCATTAGTCCCATTCCCAGTCCCACTCATAGATATACAATATGTAAAGTATTAGTCCCATTCCCAGTCCCACTCATAGATATACAATATGTAAAGTATTAGTCCCATTCCCAGTCCCACTCATAGATATACAATATGTAAAGCATTAGTCCCATTCCCAAACATAGAAATAGAACACGTAAGACAGACAGTGCCACATGAAAGTCATGCAGGAGATCATTTTTGGAGAACAAATTCTGAGCTCCAGAAATGATTTGAAATGATGGATGTGGGTGAATCAAAACCTAACTCACAAAGAAGTTAGCCAAACTATTTTGTCAGTGTGACATTAAAAACAAAGTGATCTTGTGTGCCTGAGTCTGTTGTTGTTGGTTCTCTCTCCAGTGGCTGATAAAATCGCCTACCTGCTGGGCCTGAACTCTGCTGAGATGTTGAAGGCTCTGTGCTACCCCAGAGTGAAGGTCGGCAATGAGTATGTGACCAAGGGACAGACTGTGGCTCAGGTAAGGTGGCCAAACACAGCATCTACCATTTTCTGAGCACCATAATTATTTAGGGAACGAGTGTATTGCTTTTGTTTTTCCAAAGCTTGTGTAACCATATCACTGGACATGGTCAATATCTCCTGTGTTAATTTGAGGTGTTATCATTGCAGGTTAATAACTCAGTCAGCGCTCTGGCCAAGTCTATCTATGAGAGGATGTTCTTGTGGATGGTCATCCGTATCAATGAAATGTTGGACACCAAGCAGCCAAGGCAGTTCTATATCGGTGTGCTTGACATTGCCGGGTTTGAGATCTTTGATGTGAGTACGAGACCAGAACAAGACAATTAGTTGTGATTGAGATGGATTACAGCCTTGTATGATGAAATTATCTCTTTGAAAATTCCATCAACAGTACAACAGCATGGAGCAGCTGTGCATCAACTTCACCAATGAGAAACTGCAACAGTTTTTCAACCACACCATGTTCGTCCTGGAGCAAGAGGAGTACAAGAAGGAGGGAATCGTCTGGGCCTTCATTGACTTCGGCATGGACTTGGCTGCCTGCATTGAGCTTATTGAGAAGGTAAACTGTCTGTGAGGATTATACTGGACCGCAACAGCAAAGCTCATAGGGATCGCTGTGTGAGACATTATCACAGTTTTACAACGCATCTGACTGTTGAGAACTCAATATGTTTCCTATTATGTGACCTTAAATTAATATAATCCTATAATAGCATGTTTGCTAAAGGAACAGATGTGATCCTAAATGGAAATATCACTAATTTGATATACATCTCTTTTCGTGAAGCCATTGGGCATCTTCTCCATCCTTGAAGAGGAGTGCATGTTCCCCAAGTCTTCAGACACTACCTTCAAGGACAAGCTGTACTGCCAACATCTTGGGAAAACAAAGGCGTTTGAGAAGCCCAAGCCTGCCAAAGGCAAGGCAGAGGCCCACTTCTCCCTAGTGCACTATGCCGGTACTGTGGACTACAACATCACTGGCTGGCTGGAGAAGAACAAGGACCCCCTGAACGACTCAGTTTGTCAGTTATACGGGAAGTCTGGAGTCAAAATCCTGGCTGCCCTGTATCCCGCTGCCCCGCCTGAGGGTAAGTATCAGGTCAAAATATTTAACAAGGCACTAGCTACAACTCAGACCCACATTTTCTTTAAAATAGCTTTGAATGTATCACAATTGTATCACAATTTCTCAGGGTTTATCACTGGGTTAATTTATTCATACACTCGGTTAAAGTGGCAATATGTCACTTTTTGAGCAGCCCCACCAAATTCACATAGAAAAGTGAGTTGTAGATCTCTCATTCTACTTGAAAGCAAGTCTAAGAAGCGGTAGATTTGTTCTATGCTTCCCGTTATTCCGTTTTGTTTTTGCATCTTTTACTTTGGGTTTTGTTCAACCAGCTTCAAACAGCTGAAACAACAATATCTTTGGTTATAGAAAATGTATTTCACAGCGGTTTAGCTGGTATAGTGATTCTCTACACTATGCTAGTTAATTCTTTCACATAGGTTTTAGCAACCAGGAAATAGCGGAGAGATTTCTGCATAGTGCAACTTTAATTTAATTATATAATAGGTGTTATTTTACACAAATCTCATTGGTCGCATTTGCATCTAGATAAGTGTAATAAGTTAACCAGAGATGATCTGGTTTATAATTAATGTGCTTGCTGAAGACAAGACCACTCTAGATTTCTTACATACTCTTATTATTATTCTATTTATTCCACCCGCTCTAGAAAATTTACTTTTTTAGTTATCTTGAACTTTTCCCCATTTTAACAGATACAACCAAGAAAGGAGGCAAGAAGAAGGGTGGTTCCATGCAGACTGTGTCCTCCCAGTTCAGGGTGAGCTTTTGAAATGTGTGTATTCAGTCCTTCAAAAGGTGCCTTGATAATCATAAATGATGTCTGAGAAAATGGTTTGTAACCCTCTTACAGGAGAACTTACATAAGCTGATGACCAACTTGAGGAGCACTCATCCTCACTTTGTGCGCTGCCTGATCCCCAACGAGTCAAAGACTCCAGGTACAATAAATATTGAGTTAAATATTACCAGTATCTTATCAGTACACTTTCATTAACTTTACCAATCCCAATCTTTAACCTGTTTATGTGTATTAAACAAGACTTGGTTTGTTTTACCAGGTCTGATGGAGAACTTCCTGGTTATCCACCAGCTCAGGTGTAATGGTGTACTGGAGGGTATCAGGATCTGCAGAAAGGGCTTCCCCAGCAGAATCCTTTATGCTGATTTCAAGCAGAGGTACACGCACTTAAACACAAATGCGCAAATGCACACAATCACAGAGAGATCTTCTCCAAGGGTTTTCCAGCATCAGAATAGTCTGACCTTATAAGTAATACAGTCAGGTCCAAAATGACTGGCACTCTTGCTAAGATGAGCAGGAAAGACTGGTATCAAATGTATAATAAAGATACTGAACTATATTGTATGGTCAAACATTTGTGACAGTTATATTATTTTATACTAATACAATTGTTCAGAGAAAGAGAGTTAAAATAATATACTTTTGTTTGATTTGTTTAGTGTTTTTTGCTAATCTTCATCAAGGGTGACCTCACTGTAATAATTATAATCATGACTTCACTGTATAACCAACCTATTACAACTTGGCATACTTGAAAACTGTCTCCTCATTCAGGTACAAAGTACTGAATGCCAGTGTCATCCCTGAGGGCCAGTTCATGGACAACAAGAAGGCTTCTGAGAAGCTGCTTGGTTCCATTGATGTGAATCACGAAGATTACAAGTTTGGACACACCAAGGTCAGTCAAATACCCCCAGCAAAAGCTGACAACAAAACACAACTTCAATGATAATTTAAATCCTTACCATATAAAATCTCTCCAGTTGATCTGTCCATCCTTTTGTTCTTTCTTCTTCATTTAACTAAAGGAAAAGGTGGAAAAACATTGTAGTGTTTTTGTCTTCAAAGTCATACAAGTATAGAAGAGAAACTAAACTCATTATCATGTGCATTGTGTTAGAATGGTATGGCTGCAGTTATCTGTATCTGTGGACATTATTAATCTACAACTGTACAGTAACTAACAATTTAGAAACATCCTATCCCATGGTTTGTTTGTTAGCATTGCAAATGTAATGTTGTTCAAATCAATCTAGTGGAGTTGTTCCCCTCTTTTGATTCAACCCTTTCTATCTGTCACCATCTGTGGTTCCATTGACCATGCTAACCTGTGTCTCAGGTGTTCTTCAAAGCCGGTCTTCTGGGTGTCCTGGAGGAGATGAGAGATGAGAAGCTGGCCTCTCTGGTCGGCATGGTCCAGGCTCTCAGCCGTGGATTCCTCATGAGGAGAGAGTTTAGCAAGATGATGGAGAGGAGGTGAGGAATAGTTGACATCTTGGCAAAGCATACTGTCAACCACCTGTATCTAATGCATTATGATGACATGCTGTATATGCTCTGAGTTGTTCAGAATAAGAAAGTTCATCTTATAATGCTCTATTAAAGCTACAACCCTTAATCGAAACATTAACAAAGTGGAAACCCTGCCTCTGTTTTGGTATACAGCTGTGGGATGGGCCTGGAGCATTGCAACTATTCTCTAATTGGTAGACAGAGATATGGTGATAGTTTTAAGCTTGTTTTGAGTCCATACAGTGTTTGTTTCCATTTACATTGTTTGCAAACATTGTGGTAAAACAAGCTTATATTTGGAGTTAATTAATTTATAAGTCCATTTATAAATCCAAAAATGGATGTAGCAATTAAGGATTATATCTTTATAGCTTCAGTTTGGGGTTTGGCTGTTCATTTAGATTTGTGGTATTCACCCATTCATTCTTGAAGAACATAAAATGCCTCATGAGCTTAGCATGCATGACCTGTCAATCGTTGCATCTAGAGTTCGGGGCGTTCCATTTTGTTGTTCTTCTAATCCCTTCTAATCCCTGAATGTAGCTTTAAGCATGTCACTCACCATGCCACTATATCCTTTCTGTCGACCAGAGAATCCATTTACACCATCCAGTACAACGTCCGCTCATTCATGAATGTGAAACACTGGCCATGGATGAAGGTCTATTACAAGATCAAGCCCCTGCTGAAGAGCGCTGAGACTGAGAAGGAGCTGGCCAACATGAAGGAGAACTATGAGAAGATGAAGACAGACCTGGCCAAGGCTCTGGCCAAGAAGAAGGAGTTGGAGGAGAAGTTGGTGTCCCTGGTGCAGGAGAAGAATGACCTGGCGCTCCAAGTTGCATCTGTGAGTGAACAACAACCCTCATATGGGTACATTTACACACAAATGAATACACACATGAACACACACACACACACACTGTAAAGTATGTGGCAAACTCATAACATTTCTATTGCCAATGTAATATGCTGTATTTATTTCATGAATTTCTATTGATTTGCTCTTACCTCTTTGACTAAAGTGTATATTTTGATACACAAAGTGAGGCATATCTTTTCTCCTGCTCTGAAACCAGGATTCAGAAAATCTGAACGATGCTGAGGAAAGGTGCGAGGGGCTCATCAAGAGCAAGATCCAGCTGGAGGCCAAACTCAAAGAGCTGACCGAGAGGCTGGAGGATGAGGAGGAGATCAATGCTGAGTTGACTGCCAAGAAGAGGAAGCTGGAGGATGAGTGCTCTGAGCTGAAGAAGGACATTGATGACCTGGAGCTCACCCTGGCCAAAGTGGAGAAGGAGAAGCACGCCACTGAAAACAAGGTTGAGTGTCTTACCATAGATAGTCTAACCAAACAATAATTCAAACAATAATCAACTCAAAACATAGCTTAACAATAATGGAATTCAAGTTGTATTGTGGGTGCAGGAAAAATTAAGACACAACAGTGGAATTTCAGTTGCGGGGTACTCCCCACATTCATTGCATGTTCTGTTCCCCCTCATTTATGATTTCCACTCAGTACACAGGCATGGTGTACACTGCCATCTACTGTTGAATCTATAGTACAGTACTTGTTGACACATTTCTAATTTAAATGAATGCAATATATAACAAACTAAATCTCCCCTTTATGGTGAAGTATAATTATGTTGTGGCCATTTTCAGGTTAAAAACCTGACAGAGGAGATGGCATCTATGGATGAGAGTGTTGCCAAGCTGACCAAGGAGAAGAAAGCCCTCCAAGAGGCCCACCAGCAGACACTGGACGACCTGCAGGCAGAGGAGGACAAAGTCAACACTCTGACCAAGGCCAAGACCAAGCTGGAACAGCAAGTGGACGACGTGAGTGGAGTTTGACATTTTGGCCATGATAGTGTGCAAGATGATATTATCTTCATTTGTTTAGATTTTAACAATATATTTGTTTTTATCTTATAGCTTGAGGGTTCTCTGGAGCAAGAGAAGAAGCTCCGTATGGACCTTGAGAGATCCAAGAGAAAGCTGGAGGGAGATCTGAAACTGGCCCAGGAGTCCATAATGGACCTGGAGAATGACAAGCAGCAGGCTGATGAGAAAATCAAGAAGTAAACACAAACAAATGACTACAGTATCAGCTGCTATAATGGTTGTTCTTGATTAATTATGAATTAGCATTTGCATGTTATTCTTAAAAGCAACATGAATGGTATTAGACTCCTTTTACACTCTCAAACCTAATCCAACTCTGCAATCAACGTGTTTGTGTTTCTTAGGAAGGAGTTTGAGACCACCCAGCTCCTCAGCAAGATTGAGGATGAACAGTCACTAGGAGCTCAGCTGCAGAAGAAGATCAAGGAACTCCAGGTACAGTACAAGATCAAAGGATCTAAGCTCCAGACACACTGAATAATTTCCTGAATTAAACGGACATATTTGTCCATGTGACTTCTGATGGCTCGGTAGGTGTTTCTTGCTGACATTTCCTACCATTGTAAAGATGGTGCTTCCATCGAGTTAGATAGAGGACTCATCTTTGTGTCTGTGCCATTATGGCGTTTGTGACAGAATAGGCATCTCCGTTTTTTAAGTAGTCATTTTTTAACCCGATCGAACAACCCAAGAACACTCGAGGCTGTAATCACTGCCAAAGGTGCTTCAACAAAGTAATGAGTAAAGGTTCTGAATGAATACTTATGTAAATGTACTATTTCATTTTTTAAATTTTTTTTTATACATTTGCCAAAAAAAATCAAAGAACCTGTTTTTGTTTTGTCTTTATGGGGTGTTGTGTGTAGAATGATGAGGGAAAAAATAAAAATTAATAAATTTTAGAATAAAGCTGTAACGTATTAAAATGTGGAAAAAGTAAAGGTGTCTGAATATTTTCTGAATGCACTATTATTTTTTTTTGAGAATCCAATTTTTCAACTGTATTGTAGTGTTAATCCCCCCTGCTTCTGCCCCCTGTTCTAGGCCCGTATTGAGGAGCTGGAGGAGGAAATTGAGGCTGAGCGTGCTGCCAGGGCTAAGGTTGAGAAGCAGAGGGCCGATCTCTCCAGGGAACTTGAGGAGATCAGCGAGAGGCTGGAGGAGGCCGGAGGCGCCACTGCTTCTCAGATTGAGATGAACAAGAAGCGTGAGGCTGAGTTCCAGAAGCTGCGTCGTGATCTTGAAGAGTCCACCCTGCAGCACGAGGCCACAGCCGCCGCTCTGCGAAAGAAGCAGGCCGACAGTGTGGCTGAGCTCGGGGAGCAGATCGACAACCTGCAGCGCGTCAAGCAGAAGCTGGAGAAGGAGAAGAGCGAGTACAAGATGGAGATTGATGACCTCTCCAGCAACATGGAGGCCGTCGCCAAGGCTAAGGTGAGTAGTGATGTTTTGGTCAAGCAGTATTGAGGAGGGTCAACTACATTACCATTCAAGTGAACTGAAGTTAACAGGAGTCCCAAATATAAAGTAATGATTGCACATGTTTCACTAACAGGGCAATCTGGAGAAGATGTGTCGTACACTTGAGGACCAGCTGAGCGAGCTCAAGACTAAGAATGATGAGAATGTTCGCCAGGTCAACGACATCAGCGGACAGAGGGCCAGACTCCTGACAGAAAATGGTACCATCAACAATGAACTACAACCCTATGTTTTCCTTCAGTAGATCACAATAACATGTGTTGGGTGCTGTATCCACATAATTTCTACTGTACTATTCACATTTTACATTTTAGTCATTTAGCAGACGCTCTTATCCTGAGCGACTTTCAGTTAGTGAGTACATACATAATTTTTTTATACTGGCCCCCCATGGGAATCAAACCCACAACCCTGGCGTTGCAAACACCATGCTCTACCAACTGAGCTACATCCCTGCCGGCCATTCCCTCCCCTACCCTGGACCAATTGTGCGCCGCCCCATGGGTCTCCTGGTCGCGGCCGCCTACGACTGGATTCGAACCAGGATCTCTAGTGGCACAGCTAGCACTGCAATGCAGTGCCTTAGACCACTGCGCCACTCGGGAGACACCACCTAACATTGCCCTATGATACCTCCAAATACGTTTTCAATCTTAGAGAACAGAGACCCTATTAACTAGATATCCCTCTATCCCTGCAGGTGAGTTTGGCCGCCAGCTGGAGGAGAAGGAAGCCCTGGTGTCTCAGCTGACCAGAGGAAAACAGGCCTTTACCCAGCAGGTGGAGGAGCTGAAGAGGGCGATTGAGGAGGAGGTCAAGGTAAGGGACCCAAAATGGACTCCACCGACCACAGAGTTTAGAGCCATATCTTCATAGAGATGGTGACTATGCCACCCTTAGAGTCTTCTACTATGATTAGTTTGACTATCTCTCGAATCTCTCTTGGTCTCTTTCTCTCTCACAGGCTAAAAACGCACTGGCCCACGGTGTTCAGTCTGCCCGTCATGACTGTGACCTCCTGAGGGAGCAGTTTGAGGAGGAACAGGAGGCCAAGGCAGAGCTGCAACGCGGCATGTCAAAGGCCAACAGTGAGGTGGCTCAGTGGAGGACTAAGTATGAAACTGATGCCATCCAGCGCACAGAGGAACTGGAGGAGGCCAAGTGAGTCGCACGCAACAGCAACAACTCAAATATAGGGTGTGGATGGTGAGGAGTGTAGGGGGATCTGAGAAAATGTTACGTCAAAATATATTGTAACATATGTTTCAAACCGAAAAACCACCCTCTGTTGTCCAACAGGAAGAAGCTGGCCCAGCGTCTGCAGGAGGCTGAGGAGACCATTGAGGCGACCAACTCCAAGTGTGCCTCCCTGGAGAAGACCAAGCAGAGGCTGCAGGGAGAGGTGGAGGACCTCATGATTGATGTTGAGAGAGCCAACGCATTGGCCGCCAACCTCGACAAGAAGCAGAGGAACTTTGACAAGGTAAAAATGAAAACCTAATTTTCTGCTACATAATCAATTGAAGTATAATTGTAGCATGTTTCTGATTCAAAACTTTTCATCTATGACTTCTAATGAAAATCCCATGTGTTTCCCTAGGTTCTGGCAGAGTGGAAGCAGAAGTATGAGGAGGGTCAGGCTGAGCTGGAAGGAGCTCAGAAGGAGGCTCGCTCTATGAGTACTGAACTCTTCAAGATGAAGAACTCCTACGAGGAGGCTCTGGATCATCTGGAGACTCTGAAGAGAGAGAACAAGAACCTGCAACGTGAGCATTTGACAGCAATTCTATTTGGCTCATGTTTGACTAGTTTTTTGAAAATGGAGGGAACTGTAATCATCAAAACTACTATTACACCATTTCATAGTTTTCATGTGCAGTATAAAAATATATAAATGGAACATGTAATTGCTATTGCTTTTAACAACCCAAGGAAGTTGAGGGCAATTAGATTTGTAAGACCGTATGAAGTGCTGTTAATTAATTAACTGTTATCATGATTCAATGTCAACTTCAATGCATTGGCGATATCCACTGAAAATCTCCCAAGTCTTAACTGCTCCTGTGTGTGTGTGTGCAGAGGAGATCTCTGACCTGACTGAGCAGATCGGAGAGACTGGCAAGAGCATCCATGAGCTGGAGAAGGCCAAGAAGACCGTGGAGACAGAGAAGTCTGAGATCCAGACCGCTCTGGAGGAGGCTGAGGTACAAACTACAGCTGTTTGATGGGAAAAGCAGTGTTGCACTAGCAATGCCAGCTACAGTCTAATGCTCCCTGCTTTGGTGTTCATATATATATATATATATATATATATATATATATATTTAATTCCTTGTACACATCCAAATATATTGAACAATTCACCTGACTGCTTCTGTTTGTCCAGGGCACACTGGAGCACGAGGAATCCAAGATTCTGCGTGTGCAGCTGGAGCTGAACCAGATCAAGGGTGAGGTGGACAGGAAGCTGGCTGAGAAGGACGAGGAGATGGAGCAGATCAAGAGGAACAGCCAGAGGGTGGTTGACTCCATGCAGAGCACCCTGGACTCTGAGGTCAGGAGCAGGAATGACGCCCTGAGGGTGAAGAAGAAGATGGAGGGAGACCTGAATGAGATGGAGATCCAGCTGAGCCACTCCAACAGGCAGGCCGCTGAGGCCCAGAAACAGCTGAGGAATGTCCAGGGACAGCTCAAGGTAAAGGGAATGTTTAAAAATCTGAACATGGAGAGGGATTTGTTTGTGAATCTGTAAAAAATTATAGAACAGAGGACTTGAATAGAGTGTACTATGTACTAAAGGTTGAGATATTTGGTAAACTCTTTCCAATTAACATTTCTATCACCAATCCTTTCGCCCCTACTTCCACTAAAACTTTGAAACTTTAAACTACTTTCACAAGTCCTAATGAACCTATGTCATTGTGAAATCCAGGATGCCCAAGTGCACCTTGATGATGCCGTCCGTGCCGCAGAGGACATGAAGGAGCAGGCAGCCATGGTGGAGCGCAGAAACGGTCTGATGGTGGCTGAAATCGAGGAGCTGAGAGTTGCTCTGGAGCAGACAGAGAGAGGCCGCAAAGTGGCTGAGACTGAGCTGGTAGACGCCAGCAAGCGTGTTGGACTGCTGCACTCCCAGGTATGGGTCAAAAGCCATTTCCAATGAAACTCAACCAAGCATACTGTTTACACACCTGGAATTCGACATTGCTTGCTTTTAGATTTTCATAATTTCAGCCTTGTGACTTGTGAGTCAAACAAATCGTCTTGTTTCCTCCTTCAGAACACCAGCCTTCTGAACACTAAGAAGAAGCTGGAGACTGACCTGGTGCAGGTGCAGGGAGAGGTGGACGACATCGTCCAGGAGGCCAGGAATGCAGAGGAGAAGGCCAAGAAGGCCATCACTGACGTGAGTCCTTGAATTACATCAACTTGATTTGTCCCCAAGGTCCAATTGTAGCTGGGCTGGTTAAGAACAACAAAGATCTCAGAGGAATGTTATGATTGGTGCCAATTGGTGCATAAATTAAACAAACTACTTTTCCAGGCGGCCATGATGGCTGAGGAGCTGAAGAAGGAGCAGGACACCAGCTCTCACCTGGAGAGGATGAAGAAGAACCTGGAGGTCACAGTCAAGGACCTGCAGCACCGCCTGGATGAGGCTGAGAATCTGGCCATGAAGGGAGGCAAGAAGCAGCTCCAGAAACTGGAGTCCAGGGTGAGTTAACAGCAGGATGGATTAGAGTGGATTGAAAGACAGATTGCTGGAAATGTATTCGATCATATAAAAATACACAGGATCATTGTTTAATGACTTTTTCTCTCAATAACCCAGTTAGATCAGGAGTTCCCAAACAGTTTTGCTTCGCGGACCCCTTTTGTGATGGAGAATTCATCAGGGATCCTCTGATAATATCAGAAACAACTCCTACTTTAGTTTTACTATGATTTCTGCAGTGCGTGGCTGGACTAATCAAGTCTCGGCCCCTGGGAAATAACATTTTAAAGTCACCTTTTGGCACCAGAAACAACATTCTACAGTTTTAAAGCTAATTTCCTGTAATTCTACACATTTTGCCATGGGGCGGAGAGAACATTTTTAAAGCTTAAATTACGGTGCATTTATATTCAATACAAAACATTTGGGGAATATGTTATACTTAAGTAGTGGTGTTGAGAAGAATTGGAGCCAAGACCTTCGATATAAAAAAGTATTTATCCAGTTGCTTCATTCAGGCTTGTACAGTTGTCGTGGAAGACTTCTAAACTGCAAATCTATTCAAATGTTATTGTTCACATACACATATTTAGCAGATGTTATTGCGGGTGTAGCGAAATGCTTGTGTTCCTAGCTCCAACAGTGCAGTAGTATCTAACAATTCAAAACAATACACACAAATCTATAAGTAAAGAATTAGTTCAGGCAAGTAGGGGCCTCTAGTGGCCATTCTGGTACTGCACCATACACTTAGAAAAGCAGTAGAGACCTCTAGTGGCCATTCTGGTACTGCACCATACACTTAGAAAAGCAGTAGAGGCCTCTAGTGGCCATTCTGGTACTGCACCATACACTTAGAAAAGCTTTCCAGAATGGACATAGAAATACAAGAAGAATTGAGTTGGAAGAAATGGATCATGGATAGAGTACTGTGGATACCAATATCACTGTGAGCCTCCCAGAACCATGTTGTGCGTCTAAGGGTGAAGAACGTAAATTGTGGATTACTAATATTACATTGTACTGTATTGCACTCTCTAAACTTTGTCCACAGATCACTGGTAGTTTAATCTGTTCTTGCTAGAAATATTCATAAACACATTTAAATGTAAATTCCCTTTTGGAACCACTGACCTAGATAATGAAAAGTTGTTGTTATTATTACAGACCCCTACAATTAAATGTTTAGAAGTACATAGGGACAGATAACAAGTGTGCCTCATTGACTGGGTAGAACACTACACCTCTGTTTTATAAAGATTTGTTATTTCTGATTTCACCACCTCAAACAAATATGTTTATTTCTTCCACAAAGGTGCGTGAGCTCGAGACTGAGGTGGAGGCCGAGCAGAGAAGAGGTGTAGACGCAGTCAAGGGAGTCCGCAAGTACGAGCGTAGAGTCAAGGAGCTCACTTACCAGGTAAGAGAAAGTGCCTTCTTCACTCACTTGACACTAACACAGACAGGTTTGTGTATAAAACTATACTGACATTGATTCTTTGATCTTCTCCCACAGACTGAGGAGGATAAGAAGAACGTTAGCAGACTTCAGGACCTGGTAGATAAGCTGCAGTTGAAAGTGAAGGCCTACAAGAGGCAGGCTGAGGAAGCGGTGAGTCACATACTTAGTCAAATACTCTGAAAGCATAACTTCGAAGAAAACAAATTTCCCCTACAAAACTTAATGTCCATACAGTTTAGTTGAATAAGTGTTGCTACTTCACATTGCTGTACAGGGGGATGGTCTAGTGATAGTGCTGGAGGCAGCGGTTTGATCCCCTGTTCCGCCACTCACTTTCTCTGCTGTATCATCCATCTCCCTATATACATTGCTATCCTAAATGTATATTTTAATTTGCTACCTGAAGCATCAAACTTTAAATGCTGATGTTTCGCTCTCCATCTCTTTTCTTCACCCAGGAGGAAGCAGCCAATAGCCACATGTCTAAGTTCAGGAAGGTTCAGCATGAGCTGGAGGAGGCTGAGGAGCGTGCTGACATCGCTGAGACTCAGGTCAACAAGCTCAGAGCCAAGACCCGTGACACTGGAAAGGTACAGAACTGCTGCTAAACCTATACCTGACTCATGTTCAAATATGACCACATCAACACCGCCTATGATTCAGTCTTCACAGAGGTCAACACAGACCTTTTCCACTCACTCAACTGTATTTAAGATCTCTGAGAAGAACATTTTAAGGTAGGGCAACAACAACAAAAAACATTATTTCAAGTTAGTACCTCAAAATTGAAATCCAAGCTGAGCACTGAGCTTGAAAATGCTTGATCCATTATATTCTTTCCAAGTGTTCATATATTTATCATGTTCATTATTATTACTGATCCATTATATTCTATCCAAGTCTATCCATATATTTATCATGTTCATTATTATTACTGATCCATTATATTCTTTCTTTCTTCTTACAGGGCAAAGAAGTTGCTGAATAAACAAGACCAAGTCTTATCATTTTCCTGTGTTGCATAAAATATGATTTTCATGGTGAAATGTTGAGCATTGATTAAAAACATGTAGGCCTACATACACTTCCTTCGTGACTGTGGACTTATTACTCAGCAAACAGCTTTTTCATACCATACAAATATTGTACTTTAATTAATGGAGCAATCTGGGATTCCAACAACAACAATTGTTGAGGGAGAAATGTAACCTCTCTCAAATTCATAGACTGAGCTATGGATGTAAGGACTGACCATCCAGAACATCAAAATGATAGTTTTAATTCTTTACACTTGGAGGATTTGGCCAATATGGACAGGCCCAAATTTAAACGTTTCTAACATAAAAAAAGAGAAGCATATGCATAACCATGGTAACAGTTTAAAAGGGAACACTGCTCAGAGAAAGGTTCTCAGGAAACAACAGGATATTTGCATTTGAATTTTGTCACAGATTATGTGCACATTAACCTCTCGTGGAAAGACTTATAAACTTATAAACTTATAAATTGTTATCGATCATCTGACAAAATAACACATTTTAGTTCTCGGTTTAAATGACAAAAGTGATATTGATTTATCATTAGCCAATTTGTATTTCCAATAGATTTTTGGCAGCTATACACCCCCATAATGATTAGAGTTCCTCTCCTACCTACTAGTGGTGAAATTCACATTATTACAGATATTATTACGGTCACATTTCAGGAGAAGACCCAGGTCCAGACAGTGTTGAAGTAACAAAAGTTTATTACAAAAACAGGGGGCAGGCCAACGACAAGTCAAGGGCAGGCAGAGGTCAGTAATCCAGATCAGAGTCCAAAAGGTACAGAGCGGCAGGCAGTCTCAGGGTCAGGGCAGGCAGAGGTCTATAATCCAGGGTGGTGTGACAAGGTACAGAACAGCAGCCGGCCGGCCGGCAGGCAGGCTGAGGCAGAATGGTCAAAACAGGAACTTGACAAAGACAGGTGCAAGGGGGAAACTGCTGGTAGGCTTGTTGAAACAAAACCAACTGGCAACAGATAAACAGAGAACACAGGTATAAATACACTGGGGATAATGTGGAAGATGGGCGACACCTGGAGGGGGGTGGAGACAATCACAAAGACAGGTGAAACAGGTCAGGGTGTGACATGGCCATTGGCTCAACTTACCCCAAGGCAAACATTTTGACTATATTAGCCCACACAGCTACAAGGAGGCACTTTCACGCAAGATTTAAGACCTCATATAGAAGATTATAGAGACCCCAACTGATCTATAGAACAATCTTAAAATGATCTACTTTGGTTTAGATACAACCATCACGAAACCTAACATTTTTATTAATTTGACTTGGTGAAAATCTTTTTTTTTTTTTTTACCTAACTTGATGACCACTTTTTCCATGTGGTTTCTACCTTCACAGACTCCATGAAATGATGAGCTCTTCCTAATTATTTGGTCAAATTATGAATTGTGTGTATGGGTTCTAGGAAATAACGGTAACTCAACGTACCCCTTTGGCTCAACCTACCCCTTACCCCAATCTCCCCCACCACTATACTGGACCACCATTATTTCATTCTGTTCCACTGTTCCGACCAGCAAAATAAAGTTCTTTACTGGTTCCAACCCAAATAAAGAACTGGTTTATATCCTTCCTTTCTGTTCCCTTTTTTACCTGAAATCAACCGTTTTTTTTTTACATTTTATACATTTCTGAGTGTCATGGGCGCTTTGTTGTGTTTAAAATAAATAAAAAATATTTGTTACTTTTACCCCTATTTCGTGATATCCAAGTGGTAGTTACAGTCTTGTCCCATCGCTGCAACTCCCTACGGACTCAGGAGAGGTGAAGGTCGAGAGCCATACGTCCTCCGAAACACGACCCTGCCAAGCTGTACTGCTTCTTGACACACTGCTCGCTTAACCCGGAAGCCAGCCGCACCAATGTGTCGGAGGAAACACCGCCCAACTGGCGACAGAGCAGGCGCCCGGCCCACCACAAGGAGTTGCTAGAGCGCGATGGGACAAGGAAATCCAGGCCTGCCAAACCCTAACCAGACTGGGCCAATTGTGCACTGCCTCATGAGTCTCCCGGTCACAGCCGGCTGTGGCACAGCCTGGGATCGAACCTGGGGCTATAGTGAAGCCTCAAGCACTGCGATGCATTGCCTTAGACCGCTGCGCCACTCGGGAGGCCTACTTTGTTGTGTTTTCTGTGGGACTGTAAAAAAAAAATGCCTGGAAAGTAAAACAACGTTATTAACTGGTTCCCATGCTTTTAAAATAACAGTTCTATTGAAGAACGTTATAGATCACTTCCGTTCCCGGTTCTGTTTTCTGTTCCTCAAAACATGTATTTATTTTCCAGTTTTCGGTTCTGTTCACTAAACCAGTTCCAACCCCTGATGTAATATAGCTTGTACTAGCTAGGTAGCGAACAACTTTAGAAAACCACTCTGTAAAGTAGTTTGTGCTAACTAGCTATATGGAATTCACCCAGATCCACCTCAGAGCACCACGTCTGAAGAGGAGGAGGAGATGGAAGGTAAAGAAAAAGAAAGGGAGGTAGAGAAGAAAGCAGTCTAAAAGGAGGAGAGAGAATTCACAGAGAAGTTGGGAGAGAGAGCAGTCACAGAGAAGTTGGAAGAGAGAGCAGTCACAGATAATTTGGAAGAGAGAGCAGTCACAGATAAGTTGGAAGAGAGAGCAGTCACAGAGAAGTTGGAAGAGAGAGCAGTCACAGAGAAGTTGAAAGAGAGAGCAGTCACAGAGAAGTTGGAAGAGAGAGCAGTCACAGAGAAGTTGGAAGAGAGAGCAGTCACAGAGAAGTTGGAAGAGAGAGCAGTCACAGAGAAGTTGGAAAAGAGAGCAGTCACAGAGAAGTTGGAAGAGAGAGCAGTCACAGAGAAGTTGGAAGAGAGAGCAGGCACAGAGAAGTTGGAAGAGAGAGAAGTCACAGAGAAGTTGGAAGAGAGAGCCGTCACAGAGAAGTTGGAAGAGAGAGCAGGCACAGAGAAGTTGGAAGAGAGAGTAGTCAAAGAGGAGGTGGAAGAGCGAGGAGTCGAAGAGGAGGTGTCCCCTGTAGCTCAGTTGGTAGAGCATGACGCTTGCAACGCCAGGGTTGTGGGTTCGTTTCCCACGGGGGGCCAGTATGAAAATGTATGCACTCACTAACTGTAAGTCGCTCTGGATAAGAGCATCTGCTAAATGACTAAAATGTAAAATGAGGAGAGAGCTGTCAAAGAGGAGGTGGAGGATAGAGCTGTCAAAGAGGAGGTGGAGGAGAGAGGACTCAAAAAGGAGGTGGAGGTGAGAGCAGTCAAAGAGGAGGTGGAGGTGAGAGCAGTCAAAGAGGAGGTGGAGGAGAGAGCAGTCAAAGAGGAGGTGGAGGAGAGAGTAGTCAAAGAAGGGGAAGAAGAGAGACCTGTCGAAGAAGAAGAGGAGGACACCGACGTCAAAGAAGTAAATACATTAGAAACCTCACTCAGCAGAGGGTCTATATAAGAGCTCTGAGGGTTCTACTACAAAGTTGCTGTTTTTAATATTGTTTTTATATCATGTGAGAGCTCTGAGGGGTCTACTACAAAGCAGAATCAATGAGTTAGCCAGGCCTTGCCAAACCCTAAAGAACTACTGATTTTCAGGTTAGTTAAGAAAGCTAAACTTCAATATGTGTTTTTTGGTTGTTGAGTCAATTAGACCATCCCAATTTCAAGCTTATCTTTCTAAAACATTTAAAGTTATTGATCCTGCTTTGTGGTAGACCCCTTAATGTTTCACATTATATCAAACAAAATTAAAAACTAAAATAAAGTTCAGGACAAACACACACATATCACCTATAATGACAACCTGCCATTACATTCTATACGTGATCTTTACTATATACACAGGCACGCATACACACACGACTGGAATAGAATATGACTGTATTGACTGTGCTATGGACTGAGTGTTGTTGTAGTTCCCTCTCTCTCCAGGTGGGGGAGCTGTGGGCTGACCTGGTACCGGGGGGGGGGGGGGGGGGGGGGGTGTATGAAGCCTTACCCACCGCCCCCACCCAGACCCTGTGTTCTCTCCAGCCCCAGCCCCCTCTCCGAGACCCACCTCCGCCCCCAGACATGGAGCTCCCAGGACAGCAGGAGTGTTCTTCCCATGACCAACAGACATACTCAAACACATTCTCCCCATAACTGCCAGCTGGAATACAACTATAGCCCAGTCCAGAAGATAACTTCAACTAGACCCCATTGTGATTTTGGTGTTTGTAGATCTGAAGGAGCTGGGAAGGTGGAACACTTGTAATTGTCCTATTCAACAAACCCCTTCTGTTTAGTCCAGGATTAGCCTTAATCTGTGTATTGGAAACTGCCCCTTCAAATTGGTCATCTTGGTCAGGCATTATGACAGTAGTCAAAGAGGAGGTGGAGGAGAGAGTATGTATAGTATACTGTATGGCCTATGGAGCCTTGCGTGTTCTGTAAAAAAACAAACAAAAAACCATTATTATTATATATGACGTATGATCTATCAACTGAGCCATGCAGGAACAGATATTGTATATTAATGTAATCTTATCCAGCAGTCAGCTCCCTCTCTGAACCTATATGCGGTACCAATTGATCCTGGGAACACATATGTTGCTATTCATATTATTCACTGTCAGCATTAGGAGACATTTAGTTTGTTCTTCCAACCACAAGCTAGCATGATGTAAAACTGAATAAGAAGGTGTATTCTATTACCATACTGTTGTCATGCTTCTTAGTGCTAGAGGTTTGGGCATCGTTTTACATGTACGTCATTTACACCCTCTTATCCAGAGCGACATTCAGGATATTAGTTTGTATTATCACCACCTAACCTAAATGAAGAGACTTAATTGAAGTTGTGATGAATGCAATGAGTGATAATAGTGGCTATTATGACCCTGACTGAGTTCCCCCCCCCCCAAAAAAAAGATGCATGTTTGTTACAGTAATTTAAATTGTAATGAATGCAATGATTGCAGTAGCTCTGTTCAACCACAAGATAGAACCATCGACCTAATAAAACAGCATGTGGAAGAAGTTGCATTCTTCCAACTGTGGAGCCACGACGACCTGTTAAAAAGCCGTTTCACATATGATTTGAGGTGAAAATCACCATAACGTCCAAACAACTGGGTAAAAATATAATATTATCCTATTCACGAAAAACGATTTAGTGAAGTTCCGCAATGATCGCATCGCATCTTGCGCAGCCATGACGGTCTTGAGAACACAGCTGTATCCACGCGGTCACAGCATACAGTTCTGGGCCAGGTTTTCCAAAAGCATTTTAAGGCTAAATGAATCGTTCTAACCTTCGTAGGAACATCGTTAAATCTACGAGCTGTTTCCCAAAACCATCGTTATTAACGTTGCGCTTGAAAACGCTTGTAATCTAACGCCTGCCTCAGACTACTGGTAGAACAGCTAATTGCATCGTTATTTTTTACCCTGCTGCGTCACTTTATACACAGATCTAGCAAAACATAGAATCACATCCGTTTCTCAGTGACCGATGATAACTACAGAACAAAGTTGCCAATGTCTTTTCAATTGGTACAAACAAGCAACGTATAAAATGATGTTTCGAATGAAAACCGAGACGACTGCATTCAAATATAAATAGTGGGGGGAAATATATTCCTATTTCAATCATATTGAAATATACTTCTTGTTCATTCAATTGAGTTCTATTTTGCTACTTGTAGGTGTTGGTGAAACCATAAGGAGAGGAAGTACAAACCAACGATGCTAGACAGAGAGGAATATGCTTAAGCAAAAGGCAGTTTATTAAACACAGAGATAGCTGGTACTGCTCAAGCTACATGCATGGGATCCTGCTAATTAACATGCATGGACCTAATCATATGCCACGCTAATGGTGTCAGCTGAGAAGGATGGATAAACAGAGTTTACAGCATTACTTATACGATGCAACATAATGAAAGGGGTCCTTCTTCTAGTCCCTTGATTAGTTCCCGAGGCGTAGGAGGCGCGTCTGCTCTGTCCAGAGCAGAAGCCCCATTTGTGCACGGCAGAGTCCTCTGCCCTAGGCACCCGACCAGTAGAAAGAAGTATAGTTTCCAAAGAGATTTGTTTGTGTCAAAAGAACTTGTGGGGAGCCACATAGATTGTGGCCTGGAGGCGTGGGTGTTGTCCTTGACAAGAGATGGTCCTCTGTCCATTGTTCTCACATAGGTAGAGCATTGATTGAAAACAAGCTCCTAACATTAAAATGGGTCATGCACAAGATTTTAGTCAGACCAAGCTATAACATTTTATATTTACTACGACATAGGCTACTGTCTGTAATTTGTCTAAATTTATTTCATGATGGATAGCCTAACAGGTGCGCAATGATGCGCCAAATCGGTGATTTAGTGCATCTTTATTGGGTGAGCAATACAATAAACCGCCTCAAGAATGTGCAGCAGTAGGTGGAAATAGCTGATCCGTCGTCAGTATAGTGAAATAATTGTAACGTTAAAGTAAGATTTGAATGGAGAAAGCTGATCCGAGAGCAGTGCTCCCTTTCTTTCTTTCGATCTTATATCAGTATCCACCCATGTTCCAAGGACGCATTTAGCGACGGTTCTCTCTTCGTGGTGTTTTGTGAAACGCATTTTTTACATCTTCGGCTGTTGTACGAAACACTCCTAATTCTAAATTCCATCGCTATCAGGAAACCGGGCCCTGAGCATTTCAACAGCAAAAGGAGGATCAGGAAAATAAATTATAAAAAATATATTTTGGAGTTATTTTCATTAAATAAACACAGTGATGATTTAAGACTTCTGTCATAAAAAGCACATGTTCAACTTCATAAAAAACAAGTTTTCCAATCTCAAGACATTAAATAAATAAAAAGTACTATAGTATGTGCCTACTATGTGCCAAAGAAAGTAACAGGGTTGACTGTAACAGAGTTGACTGTAGCAGAGTTGACTGTACAAGAGTTGACTGTAACAGGGTTGACAATTTCATCTCAAATCAGCCATGAATCCCCTTGTGAAGCTTGTTGTGTGCAACAGGGAGTGGCAATTGAATGCAAGCTACACATGTTTTTGTTGTTGAAATTGTTAAAACATTTCTAGCCTGTAATTAAAGTACAAACCATTCACCTATTAGCAATAGACTGTTGATTGGTTAGCAGTGTTTCTGTAGCCCACAAGTGTGCATAGTTCAACTTCATAAAAAACACGTTTTCCAATCTCAAGACATTAAATAAATAAAAAGTACTATAGTATGTGCCTACTATGTGCCAAATAAAGTAACAGGGTTGACTGTAACATAGTTGACTGTAACAGGGTTGACTGTAACATTGTTGACTTTAACAGAGTTGACTGTAACAGGGTTGACTGTAACTGGGTTGACTGTAACATAGTTGACTGTAACATAGTTGACTGTTCAGGGTTGACTGTAACAGAGTTGACTGTAACATAGTTGACTGTAACAGGGTTGACTGTTACAGGGTTGACTGTAACAGAGTTTACTGTAACAGAGTTGACTGTAGCAGAGTTGACTGTAGAAGAGTTGACTGTAACAGGGTTGACAATTTCATCTCAAATCAGCCATGAATCCCCTTGTGAACCTTGTTGTGTGCAACAAGGAGTGGCAATTGAATGCAAGCTACACATGTTTTTGTTGTTGAAATTGTTAAAACATTTCTAGCTTGTAATTAAAGTACAAACCATTCACCTATTAGCAATAGACTGTTGATTGGTTAGCTGTGTTTCTGTAGCCCACATGTGTGCATAGTTTTGCACATCAAATGCCAAATGGATGGATGCCAATAATCATGATATCTTTCTGCCAGGTATCTTTCTGCGGCATAGGCTACCTTTCCATCTACCAGAAGGTGGTTATCATTAGTATCGCTAACACCTACACATACTGTAGTGGTGGACATACGCTTGCAGCGCACACACACAGCCACAGCCATTCCAGTGCGTTGCCTCAATGCCTCTTCAGACAGTTGCAGGAAATACGAATCACCTGATGCATTCTGTTCTTGTCTTATGGTATACTTGGGCAAATGAATAATCTTTTGAACTGTATGTGCTAGGAACAATCTGTTATCGATGTAGTAGCCATTTTTATAGTCGCCCCAGTTTAAAACTCAGTGTTCCACGGCTAAATATTTTGTTGCATATGCGACCAAATTGGTCCCACTTTAGAGCCCTGTCAACAACTATTTGTTTCGTTTTGAGTTCTTTGCCTTTTCCCATTGTGATGGATGACAACGTTATTTTACATGCATGTTACCTCGTTTTTATACCCCAGTGAAACAGGAAGCCATGCGAGTAGAATGTTAATGCAGATCTTATTTTGTTAGATTTTATTTCTAAGAATCTTTAGGGGTGACAATCATTTTGACATCTATCTTTTTGAGAATAAAAAATAGCTGTGGAACTTTTCTTAAACATGTTTTTTCTTCTCTCGGACCGGCTAAAGATCCCGAATGTCACGACTTCCTCCGAAGCTGCCTCCTCTCCTTGTTCAGGCAGGCTTCGGCGTTCGTCGTCACCGGCCTTCTAGCCACTGCCGCTCCTCATCTCATCATTCCATTTGTTTTGTCTTGTTTATTACACACACCTGGTTTCAATTCCCCTCATCAGTACCTGTATAAGTGTTCCCTCTGCCCCCTTGTCTCTGTGTGTGATTGTTTATTGTGGAGGTTATATGAGCTCGGTGGAGCGCCTTGTACTTTGTATCGACATATATACGGAATAAACCTTTATTCTGTGATTTACCCTCCTGCGCCTGACTCCGTCAAAATCACACGCCACACCAAAGCTTCTGTGCGGGATTCTCTACGTACATTTTCTACGTAGCCGATGCTCACCTTCCCCCTCCATTCATGTTTACATGTTTACATTTTAGTAATTTAGCAGATGCTTTTTATCGAGTGTGACTTGAATGAGGTAATTCATCTTAAGATAGCTAGTTGAGAAAACAAAATATCACAATCGAAGCAGGCACATTTATATTTGTTATCAGCAAAGTCAGTGCTAGTAGGAAAAGATAGGTGGATTTTTTTCTTTATTTTCTTTTGTGGGGCGAGGGGAATAAGATATATGTCTTATTTAAGATACTCTTTGAAGAGGTAGGTAGGGTTTCAGACGTTTTCGGAAGAAGGCAGGGACTCTGCTGTCCTAGTGTCAGGGGGAAGCTCATTCCACCACTGGGGTGCCAGGACAGAGAAGAGCTTTGACTGGGCTAAGCGGGAGCTGACCCTCCGTAGGGGTGGGAGGGCCAAGAGACCAGAGGTGGAAGAACGGAGTGCTCGGGTTGGTGTGTAGGGTTTGAGCATAGCCTAAAGGTAGGGAGGGGCAGTTCCCCTTGCTGCTCCATAGGCAAGTGCCATGGTCTTTTAGTGGATGCGAGCTTTGACTGGAAGCCAGTGGAGTGTGTGGAGGAGCGGGGTGACATGGGAGAACTTGGGAAGGTTGATGCTGCGGCGTTCTGGATAAGTTGCAGGGGTTTGATTGCATAAGCAGGGAGACCAGCAAACCGAGAGTTGCAGTAGTCTAGACGGGAGATGGCAAGTGCCTGGATTAGGACCTGCGCCGCTTCATGTGTGAGGTAAGGTACAGTACTTTATGGATGTTGTAGAGCATGAACCCGCGGGACCGTGTCACTGCTTTTGATGTTTGCAGAGAACAACAGAACCTGAGAAGCCAAACCCTGAGATGACCCGTCTTGAAGCCTGACTGGTTAGGGTCAAGAAGATTGTTCTGAGAAAACATAAACGAGGGAGTTGGTCAGAGAGTGTTCTGGAAAGAAAAGAAGGAAGGGATACTGGTTTCTTGATAAGGGGAATGACTCTGACCATCTTGAAGTCAGAAGGGACGTAGCCACTTGTCAGGGATGAGTTGATGAGGGAAGTGAAGGTCTTCAGAGATGGTTTGGAGAGGAGAGGAGGGAATGGGGTCAAGGGAGCAGGTTGTCCGGTGGCCTGACATCACTAGTCGCAGGATTTCATCTTGGGAGAGAGAGGGGAGAAAGAGCTCAAGGCTGTGTGAGTGGGACTAGGGGCTCCATAGGCTGAGTGAAAGTAGTTTACAAAGTCGTCTGCAGAGAGGGAGGAAGGAGGGGGAGGAGGTGGAGGATTAAGGATGGAGAAGTAGGTGGCAAAGAGTTTCCTAGGGTTAGAGGCACAAGTTTGAAATGTAGAGTGATAGAAAGTGGCTTTAGCATCAGATACAGAGGAAGAAAAGGTAGAGAGGAGGGAGTGAAAGGCTTATATGTCCTCCAGAAGTTTAGTTTTCCCCCATTTTTGCTCAGCTGTGAGCTCGCATTGAGACCATCAGCCATGCAGAAGGAGGGGAGGGCCGGGCCGGCCGGGAGGAAAGGAGAAAGTGAGAGTCAAAGGATGCGGAAAGGGAGGGCTACAGGACTGTTTCACTAGCACAGACTGGAATATGTTCCGGGACTCATCTGATGGCATTGAGGAGTTTACCACATCAGTCACTGGCTTCATTATTAAGTGCATCGACGACGTCATCCCCACAGTGACCGTACGTACATATCCCCGCACTGAGCTAAAGGCTAGAGCTGCCACTTTCAAGGAGCGGGACATTAACCCAGACGCTTATAAGAAATTCCGCTACGCCCTCCGATGAACCATCAAACAGGCAAAGCATCATTACAGGACTAAGATCGAATCCTACTACACCTGCTCTGACACTTGTCAGATGTGGCAAGCAGTGGTGGAAAAAGTACCCAATTGTCATACTTTAGTAAAAGTAAAGATACCTTAATAGAAAATGACTCAAGTAAAAGTGAAAGTCACCCAGTAAAATACTACTTCAGTAAAAGTCTAAAAGTATTTGATTTTAAATTTACTTAAGTATCAAAAGTAAATGTAAAATTGCTAAAATATACTTAAGAATGAAAAGTATAAATTCCTTATATTAAGCAAACCAGATGGCAAGATATTATTTTTTATTTTTTATTTTTTTACAGATAGCCAGGGGCACACTCCAACACTCAGACATAATTTACAAACAAAGCATTTGTGTTTAGTCAGTCCGCCAGATCAGAGGCAGTAGGGATGACCAGGGATGTTTTCTTGATAAGTGTGTGAATGGGACCATTTTCCTGTCCTACTAAGCATTCAAAATGTACTTTTGGGTGCCAGGGAAAATGTATGGAGTAAGAAGTACATAATATTGTTTAGGAATGTAGTGGAGTAAAAGTAAAAGTAGTCAAAAATATAAATAGTAAAGTAAAGTACAGATACCCAAAAAAAATGTTTTACTTAAGTACTTTACACCACTGGTGGCAAGGCTTGCAAACTACCACGGATTACAAAGGGAAACCCAGCCGCGAGCTGCCCAGTGACGTGAGCTACCAGACGAGCTAAATGCCATCTATGCTCGCTTCGAGGCAAGCAACACTGAACCAAACGTTAGAGCACCAGCTGTTCCAGACAACTGTGTGATCACGCTCTCCATAACCGATGTGAGTAAGGCCGCAGGGCCAGACGGGTACTCAGAGTATGTGCTGACCAGCTGGCAAATGTCTTCACTGACATTTTCAACCTCTCCCTGATGCAGTCTGTAATACCTACATGTTTCAAACAGACCACCATAGTCCCTGTGCCCAAGAACGCCAATGTAACCTGTCTAAATGACTATCGCCCCATTGCACTCACATCTGTAGCCATGAAATGCTTTGAAAGGCTGGTCATGGCTCACATCAACACCACCATCATCCTAGACTCCCTGGACCCACTCCAATTCGCATACCGCCCCAATCGATCCACAGATCACGCAATCTCTATTGCACAACACACTGTCCTTTCCCAAAAGGAACACCTACGTGAGAATGCTTTTCATTGACTCATTTAAGGACACTGGGACTGAATACCTCCCTCTGCAACTGGATCCTGGATTTCCTGACGGACCCCCCCAGGTGGTGAGGGTAGGCAACAACACATCCGCCACGCTGACCCTCAACACGGGGGCACCTCAGGGGTGCTTGCTTAGTTTACTCCTGTACTCCTTGCTCACCCACGACTGCGTGGCCGTGCACGACTCCAACACCATCATTAAGTTTGCAGACGACACAATAGTCGTAGACCTGATCACCGAAGACAATGAGACAGCCTACAGGGAGGAGGTCAGGGACCTGGCAGTGTGGTGCGAGGACAACAACATCTCCCTCAATGTCAGCAAGACAAAGGAGCTGATCGTGGACTACAGGAAACGGAGGGCCAAGCACGCCCCTATTCACATCGATGGGGATGTGGTGGAGAGCTTCAAGTTCCTCGTGTCCACATCACTAAGGAACTATCATGGTCCAAACACACCAACACAGTCGTGAAGAGAGCACAACAACACCTCCTCCCCATCAGGAGGCTGAAAAGATTTGGCATGGGCACTCAGATCCTCAAAAAGAGTTACAGCTGCACCATTGAGAGCATCTTGACTGGCTGCATCACAGCTTGGTATGGAAACTGATTGGCATCTGGCCTCAATGCGCTGCGGTGGGTAGATCATACAGCCCAGTACATAACTAGGGCTGAGCTCCCTGCCATCCAGGACCTCTATACCAGGCGGTGTCAGAGGAAAACCCTAATAACTGTCAAAGACTCCAGCCACTCTGCTCTCTCTGTTCTCTATGCACCAAGTCTGGAACAAACAGGACCCTGAACAGCTTCTACCCCAAAGACTGCTAAATAGTTAGTTAAATAGTTACCAGGAGTATCTGCATTTACCCTTTTTGCACTAACTTTGACTCATCACATATGTTGCTGCAACGGTTTACTGTCTGTCACTTTATTCCTAGGTATATGTATATATCTACCTCAATTACCTCGTACCCCTACACATCGACACTGTACTGGTACCCTAAGTTATCGTACTGGTATAGCCAAGTTATCGTTACTGATTGTGTATCTATTATTACTTTTATTATTACGTATTTTACTTTTCTATTATTTCTCTATTTAATTTTTCTCTGCATTGTTGGGAAGAGCCCATAAGTAAGCATTTCACTGCTAGTCCACACCTGTTGTTTACGAAGCATGTGACGAATAAAACATTTTATTTGATTGAGAGCAGGGTTGAAGTGGCAGAATCAGGAGATAGGAGGGAGAAGGATTTGGCAGAAGGCAGAGATGATAGGATAGAAGAGAAGAGAATAGTGGGAGAGAGAGCGCAAAGATTGCGACGGCTCATGTCCATCTGGGTAGGGGCTGAGTGGGTAGGGTTGGAGGAGAGAGATAGAGAAAAGGAAACAAAGTAGTGATCAGAGAGCTGGAGGAGGGTTGCAGTGAGATTAGTAGTCAAACAGCATCTAGTAAAGATGAGGTCAGCCGCATTGCCCGTCTTGTGAGTGGGAGGGAAACTGGGAAAGAAAGGTAAAAAGAGGAAATGAGGAAAAAGAGGAAATGAGAGGTGGAAAGAAATTAATAGAAGTCAGACATCGGGAGGTTGAAGTCACCAAGTATGATGAGTGGTGAGCCATCATCAGGAAATGAGTTTATCAAGGTGTCAAGCTCATTGAGGAAACTCTCCAAGGGCACATGGTGGGCGATAGATGACAACAATGTTAAAGGGATACATCAGGATTTTGGCAATAAAGCCTTTTATCTACTTCCCCAGAGTCAGATGAACTCATGGATACCATTTTTATGTCTCTGCTTCCAGTATAAAGGAAGTTAGATGTAGTTTCGCGAATCAATACTAACTAGCGTTAGTACCATGCTAGCAGTTACCATAGACTTCCAGTCTGTACGCTAATGCTAGTTAGCAATTGGCTAACGCTAGTTAGCAAGTTACAGTGACAGCATGGAATTCAAATGAGGTGATGGACAGGTGAGAGAGGGAAAATATAATCTCCACTTAAGTAATCCATGTGTCTGTCATGGCCAAAAAGTCTAGGGACTGAAGGGCAGCATAGGCTAAGATGACTGCAGATGACCGCAGATCGGCAGTTCCAAACACAGCCGGAGACCAGGAATTCCACGTGGGCTGTGCGCGCAGGGTAACATTAGTTAGAAGGGTTGCAGCCACGGACAGTGGGGCGCAATGGGAGTCTGTAAAACCTACAAGCAGAGGAGCGAAAGGGGAATAGAAAACACACACATAGTTGACAAAGCTACAAAATATCAAAAATGATATAATCTAAAAATAACGAAGATACTTAAATGAGAGAGTGGTGAGGAGCCTTCCTCTCTTTCCTTCCTCCAATAACTCTGTAGAAAAACTTGGTAGAGAACCATCTTTGTTTCGGCGACAGTCTTCGTTTTGGCGACAACACTGGCGCTTGACAAGACCGCCGCTTACAGCTGCTGCTGAAAAAATAGGTTGAGACTGAAGTACTAATTGCTGATTGCCTAGCAGAGGTGAAGAAGATCACCCCCTACATGACAACAGGACTACGATTAGAAAGACAATTACACAAACAGGCCTGAAAACTAATCTGAGTCCGCAGCAACAGTCACAAGTACTGACCAATCAGAGAGTTCAAACAACAATGATTAAGTAAGCTAGTAGGTAGAGAGACAGCACTTGAATTCAGTTGCCCTAGCAACAACTTATTGAATCAAAAAAGACACTTGCTACTCTTGTAGGAGCTGATGTCCTTCTTAGATGAGGCACTAAGACTGGGGTACTGAGACTGGGACACTGAGACTGGGGTACTAAGACTGGGATACTAAGACTGGGGTACTGAGACTGGGGTACTGAGACTGGGGTACTGAGACTGGGGTACTGAGACTGGGGTACTGAGACTGGCGCTCTAAGACTGGGTTACTGAGACTGGGACACTGAGACTGGGGTACTAAGACTGGGTTACTGAGACTGGGACACTGAGACTGGGGTACTGAGACTGGGACACTGAGACTGGGGTACTAAGACTGGGTTACTGAGACTGGGACACTGAGACTGGGGTACTGAGACTGGGACACTGAGACTGGGGTACTGAGACTGGGACACTGAGACTGGGGTACTAAGACTGGGTTACTGAGACTGGGACACTGAGACTGGGGTACTAAGACTGGGGTACTGAGACTTGGGCACTAAGAAAGGGGTACTGAGACTGGGACACAGACTGGGGTACTGAGATTGGGGTACTAAGAATGGGGTACTGAGACTGGGACACAGACTGGGGTACTGAGACTGGGGTACTAAGAATGTGGTACTGAGACTGGGGTACTGAGACTAGGGTACTAAGACTGGGACACTGAGAGTGGGGCTCTAAGAAAGGGGTACTGAGACTGGGACACTGAGACTGGGGTACTAAGACTGGGTTACTGAGACTGGGACACTGAGACTGGGGTACTAAGACTGGGGTAGTAAGACTGGGATACTGAGACTGGGGCACTGAGACTAGGGTACTGAGACTGGGGTACTGAGACTGGGGTACTGAGACTGGGACACTGAGACTGGGGTACTAAGACTGGGTTACTGAGACTGGGACACTGAGACTGGGGTACTAAGACTGGGTTACTGAGACTGGGACACTGAGACTGGGGTACTAAGACTGGGGTACTGAGACTTGGGCACTAAGAAAGGGGTACTGAGACTGGGACACAGACTGGGGTACTGAGACTGGGGTACTAAGACTGGGGCACTGAGACTGGGGTACTAAGACTGGGGTACTAAGACTGGGGTACTAAGACTGGGGTACTGAGACTGGGGCACTGAGACTGGGGCACTGAGACTGGGGTACTGAGACTGGGGCTCTAAGACTGGGGTACTGAGACTGGGGTACTGAGACTGGGGTACTGAGACTGGGACACTGAGACTGGGGTACTAAGACTGGGTTACTGAGACTGGGACACTGAGACTGGGGTACTAAGACTGGGTTACTGAGACTGGGACACTGAGACTGGGGTACTAAGACTGGGGCACTGAGACTGGGGCACTGAGACTGGGGCACTGAGACTGGGGTACTGAGACGGGGACACTGAGACTGGGGTACTAAGACTGGGGTACTAAGACTGGGGTACTGAGACTGGGGCACTGAGACTGGGGCACTGAGACTGGGGTACTGAGACTGGGGCTCTAAGACTGGGGTACTGAGACTGGGGTACTGAGACTGGGGTACTGAGACTGGGACACTGAGACTGGGGTACTAAGACTGGGTTACTGAGACTGGGACACTGAGACTGGGGTACTAAGACTGGGTTACTGAGACTGGGACACTGAGACTGGGGTACTAAGACTGGGATACTGAGAGTTGGGCACTAAGAAAGGGGTACTGAGACTGGGACACAGACTGGGGTACTGAGACCGGGGTACTGAGACTGGGGTACTGAGACTGGGGTACTGAGACTGGGGTACTGAGACTGGGTTCAAGTGAGGCGCCTTAAATAGTCAGGGAAGACAGGTAACGGCAATCCCTCTTAAAACACCCAACACTAACCAAGACTATTACACAAATTGCCTGAAATGTTTTTACATATCTGCTGCTCAACCTCCCCCTCCCTTCACGGAAATATCACATTTACATAAGTATTCAGACCCTTTACTCAGTACTTTGTTGATGCACCTTTGATAGTGATTACAGCCTCAAGTCTTCTTGAGTAGGATGCTACAAGATTGGCACACCTTAATTTGGGGAGTTTCTCCCATTCTTCTCTGCAGATCGTCTCAAGCTCTGTAAGGTTGGATGGGGAGTGTTGCTGCACAGCTATTTTCAGGTGTCTCCAGAGATGTTAGATCGGGTTCAAGTCCGGGCTGTGGCTGGGCCACTCAAGGACATTCAGTGACATGATCCGAAGCCACTCAGCACCCCAGTCTGAGGTCCTGAGTGCTCTGGAGCAGGTTTTCATCAAGGATCTCTATGTACTTTCCTCCGTTAATCTTTCCTTCGATCCTGACTAGTCTTCCAGTCCCTGCCACTGAAAAACATACCCACAGCATGATGCTGCCACCACCATGCTTCACTGTAGGGATGGTGCCAGGTTTCCTCCAGACGTGATGCTTGGCATTCAGGCCAAAGAGTTCAATCTTGGTTTCATCAGACCAGAGGCATTCAGGCCAAAGAGTTCAATCTTGGTTTCATCAGACCAGAAAATCTTGTTTCTCATGGTCTAAGAGTCTTTTAGGTGCCTTTTGGCAAACTCCATGCAGGCTGTCATGTGCCTTTTACTGAGGAATGGCTTCCGTCTGGCCACTCTACCATAAAGGTCTGATTGGTGGAGTGCTGCAGAGATGGTTGTCCTTCTGGAAGGTTCTCCCATCTCACTGAGGAACTCTGGAGCTCTGTCAGAGTGACCATCGGGTTCTTGGTCACCTCCCTGACCAAGGCCCTTCTCCCCCCGATTGCTCAGTTTGGCCAGGCGGCCAGCTCTCGGAAGGGTCTTGGTGGTTCCAATCTACTTCCATTTAAGAATGATGGAGGCCACAGTGTTTTGTGGGACCTTCAATGCTGCAGACATTTTTTGGTACCCTTCCCCAGATCTACAGACAATTCCTTCGACCTCATGGCTTGGTTTTTGCTCTGACATGCGCTGTCAACTGTGGGACCTTATATAGACAGGTGTGTGCCTTATTGCTATTTAGACTGCCAGTCTGTGTCTTGCTTGTGTTTGATATGCTACCTATAAATAGCGTGCCTAAATAGACTGCCTGTTTGTGTCTTGCTTATGTTAGCAATAGCCTACTGCTACAACAGACAAAGAAGTTGATCATATCTATTGTACAACACGTCAAAGTATGTAGACTAAGCTAAACTAGACAAAAGGGTGTCCGATCACCGCTGCTGGGAGGAAGGATGGGGAAGCAGAGTGAGCAGCAACTACAGACAAAAATCTACGTAGAGAATCCTGCACATGTGTAGAAACAGGTCGGAGAATAGTCTGATCTGCAGCCACAAGAAAGAAAAACATGTCGGAGAATAGTCTGATCTGCAGCCACAAGAAGAAAAAACTGGTCAGAGAATAGTCTGATCTGCAGCCACAAGAAGAAAAAACTGGTCAGAGAATAGTCTGATCTGCAGCCACACCGAATAAAATATTACTTGTTAAACAAAATCTCTGAGCATGTGAATTAGTATAAAATAATATAATTTCCCAATTGTTTTAGCATACAACATAGCTCAGTATTTGTATTATTTATTTGATACAGTCTTTTTTGGGCATCTTCATCAAGGTTGCAATTCATTTTGGAGGTGACTGCATTTCTAAGCAGTAGGCAAGACAAGTTTCAGACACATAAGCTTTTTATTAATTGTGCTGTCAATGTTCACTTGAACCACGTGTAAAGGATGTCTGCTTGCTTAGCGAGTACCGACTGCCCTCCTGAAACATATTACCCAGTCATGCCACCCAAAAGCTAGCATAAGTGGAGACACTAAAAGACCCTCATCTGCTACATTCCCCCCCCCCAAACTCACACCAATGTGACCTCCTAGATAGCTGTCACGCCACTGTGACCCCCTAGATAGCTGTCACGCCACTGTGACCCCCTAGATAGCTGTCACGCCACTGTGACCCCCTAGATTGCTCTCACGCCACTGTAACCTCCTAGATGGCTCTCACGCCACTGTGACCCCCTAGATAGCTCTCACGCCACTGTGACCCCCTAGATGGCTCTCACGCCACTGTGACCCCCTAGATAGCTCTCACGCCACTGTGACCCCCTAGATAGCTCTCACGCCACTGTGACCCCCTAGATAGCTCTCACGCCACTGTGACCTCCTAGATAGCTGTCACGCCACTGTGACCCCCTAGTTAGCTGTCACGCCACTGTGACCCCCTAGATAGCTGTCACGCCACTGTGACCCCCTAGATTGCGCTAACGCCACTGTGACCCCCAGATTGCTCTCACGCCACTGTGACCTCCTAGATAGCTTGCACGCCACTGTGACCTCCTAGATAGCTCTCATGCCACTGTGACCCCCTAGATAGCTCTCACGTCACTGTGACCCCCTAGATTGCTCTCACGCCACTGTGACCCCCTAGTTAGCTCTCACGCCACTGTGACCCCCTAGATAGCTCTCACGCCACTGTGACCCCCTAGATAGCTCTCACGCCACTGTGACCCCCTAGTTTGCTCTCACACCACTGTGACCTGCTAGATAGCTCTCACACCACTGTGACCCCCTAGATAGCTCTCACGCCACTGTGACCCCCTAGATAGCTCTCACGCCACTGTGACCCCCTAGGTAGCTCTCACGCCACTGTAACCTCCTAGATGGCTCTCACGCCACTGTGACCCCCTAGATAGCTCTCACGCCACTGTGACCCCCTAGATGGCTCTCACGCCACTGTGACCCCCTAGATAGCTCTCACGCCACTGTGACCCCCTAGATAGCTCTCACGCCACTGTGACCCCCTAGATAGCTCTCACGCCACTGTGACCCCCTAGATTGCTCTCACGCCACTGTGACCCCCTAGATAGCTCTCACGCCACTGTGACCCCCTAGATAGCTCTCACGCCACTGTGACCCCCTAGATTGCTCTCACGCCACTGTGACCCCCTAGATAGCTCTCACGCCACTGTGACCCCCTAGATAGCTCTCACGCCACTGTGACCCCCTAGATAGCTCTCACGCCACTGTGACCTCCTAGATAGCTCTCACGCCACTGTGACCCCTAGATTGCTCTCACGCCACTGTGACCCCCTAGTTAGCTCTCACGCCACTGTGACCCCCTAGATAGCTCTCACGCCACTGTGACCCCCTAGATTGCTCTCACGCCACTGTGACCCACTAGATAGCTCTCACGCCACTGTGACCCCCTAGATTGCTCTCACGCCAATGTGACCCCCTAGATTGCTCTCACGCCACTGTGACCCCCTAGATAGCTCTCACGCCACTGTGACCCCCTAGATAGCTCTCACGCCACTGTGACCCCCTAGATAGCTCTCACGCCACTGTGACCTCCTAGATAGCTCTCACGCCACTGTGACCCCTAGATTGCTCTCACGCCACTGTGACCCCCTAGTTGGCTCTCACGCCACTGTGACCCCCTAGATAGCTCTCACGCCACTGTGACCCCCTAGATTGCTCTCACGCCACTGTGACCCACTAGATAGCTCTCACGCCACTGTGACCCCCTAGATTGCTCTCACGCCACTGTGACCCCCTAGATAGCTCTCTCGCCACTGTGACCCCCTAGATAGCTCTCACGCCACTATGACCGCATAGATAGCTCTCACGCCACTGTGACCTCCTATATAGCTCTCACGCCACTGTGACCTCCTAGAAAGCTTTGTCAGCATAGCAGAGGCTTCACACTTTTATGAGACGGCTATAATTAGAATCCGCAGACTGTTTGGCCTTTAGGTTGGAATAAAGGCCAATCAGTTAGTCAAAACAGACTAGATACGTGTTGTCAGATACATGGTGTCAGATACACGGTGTCAGATACATGGTGTCAGATACATTGGTGTCCGATTCATGGTGTCAGATACGTGGTGTCAGATAAATGGTGTCAGATACATGGTGTTAGATACATGGTGTCAGATGCATGGTGTCATATGCATGGTGTTAGATACATGGTGCCAGATACATGGTGTCAGATACATTACATTACATTTACATTTTAGTCATTTAGCAGACGCTCTTATCCAGAACGACTTACAGGAGCAATTAGGGTTAAGTGCCTTGCTCAAGGGCACATTAACGTCATTTAGCAGACGCTCTTAGCCAGAGCGACTCACAAACTGGTGTGTTCACCCTATAGCCAGTGGGATAACCACTTTACAATGGGGGGGGGGGGGGGGGGGGGGGGGGGGTAGAAGGATTCCTTTATCCTATCCCAGGTATTCCTTAAAGAGGTGGGGTTTCAAATGTCTCCGGAAGGTGGTGAGGGTGGGGGGTAGAAGGATTCCTTTATCCTATCCCAGGTATTCCTTAAAGAGGTGGGGTTTCAAATGTCTCCGGAAGGTGGTGAGTGACTCCGCTGTCCTGGCGTCGTGAGGGAGCTTGTTCCACCATTGGGGTGCCAGAGCAGCGAACAGTTTTGACTGGGCTGAGCAGGAACTATGCTTCCGCAGAGGAAGGGGAGCCAGCAGGCCAGAGGTGGATGAGCGCAATGCCCTCGTTTGGGTGTAGGGACTGATCAGAGCCTGAAGGTACAGAGGTGCCGTTCCCCTCACTGCTCCATAGGCAAGCACCATGGTCTTGTAGCGGATGCGAGGCTTCAACTGGAAGCCAGTGGAGTGTGCGGAGGAGGGGGGTGACGTGAGAGAACTTGGGAAGGTTGAACACCAGACGGGCTGCGGCATTCTGGATGAGTTGTAGGGGTTTAATGGCACAGGCAGGGAGGCCAGCCAACAGCGAGTTGCAGTAGTCCAGACGGGAGATGACAAGTGCCTGGATTAGGACCTGTGCCGCTTCCTGTGTAAGGCAGGGTCGTACTCTACGAATGTTGTAGAGCATGAACCTGCAGGAGCGGGTCACCGCCTTGATGTTGGCGGAGAACGACAGGGTGTTGTCCAGGGTCACGCCTAGGCTCTTCGCACTCTGGGAGGAGGACACAGCGGAGTTGTCAACCGTGATGGCGAGATCATGGAACGGGCAGTCCTTCCCCGGGAGGAAGAGCAGCTCCGTCTTGCCAGGGTTCAGCTTGAGGTGGTGATCCGTCATCCATACTGATATGTCTGCCAGACATGCAGAGATGCGATTCGCCACCTGGTTATCAGAAGGGGGAAAGGAGAAGATTAGTTGTGTATCGTCAGCGTAGCAATGATAGGAGAGACCATGTGAGGATATGACAGAGCCAAGTGACTTGGTGTATAGGGAGAAAAGGAGAGGGCCTAGAACTGAGCCTTGGGGACACCAGTGGTGAGAGCACGTGGTGCGGAGACAGCTTCTCGCCACGCCACTTGGTAGGAGCGACCGGTCAGGTAGGACGCAATCCAGGAGTGAGCCGCGCCGGAGATGCCCAGCTCGGAGAGGGTGGAGAGGAGGATCTGATGGTTCACAGTATCAAAGGCAGCAGACAGGTCTAGAAGGACAAGAGCAGAGGAGAGAGAGTTAGCTTTAGCAGTGCGGAGAGTCTCCGTGACACAGAGAAGAGCAGTCTCAGTTGAATGACCAGTCCTGAAACCTGATTGGTTTGGATCAAGAAGGTCATTCTGAGAGAGATAGCAAGAGAGTTGGCTAAAGACGGCACGCTCAATAGTTTTGGAAAGAAAAGAGAGAAGGGATACTGGTCTGTAGTTGTTGACATCAGTGGGGTCGAGTGTTGGTTTTTTGAGAAGGGGAGCAACTCTCGCTCTCTTGAAGACGGAAGGGACATGGCCGGCGGTCAAGGATGAGTTGATCAGCGAGGTGAGGTAGGGGAGAAGGTCACCGGAGATGGTCTGGAGAAGGGAGGAGGGGATGGGGTCAAGCGGGCAGGTTGTTGGGTGGCCTGCAGTCACAAGTCGCAGGATTTTATCTGGAGAGAGAGGGGAGAAAGAAGTCAAAGCATAGGGTAGGGCAGTGTGAGCAGGACCAGCAGTGTCATTAGACTTAACAAACGAGGATCGGATGTCGTCAACCTTCTTTTCAAAGTGGTTGACGAAGTCATCCACAGAGAGAGAGGAGGGGGGGGGGGGGGGGGGGGGGAGGATTCAGGAGGGAGGAAAATGTGGCAAAGAGCTTCCTAGGGTTAGAGGCAGATGCTTGGAATTTAGAGTGGTAGAAGGTGGCCTTAGCAGCAGAAACAGATGAAGAAAATGTAGAGAGGAGGGAGTGAAAAGATGCCAGGTCGGTAGGGAGTTTAGTTTTCTTCCATTCCGCTCCGCTGCCCGGAGCTCTGTTCTGTGAGCTCGCAGTGAGTCATCAAGCCACGGAGCTGGAGGGGAGGACCGAGCCGGCCGGGAGGATAGGGGACACAGAGAGTCAAAGGATGCAGAAAGGGAGGAGAGGAGGGTTGAGGAGGCAGAATCAGGAGATTGGAGGGAGAAGGATTGAGCAGAGGGAAGAGATGATAGAATGGAAGAGGAGAGAGTAGTGGGAGAGAGAGAGCGAAGGTTGCGGCGGCGCATTACCATCTGTGTAGGGGCAGAGTGAGTAGTGTGGGAGGAGAGCGAGAGAGAAAAGGAAACAAAGTAGTGGTCGGAGACATGGAGGGGAGTTGCAGTGAGATTAGTAGAGGAGCAGCATCTAGTGAAGATGAGGTCAAGCGTATTGCCTGCCTTGTGAGTAGGGGGGGACGGTGAGAGGGTGAGGTCAAAAGAGGAGAGGAGTGGAAAGAAGGAGGCAGAGAGAAATTAGTCAAACGTGGACATAGGGAGGTTGAAATCCCCCAAAACTGTGAGGGGTGAGCCATCCTCAGGAAAGGAACTTATCAAGGCGTCAAGCTCATTGATGAACTCTCCAAGGGAACCTGGAGGGCGATAGATGACAAGGATATTAAGCTTGAATGGGCTAGTGACTGTGACAGCATGGAATTCAAATGAGGAGATAGACAGATGGGTTAGGGGAAAAATTGAGAATGTCCACTTGGGAGAGATGAGGATTCCTGTACCACCACCCCTCTGACCAGATGCTCTCGGGGTATGCGAGAACACATGGTCAGACGAGGAGAGAGCAGTAGGAGTAGCCGTGTTTTCAGTGGTGATCCATGTTTCCGTCAGCGCCAGGAAGTCGAGGGACTGGAGGTTGGCATAGGCTGGGATGAAGTCAGCTTTGTTGGCAGCAGAACGGCAGTTCCAGAGGCTGCCTGCGACCTGGAACTCCAGGTGAGGGGTGCGTGCAGGGACCACCAGGTTAGAGAGGCAGCAGCCGCGCGGTGTGGTGCGTTGTTTGTGTAGCCTGTGCAGAGAGGAGAGAACAGGGATAGGATACATGGTGTCAGATACATGGTATCAGATACATGGTGTCAGATACATGGTGTTAGATACATGGTGTCAGATACATGGTGTCAGATTCATGGTGTCAGATACATGGTGTTAGATACATGGTGTCAGATGCATGGTGTCAGATACATGGTGTCAGATACATGGTGTTGGACCGGTGAGCAGTTACCCAGTCTGCAAGATTACATTAAGTTGCAGGTTTTGTGACATATGTGGTTCTTAACCAAATGGCCACCCTCCATGCTGACTACATTGCAGACGCATGCCAGATCTCAGAACGCCTGGATTGATGTTTAGGATAGTTCACCCAAATGACATGTTGGTTTCCTTACCTGTAAGCAGTCAATGGACAAGGTATGACAGCAATCCATGCTTGGGTTTAGTTTCCCTGGCACTGTTTCCAAATGCTACTGTTTTAGCATTTGTGTCACAATTCCCGTTCAAGTCATGGGACCGATATTAGCATTTTTCGGGCCACATGTCCAAATCATTCGAAAGTATCAAAAATGTATTGTGAAGCTCAACAAAGTCACTTATAGATGATTTGAACATGATGCGTGAAAAGTGTCTCAGGAAAACTCCTGTCTGTGGTGATAAACTACTTTGTGATCACAGACTGGGTCAATTAAAGCACCCTTAAAATGTACTGGATCAAGAGTTACTATCCGATCCTCCCAAGGCCCTGCTAAAATACATCAAATATCTACAATGAGTTTTATAATGACAGTTTAACTGCTTAATAACATCAGGCCGTTATTAACAGTATATCAGGGGCCTTCAACTCCTGTTCTGGACAGCCCATCCACATGGTGTGCAGGCTTTTATTTCAGCCCAGCAGGTTCAGCTACTCTTCCTGGGGTCCTGCAACATTAAGGCAAATATATACAATTTAACATATTACATGACATTATATTTCATAACACTTTACCCAATACATTTAAGTCATTTAGCAGATGCTCTTATCCAGAGCGACTCACAGTTAGTGAATACATATTTTTCTTTTTTTATACTGGCCCCCCGTGGGAATCGAACCCACAACCCTGGCGTTGCAAACGCAATGCTCTATCAACTGAGCTACACCCCTGCCGGCCATTCCCTCCCCTACCCTGGACGAATTGTGCGCCGCCCATGAGTCTCCCGGTCACGGCCGGCTGCGACAGAGCCTGGATTTGAACCAGGATCTCTAGTGGCACAGTTAGCACTGCGATGCGGCGCCTTAGACCACTGCGCCACTCAGGAGACATACATTTAGTGTGTTCCCTCAGGCCACTACTCCAATATCACATATTTACAATACAACATCCATGTGTACGTGTGTGTAGAGTGAGTGTTTATATGTATGTGTGTATGTGCCTGTGTGTGTGTCTCTTCACAATCCCTGCTGTTCCACAAAGTGTATTTTTACCTGTTTTTTAAATCTGATTCTACTGCTTGCATCAGTTACCTGATGTGGAATAGAGTTCCATGAAGTCATGGCTCTATGTAGGACTGTGCGCCTCCCCTAGTCCGTTCTGTACTTGGGGACTGTGAAGAGACCTCTGGTGGCATGTCTTGTGGGGTATGCATGGGTGTCCGTACATTCAGCTCGTCGACACCTCTCACAAAAACAAGCAGTGCTGAAGTCAATCTCATTCCACTCTGAGCCAGGAGAGACTGACATGCACGTCATCAATGTCAGCTCTCCATGTACTTTTAATCCCAAGTCCCTCTTTGTGGCACCTGACCACACTACTGAACAGTAGTCTAGGTGCGACAAAACTAGGGCCTGTAGGACCTGCCTTGTTGATAGTGTTGTTAAGAAGGCAGAGCAGCGCTTAATTATGGACATAGTTCTCCCCATCTTAGCTACTGTTGTATCAATATGCTTTGACCATGACAGTCTATAATCCAGGGTTACTCCAAGCAGTTTAGTCACCTCAACTTGCTCAATTTCCACATTATTCATTACGAGATGTAGTTGAGGTTTAGGGTTTAGTGAATGATTTGACCGTATACTGTGGACCACAGAGAGATTCGATACAGGCCAGCACATTATTTTGACCTTATAAGTCGACCATGAGGTCCTCACATTGCTGACACCGTAATAGATTTATAGCGAGATATTTGACCTGGAAAATAAAATCTGAATTAGCCAAGCTTGGTTGTTATGTGGATCCTTGCCAAAGCATGCCCCCGCCTCTCCATAGCATGTGACATTTCACATCCAGATTTAGATTTTGACTGGCTGTGACATGTTAATGGTTTGAATCATGTAGAAAAATGCTGACGTGAGCCAAGGCGCTGGGGTGTCTCAGCCAAACTCCTGTCTGTGGTGATAAAACTACTTTGCGAGCACAGACTGTCGTTTAAAGCACCCTTGAAATGTATTGGATCAAGAGTTACTATCCGATCCTCCCAAGGCCCTGCTAAAATACATCAAATATAATAATAATAATAATAATATAATAATATAATAATATGTACAATGAGTTTTAGAATGATAGTTTACTCAACTGCTTAATGACATCTGGCAGGTAATAACAGTATATCAGGGGCCTGCAACCCCTGTTCTGGACATCCCATCTACATGGTGTGCAGGCTTTTATTCCACCCCAGCACTAACACAGCAGGTTCAGCAAAAATCAAGTAATCATAATCTTCAATTTAGCCCTTAATCACTTGAAATCAGGTTCAGTATGTTAGGCTGCGTTTAGACAGGCAGCCCAATTCTGATATTTTTTTCAATAAATAGTATTTTGACCAATCAGATCAGCTTTTTAAAAGATCTGATGTGACTCATTCAAATATTTTGGGGTGGGGTTTGCACACAGTTGTTTTTGTGCATCCGTCAGTGAGTGTCATTCCTGTTCATTACATTTACATTACATTTGAGTCATTTAGCAGATATCTTATCCAGAGCGACTTACAGTTAGTGAGTGCATACATTTTTCATACTGGCCCCCCGTGGAAATCGAACCCACAACCCTGGCGTTGCAAGCGCCACGCTGTACCAACTGAGCTGCACGAGACCACATCTAATCTCTTGTGTTATGCCACTACATTTTATATACGATTATAGCCAGTGACGGTGTCTTGTGAAAGACTCACGCATGGCCTTGTATCAATTGAGAACGGTTGACTAAGTCAGTGGTTCTCAATTCTCTCCCCCCCCTATGGCCCTATGGCACTTTATTTTTGTATTTCTGACACACCTGTTTCTGAACATGGCCATATTGGGCTTGTAAATGATCTGTTGCTTTGGTTCGCTTCTTGTAACTCTGACGTCGACTGTATGGGATCAAATTGGAGTTTCAAGAAACAGCTCAGCAGATGTGGTTTGATACCATCTCTGTGACGGAGGTTCATAAAGCAAATCCCAAACGACTTCAGGCTGCATGTATTTCTGAAACCTAGTTACACACGTTGGCCATGGCGAAGGTCACTGACAGGGTAAAACTGTTGACTACGTCTTGCATCTGCCATTTATGCCATTTAGTTTGTTTGTCCAAAGAAAAGTTGGTGAAAAACACAACAGCTCCCCATTTGATCCAAGTGTTCATCCTTGTAAATGCATTAGATTAATATTACATTTAGCCCTCCATTGACTTCACACTGCATGCTGAAAAGTGAGGACCTCATAACCTATCAGCAGCGGTGTGTGGGTAAAATCACTGGGAAATGTGTTGTGATAATTGACCTACAGCACAGTCAAGCAAGTTAATGTTTACGACATTTTCGGACTACTAAACAACTGTTGATTTAGAACCACAGAGATTGACACTTTTTTTTGGTGCGCCAGGACAATTCACAGTTGAGCTCACTCAGTTTAGCTCAACACTGATTGGCTACTATTGTATAAAAAATATGTATCAAGGGAGGCCAAATGCTCGCTGGCTACCCTTGCATTCATTCCTACGGTCGACAACATGTCATACTCTTTTTGACCAGACAGCATCAGATAGATGGGCTACACTTACAGAGACAGAGGGGCGCTGTTTCGCTCGCTCGGATGCTTTCTCCGGTGAGATACATTCAGCCTCTTGTGAATTGAAGGACAATTATGAAACACAGATAGACGAAAGATTAATAATGTAAAAAAAAATTGGGAACATTTTTTGGGGGGGAAGCCTGGCTTCCCTTGGGTTCCATGAATACACGCCACTGGTGCCCATAGGGCTGGGGATCAGAAATGTCTGGAGCGAGAAAGGCAGGTTGAGGTTCACTTGAACCACGTGTAAAGGATGTCTGTTTGCTTAGCGAGTACCGACTGCCCTCCTGAAACATATTACCCAGTCATGCCACCCAAAAGCTATTCAGCAGCATAAGTGGAGACACTAAAATATCCTCATCTGCTACATTCCCCCCCCCCCCCCCCCAAACTCACACCACTGTGACCCCCTAGATAGCTCTCACACCACTGTGGCCCCCTAGATAGCTCTCACACCACTGTGGCCCCCTAGATAGCTCTCACACCACTGTGACCCCCTAGATTGCTCTCACACCACTGTGACCCCCTAGATTGCTCTCACACCACTGTGACCCCCTAGATAGCTCTCACGCCACTGTGACCCCCTAGATAGCTCTCACGCCACTGTGACCCCCTAGATAGTTCTCACGCCACTGTGACCCCCTAGATAGCTCTCACACCACTGTGACCCCCTAGATAGCTCTCACGCCACTGTGACCCCCTAGATAGCTCTCACGCCACTGTGACCCCCTAGATAGCTCTCACGCCACTGTGACCCCCTAGATAGCTCTCACACCACTGTGACCCCCTAGATTGCTCTCACGCCACTGTGACCTCCTAGATAGCTCTCCCACCACTGTGACCCCCTAGATAGCTCTCACGCCACTTTGACCCCCTAGATAGCTCTCACACCACTGTGACCTCCTAGAAAGCTTCGTCAGCATAGCAGAGGCTTCACACTTTTATGAGACGGCTATAAATAGAATCCACAGACTGTTTGGCCTTTAGGTTGGAATAAAGGCCAATCAGTTAGTCAAAACAGACTAGATACATGGTGTCAGATACATGGTGTCAGATACATGGTGTCAGATACATGGTGTCAGATAAATGGTGTCAGATCCATGGTGTCAGATCCATGGTGTTGGAACAGTGAGCAGTTGGCTTCCATGAATACACGCCACTGGTGCCCATAGGGCTGGGGATCAGAAATGTCTGGAGCGAGAAAGGCAGGTTGAGGTTACCAGGGTTAATAGAGCAGAGGGTGTCGTTGATGTGGATTTTTACATTTATATGGATTTTTTACATTGGTACAGCGCCGTTGCTAGGCAAGAACTTAATTAGTTCCTTTCACTAGGTTTGTGTGTGTGTAAAATGGGCATCTGACCTATCATCGGATCAAATTCTACAGATGTCTTATCTTATCAGCCTCTTGCAAACTAAAGGGAAATTATGAAACAGAGAGACGAAATATAAGTTATGTTATATGTTAATTTTAAATTTTTTATTGGTCCATTTTTTTGGGAAGCCTGGCTTCCCTTGGCATCCATGAATACACACCACTGTAACCTATGCTGTGGAATACAGATAGATATAATACAGGCCAGCACATTATTTTGACCTTATTCGTTGACCATGAGGTCCTCACATTACTGACACCAAAATAGATTTACAGCGAGATATGAAACCTGGAAAATAAAATCTGAATTAGCCAAGCTAGGTTGTTATGTGGATCCATGCCAGAGCATGTGACATTTCACATCCAGATTTAGATTTTTACTGGCTGTGACATTTGAATGGATTGAATCATGTAAAGAAAATGCTGACGTGAGCCAAAGCGCTGGGGTGTCTCAGGCAAACTCCTGTCTGTGGTGATAAAACTACTTTGCGAGCACAGACTGAGTCATTTAAAGCACCCTTCAAATGTATTGGATCAAGAGGTGCTATCCTCCCAAGGCAAAGCCACAATATGTACAATAACAGTTTTATAATGACAGTTTACTCTACTGCATAATGACATCTGTCAGTTAATAACAGTATATCAGGGGCCTGCAACTCCTGTTCTTGACAGCCCATCTACATGGTTTGCAGGCTTTTATTCCACCCCAGCACTAACACAGTGGGTTCAGCTAAATCAAATAATTGTAATCTAAAATGTAGCCCTTAATTACTTAAAATCAGGTTCAGTATGTTAGGCTGCGTTTAGACAGGCAGCCCAATTCTGATCTCTTTTTCAATAATTGGTCTTTTGACCAATCAGATCAGCTTTTAAAAAGATCTGATGTGAAAATATCTGATGTGATTGGTCAAAATACCAGTGAGGGAGTTCTATTAATGTCCAGTGCATGCCCCAGGTGAAGCGGCTTAGTTTTGATTGCATTAGTTTAGGAACCAGGCTTCCTCCCGGGTGTGAGCCAGGTTCCCCCGTTTTGGCCGACCGCAAAGTCGTCACAAAACAAAAGTGAATTAATTAAGCACGTGGAGTGATGAGGACGATTCTGTGTTTTCACATACAAAAGTGATTACTTTTGATAAAATGGCTTTATCTGCCTTCCCAGTGAAAAATAGTTTGAAAATTCAAACATATATTTGATGGAAAAGAGATGTTGTATGTTTTCTGAATGATGAATCACGTTGCCTTGTTGACAACAGGACCAAGTGGCGCAGATTACCGTTAGATTTGAGAAGGGCGCCCCTCCTTCGCTGCTTTTGCCCGTTCGCGTCACATCAGACTGTCGCTAAGATGAAACTTGGCTGCAATAAAACAATAAAAGCCAACATGTCTTTCTCTTGCTCACCTCTAACTCCCAACTGGCACTATTCAACAAACATTTAAACACCTGAGGTGCATTCAGTTCGCTTCAATGTTTGCTACGTTGTGGAAGGGTTTGTACTGAACGACACGTAGAGAAAATGTGGCTGTTTTAAAGCAGGTTTAGGCAATTCTACACATTTTGGGGCAGAGATCGTTTTTTTGTTGTTGCACTTTTAAGCCTATTTCCTTCAATTCTACCCATTTTGCCTTGGAGTGGAGAGAAATGTTGGCAGTTTTTAAAGCTAATTTCTTGCAATTCTACACGTTGCCTTGACTTATGCCATGTTAATGATATCTGAGTGAGAGTGAATAACAAAATCAATGGGGGCCCCCCTGGTGGTCAGGGGTCCTCGGCATGTGCCCTACATGCCCGGTCGGTATTCGGCCATGATTACTACAAGTTTAGATAGCTGGCTAGACTACCTTACCAATCTAAAAATTGTTAGATGACATGGCTAATTGAGTGACTGTCAGTGACTGTAAAAAACAAGAGAAAAACTGCTGATGCACAACTACATTTCGAACTTGCACCTTATTCCACCGTTCTAACTCTTAACAGTAAGTTGAGAATCCCGACTGAATCCCCATAGCGACCGCTGGGGCCCCGTAGCGACCGCTTATGTCACTTATGCTTGGAGCCGGCCCTGCAGGAGTACATATTCCATTTTTTGCACATTAAAATAACTTAATGTCATAAACATTTAGTCTGTATGGTGTTAATGTTCTCTCCACCCACAAACACGTCAAGTAAATATCTCGTCTAATAACAGTGGCATCGGTGCCAGAATTAGGCTGTGTTGGCAGATATACCAAACAATAAACCTTGGCTGTAGTGAAGACGAGAGCACAGTCCAAGAAATGAAAAGGCCTTGATGGGGTCCTTCCAGATGGTCAGCCCCCTGCTCAACTACTGCATCCAGTAGCTCCACCCTATTGAGGGTCTTGTACTGATGTGCTGGGTGGACACTGAACCTGAACAAACTGAGTGTATTCAGAGAGGTGAAATGTTCTGAACATTGCTGATAGAAAGGTATTGAATAGAGCTGACATGATACCCTATTCTACCTGACAGACAGTCATATCTGTTCTTCACAATATATTTTTGTCTGAATGTTCTGTAAGGTTTCACCCTATTGAACATTAATTTAGATGCACCATATTTGACACAAAGAACATTTAAACGTCTATTTGAATGCAGATGTTTGAAAACAGAAGGGATGTGTTTGACATTGAAGAATGTGAAATGCCTGACTTGAAAGAAGAACTTGCTCAATTACATGTATTAAAAATAATGTGTTTCTGCAAGTTCCTAGAGCTGTCTTTTATAAAAGTTATCAAAATTGTAACGTAAAGGATTAATTCAAATATAATGTAAATCTAAAGGAATCTGTTACATTATTGTATCTTTTCCCTATTCATGTTACATCACTTTTATTGAAGCCAGCTCAGCTGCTAAGCGGTTTACTTCAGAGTGTAATAAAAGTTTGAGGCAGTTATATCGCTGTCAGCAATATGAGTGGATAAGATGATTGAAATACTGGTATGGTGTTATGTAAGTCATAAGAATCCTACTGGACCGTTTTAGCCAACTGAAATATGAGACATATAGAAGCTCCTTCAGCATCTTCAATAGATCATACTGTAGATAAAAACTACACATAACATTTAAAAGTTTTATAAGCTGTAATTGAAATTATAAATGTTTCTGTTCTAGCTTTTAAATATTAATTTAAATCTGTTCTTGTTTTATTTAATATGGTTCTACCAGGGTGATAAATCAAACTAAGCAAGGCACGAGGTAACGGCCAACTCCGTAACAAGTATGAGGTGAGGAGACAGTTCAGATGTGTTTACAAGCTAAATAATAGAAATAATAGGTGAACATATATAAAGTTGTTGATGAGGATTAATGCCAATAAAGTTGAACTAAATAAGGCTAGATTAGGTTTCATGAAAACTATTTTAGTGGTAGTGGGGCAACATGGACTCACTCCATTACAGTATTTGAGGGTGAGTGGTAGTAACATTGGAATACATTTGATAAATCAAACTTCTGATAATGTTATAACTATTAGTAATGAAATCGCTCTTATGTAAATTCAGTGAAATTCAATTAATGGACAAATATGACATTAAAAAGTCATGTAATGGGAGTGTGGTGGTCCTGGAAGTGGGAGGTGCTAGTTAGGGACAGACACACAGGTCTGGGGGGGAGGTCTCTCCTACAGTCCATGTCCTTCCCCAGAGTGGTCCATAATTAACTTCTGCTTGGTTGGCACTTCCAACCAGATATAAGGAGGCTGGGGCCCCAGCATCCATAAGTCAGATACCTTCTTCCTCTGTGGTAAGACCTCTCCACCTCCTTAGATTTTTACATTTGTCTCATCTTTGCACTCAGCATCTGAGGCAGTAGCTAACTGCACTGTTTGAATTGAGTTCTGCACGTCTCTTGTAAGATTTGACAATATGCAATCAAGTGGCAGTGGTTTACAGTGTAAAACAAATATATATATCCTTTACCGTCAAAAGCGGTGCTCCTGCACTTGTTTGTAAATTGAGGGGGTGGTCTAGAATGTAACTGGGTTATCAGGGGTATTCATTTTAATAAAACAAATAAAAGAATGTATTAAAGTGAGTTGACACTAGGGAAATGAAAGTTATCAGTTACACCTGTAGTTGAATTGGACATGGCCGTAATTATTTAGTTAAATGTTTTCTAGCCCTTCGGGGACTAAATTATAAGGCTTTACACCACAGGAGGTTGGTGGCACCTTAATTGGGGAGGACGGGCTCGTGGTAGTGACTGGAGCGGAATAAGTGGAATGGTATCAAATACATGAAAGACATGGTTTCCATGGTGGTGGTTTCCATGGTGGTGGTTTCCATGGTGGTGGTTTCCATGTGTCTGTATTCCATTCCATTTGCTACGCCCCAGCCATTATTATGGCACAGCAGCCTCCACTGCATTAGACTTGTGCGTTTTCACAACACTCACATGTTTCACAGGGTCCTCCAAGAAGTACACATTCATCTGTAGGAGGGGAAAAAGAAGGTGAGACATGGTTTGAGTCTTCACATAAAAAGTGTTGAGAATATTCTGAGAGATACCGCTCACCTAACTCTGTTGACTGGGGAGGAAGCACCACAGAGTCAATCATGTTTCTTGTTTCATCTCTTTCCTAGTGATCCGTCACCATGAGTACGGACGCTGAGATGCAAATCTACGGCAAGGCTGCCATATACCTCCGTAAATCTGAGAAGGAGAGGATGGAGGCACAAGCCGCACCCTTTGATTCAAAAAACTCCTGCTATGTGGCAGACAAGGCGGAGCTGTACCTTAAGGGTCTGATCACTGCCAGGGCAGACGGGAAGTGTACTGTAACAGTCACCAAACCTGACGGCACTAAGGAGGTAAGCCTGATCTGAAAAGTTTTCAAGTTTGTGCAATTACTCAATTTCTTGAAAAATCTTCAAAATGATCAAAAATATTTCAATATAAAATATAAAATCTTTAACAAAATATATATTAAGAAGCATTTCTTTTTTTTGTAAGCAGAATATAACCTTCAAATACATCATCTTTAACGCAGCTATTAAAAAATTACATTGAATTCATTTTATTGACTAGTTAAGAATCACCAGTTACAGTGGGGGAAAAAAGTATTTAGTCAGCCACCAAATGTGCAAGTTCTCCCACTTAAAAAGATGAGAGAGGCCTGTAATTTTCATCATAGGTACACGTCAACTATGACAGACAAATTGAGGAAAAAAAATCCAGAAAATCACATTGTAGGATTTTTTATGAATTTATTTACCAATTATGGTGGAAAATAAGTATTTGGTCACCTACAAACAAGCAAGATTTCTGGCTCTCACAGACCTGTAACTTCTTCTTTAAGAGGCTCATCTGTCCTCCACTCGTTACCTGTATTAATGGCACCTGTTTGAACTTGTTATCAGTATAAAAGACACCTGTCCACAACCTCAAACAGTCACACTCCAAACTCCACTATGGCCAAGACCAAAGAGCTGTCAAAGGACACCAGAAACAAAATTGTAGACCTGCACCAGGCTGGGAAGACTGAATCTGCAATAGGTAAGCAGCTTGGTTTGAAGAAATCAACTGTGGGAGCAATTATTAGGAAATGGAAGACATACAAGACCACTGATAATCTCCCTCGATCTGGGGCTCCACGCAAGATCTCACCCCGTGGGGTCAAAATGATCACAAGAACGGTGAGCAAAAATCCCAGAACCACACGGGGGGACCTAGTGAATGACCTGCAGAGAGCTGGGACCAAAGTAACAAAGCCTACCATCAGTAACACACTACGCCGCCAGGGACTCAAATCCTGCAGTGCAAGACGTGTCCCCCTGCTTAAGCCAGTACATGTCCAGGCTCGTCTGAAGTTTGCTAGAGTGCATTTGGATGATCCAGAAGAGGATTGGGAGAATGTCATATGGTCAGATGAAACCAAAATAGAACTTTTTGGTAAAAACTCAACTCGTCGTGTTTGGAGGACAAAGAATGCTGAGTTGCATCCAAAGAACACCATACCTACTGTGAAGTATTGGGGTGTAAATATCATGCTTTGGGGCTGTTTTTCTGCAAAGGGACCAGGACGACTGATCCGTGTAAAGGAAAGAATGAATGGGGCCATGTATCGTGAGATTTTGAGTGAAAACCTCCTTCCATCAGCAAGGGCATTGAAGATGAAACGTGGCTGGGTCTTTCAGCATGACAATGATCCCAAACACACTGCCCGGGCAATGAAGGAGTGGCTTCGTAAGAAGCATTTCAAGGTCCTGGAGTGGCCTAGCCAGTCTCCAGATCTCAACCCCATAGAAAATCTTTGGAGGGAGTTGAAAGTCCGTGTTGCCCAGCGACAGCCCCAAAACATCACTGCTCTAGAGGAGATCTGCATGGAGGAATGGGCCAAAATACCAGCAACAGTGTGTGAAAACCTTGTGAAGACTTACAGAAAACGTTTGACCTGTGTCATTGCCAACAAAGGGTATATAACAAAGTATTGAGAAACTTTTGTTATTGACCAAATACTTATTTTCCTATGATGAAAATTACAGGCCTCTCTCATCTTTTTAAGTGGGAGAACTTGCACAATTGGTGGCTGACTAAATACTTTTTTTCCCCACTGTATGTGTCAGTGGGTGATGACAAAGTAGTTGGATTGAATGTGGATATGCATTTTTTTAATGATTAAACTTGTATTTAATGAGCAAAAAGCATTCAGTCATGTCCACTTTGATCTGTGTGTAATCTAGATTTCTGACTGTTTCAGGAAGGAAAAGAGTTCAAAGATGCAGACATCTACGAGATGAACCCCCCTAAGTACGACAAGATTGAGGACATGGCCATGATGACCTACCTGAATGAAGCCTCTGTGTTGTATAACCTCAAAGAGCGTTATGCAGCATGGATGATCTATGTAAGAAACCTGCACATACAAACACACACATACATGAACATAAGAAATACACACATACAGTACTATACAGTAGACTCACATCAGTATACCAAAGTACACCCACATCCTCACATAAATCCAGGTAAAAGTTCATCTAACGTTGTTAATCCCCTAATTTAATTTAATCACTTTCATCCAGACCTACTCTGGGCTCTTCTGTGCCACGGTGAACCCCTACAAGTGGCTCCCCGTGTACGATGCAGAGGTTGTCAACGCCTACAGAGGGAAGAAGAGGATGGAGGCTCCACCCCATATCTTCTCCGTCTCTGACAACGCCTTTCAGTTCATGCTGATTGGTACGAGCTTTCATGGATGGATGGATGGATGGATGGATGGATGGATGGATGGATGGATGGATGGATGGATGGATGGATGGATGGATGGATGGATGGATGGATGGATGGATGGATGGATGGATGGATGGATGGATGGATGGATGGATGGTTGGATGGTTGGATGGTTGGATGGTTGGATGGATGTCCATAAGTCCGTAAGTGTTTATGGATGGATGAATGGAAGTTAAAATATGCTTTGGAGAGGTATCTACTGTTTTCTAGTCTAGGTTAGAACAGTTTGCTGGGAATATCCGATTTCTGATTTTGAATGGGAAATGTTCCATAATGAAATTCATGCTATGAATGCAATAATGTACCCATAATGTTGCTTGAGTATGATAAGCAATATGTTTTTTGGTTCCAGATAAGGAGAACCAGTCCGTCCTGATTACGTAAGTTGTTTACTAAAATGTCATTGAGAAGGTGTTTCTATTGTAATAAGTTGGGTCTCTTGGTGTGATGAAATACATTACATTATGAATGGATTAGAGCATTAGGCTATGTGTAATAATGAGTTGATAAATGGGAATATTAGAAAACAGGTCAACAGTGTATTTTTCTATGCTATTTCTTAGTGAAAGCCAATCTGACACTCAAACATGTAACTAAAACCCCTCTTTCTCTGTCATATAAACCAGTGGAGAATCCGGTGCAGGAAAGACTGTCAACACCAAGCGTGTCATCCAGTACTTCGCCACCATTGCAGTGTCTAGTGGCGAGAAGAAGAAGGAAGCAGACCCCAGCAAAATGCAGGTAGGTTGGGCTCATGTTTGCCTTTTTAACACATTTCAAGAAAAAATTACTTTACCAGTTTCTGAGCAACTTGTGTTTGTCTCAATCAGGGGTCTCTTGAGGATCAGATCATTGCAGCTAACCCTCTGCTGGAGGCTTACGGTAATGCCAAGACAGTGAGGAACGACAACTCGTCTCGCTTTGTAAGTATTTACATTTACATTTTAGTCATTTAGCAGACGCTCTTATCCAGAGCGACTTACAGGAGCAATTAGGGTTAAGTGCCTTGCTCAAGGGCACATCGACAGATTTTTCACCTAGTCGGCTTGGGGATTAGAACCAGCGACCTTTCGGTTACTGGCACAACGCTCTTAACCACTAAGCTACCTGCCGCCCCAAGTATGAAGGGCATTCTGTGGAAGTTACCTTATATTGCAAAAATTTATTTCAGTAGTTCCCAATTGTTATATCAATAAATGTCCAACAAACTGTAACATTCCAATAACAAATGTTAGATGTATTTGTTGACCTATTTCTAACCCCCATGCTCGACTATAGGGTAAATTCATCAGGATTCACTTCCAAGGTGGTAAACTGGCTAAAGCTGACATTGAAACCTGTGAGTTGGTTTTGATTGTTTCTCAATGCTTTCCTAAATTCACACAGATTCTTTGTTGGAGATGATATCATCGAATGTTATCTAATATTACAATCTCTCTCTCACTCACTCACTCATCACTCACTCACTCACTCACTCACTCACTCACTCACTCACTCACTCACTCACTCACTCACTCACTCACTCACTCACTCACTCACTCACTCACTCACTCACTCACTCACTCAATCTTTCTCCCTCAGACCTGCTGGAGAAGTCCAGAGTGTCCTTCCAGCTGCCCGATGAGAGAGGCTACCACATCTTCTTCCAGATGATGACAGGCCACAAACCTGAGATAGTTGGTACGGCAAAGTAGAGGTTCATGGGAAATTATTCACACCCCCATCTGTGGAACTTATTAAAAATGTTCATAGTCTACACTAATAATACTATTACAATGAGTACATCCAAGGTAACAAGGCATCTAGACATGGGTCAGGTCTTTGGGAAAAATCTATCTAGTAATGGATTGTGATCACACTAGTCCACAAGTCTCAGTCCCCTCTTTTGATGCTATTTATTATATGCTACATGTATCCTTGAGTCCATCTATTGAGTAAAGGAGGGAGAGATACTGTAAAGGTAGGACAGCAGAATTCTAAGAGATTTAACTGACAAGCTGTTCTCTGTCATCCAAAGAAATGGCGCTCATCACCACCAACCCCTACGACTTCCCCATGTGCAGCCAGGGTCAGATCACTGTGGCCAGCATCAATGACAATGAAGAGCTGGATGCCACAGACGTGAGTCAAACAAAGGGTTAACCAAACTCTAGATAGGGAATGGGTACGACATCCACAAGAGAGTGCCACTAAGTACCCTGTGGAACTGTGTAAAACTCCTTTTGTGCTGCCATCTACTAGTGTGTTGGCCAAGCGTTATCATTTGGAACAGAGAAGCCAGTCAAATCTATCCATCCCATTGTTCTGCATTGAGCAGCGCAGAACTGTAGTGTAACTGAGCAAACTACCGTTCAGTTCATCACTGTTGTACTTCCTCTTTAATGCCAGGATGCCATTACAATCCTGGGCTTCACTAATGATGAGAAGGTTGGCATCTACAAGCTCACAGGAGCTGTAGTGCACCACGGCAACTTGAAATTCAAGCAGAAGCAGCGTGAGGAGCAGGCCGAGCCAGACGGCACAGAGGGTGAGTCCCACTCATAGATATACAATATGTAAAGCATTAGTCCCATTCCCAGTCCCAAACGTAGAAATAGAACATGTAAGACAGACAGTGACACATGAAAGTCAGGCAGGAGATCATTTCTAGAGAACAAATTCCAACCTCCAGAAATTATTTTAAATTATGGATGTGGGTGAATCAAAACCTAACTGACAAAGAAGTTGACCAAACTATTTTGCCAGTTTGACATCAGAAACCATCTTGTGTTCCTGATTCTGTTGTTGTTGGTTCTCTCTCCAGTGGCTGATAAAATCGGCTACCTGCTTGGCCTGAACTCAGCTGAGATGTTGAAGGCTCTGTGCTACCCCAGAGTGAAGGTCGGCAACGAGTATGTGACCAAGGGACAGACTGTGCCTCAGGTAAGGCGGCCAAACACAGCATCTACCATTTTCTCTGTGGACCAGAATTATTTTGGGAAAGAGTGCATTGCTTTTTTTGGATAGTGTTGTTGTTTTCCCAAAATTATTATCACCTTATCACTGGACATGGTCAATATCTCATGTATTAATTTGAGGTATTATCATTGCAGGTTAATAACTCAGTCATGGCTCTGGCCAAGTCTATCTATGAGAGGATGTTCTTGTGGATGGTCATCCGTATCAACGAAATGTTGGACACCAAGCAGCCAAGGCAGTTCTATATCGGTGTGCTCGATATTGCCGGGTTTGAGATCTTTGATGTGAGTATGAGACCAGAACAAGATAATTCATTTTGATTGAGATGGATTACAGCCTTGTATGATGAAATTATCCCTTTTAAAACTCCATCAACAGTACAACAGCATGGAACAGCTGTGCATCAACTTCACCAATGAGAAACTGCAACAGTTTTTCAACCACACCATGTTCGTCCTGGAGCAAGAGGAGTACAAGAAGGAGGGAATCGTCTGGGCCTTCATTGACTTCGGCATGGACTTGGCTGCCTGCATTGAGCTTATTGAGAAGGTAAACTGTCTGTGAGGATTATATTGGACCGCAACAGCAAAGCTCATAGGGATCGCTGTGTGAGACATTATCACAGTTTGACAACGCATCTGACTGTTGAGAACTCAATATGTTTCCTATTATGTGCCTCTAAATGAATATAATCATATAATAGCATGTTTACTAAAGGAATGAATGTGATCCTAAATGTAAATATCACTAATTTGATATACATCTCTTTTCGTAAAGCCATTGGGCATCTTCTCCATCCTTGAAGAGGAGTGCATGTTCCCCAAGTCTTCAGACACTACCTTCAAGGACAAGCTGTACTCCCAACATCTTGGGAAAACAAAGGCGTTTGAGAAGCCCAAGCCTGCCAAAGGCAAGGCAGAGGCCCACTTCTCCCTGGTGCACTACGCTGGTACTGTGGACTACAACATCACTGGCTGGCTGGAGAAGAACAAGGACCCCCTGAACGACTCAGTTTGTCAGTTATATGGGAAGTCAGGAGTCAAAATTCTGGCTGCCCTGTATCCCGCTGCCCCACCAGAGGGTAAGGCTAGCAACACGTCAAAATATTTAATTAAGCACTAGCTACAACTCAGACCCACATTTCTTTAAAGTCTTTGAATATATAACAATTTCTCAGGGTTTATCACTGGGTTAATTTACTCATATAATAGGTGTTATTTTACATAATCTCCTTGGCAGCATTTGCCTCTAGATAAGTGTGAAGTTAACCAGAGATTATCTGGTTTATAATTAATGTGCTTTCTGGAGACAAGACCACTCTAGATTTCTTACATACTCTTATTATTATTCTATTTATTCCATTCTAGGAAATGTACTTTTCTAGTTATCTTGAACTTTTCCCATTTTAACAGATACAAGCAAGAAAGGAGGCAAGAAGAAGGGTGGTTCCATGCAGACTGTGTCCTCCCAGTTCAGGGTGAGCTTTTGAAATGTGTATTCAGTCCTTCAAAAGTTGCATTGATAATCATAAATGATTTCTGAGAAAATGGTTTGTAACCCTCTTACAGGAGAACTTACATAAGCTGATGACCAACTTGAGGAGCACTCATCCTCACTTTGTGCGCTGCCTGATCCCCAACGAGTCAAAGACTCCAGGTACAATAAATATTGAGTTAAATATTACATCTTATCAGTACAGTATCAGTGACTTTAACAATCTCAATCTTTAACCTGTTTATGAGTATTAAAAGAGACTTGGTTTGTTTTACCAGGTCTGATGGAGAACTTCCTGGTTATCCACCAGCTCAGGTGTAATGGTGTACTGGAGGGTATCAGGATCTGCAGAAAGGGCTTCCCCAGCAGAATCATCTATGCTGACTTCAAGCAGAGGTACACAAGCACACACACACACACACAGAAAGATCTGCTCCAAGGGTTTTCCCAGCATCAGAATAGGCTTACCTTTATGAAATGTAACAAACATCTTACAACTTGACATGTGTTAAAAATGTCTACTCATTCAGGTACAAAGTACTGAATGCCAGTGTCATCCCTGAGGGTCAGTTCATGGACAACAAGAAGGCTTCTGAGAAGCTGCTTGGGTCCATTGATGTGAATCACGAAGATTACAAGTTTGGACACACCAAGGTCAGTCAAATACCCCCAGCAAAAGCTGACAACAAAACACTACTTCAATGATAATTTAAACCCTTACCATATAAAATCTCTGCAGTTGATCTATCCATCCTTTTGTTCTTTCTTCTTCATTTAACCAAAGGAAAAGGTGGAAAAACATTGTAGTGTTTTTTACTTCAACGTCATAGAAGTATAGAAGAGAAACTAAACTCATTATCATGAGTGGTATGGCTGCAGTTATCTGTATCTGTGGACATTATTAATCTACAACTGTACAATAACTAACAATTTAGAAACATCCTATCCCATGGTTTGTTTGTAAGCATTTTCCTTTTTTATTAATTTGTAAAAATGTGTCTGAAAACATAATTCCACTTTGACATTATGGGGTATTGTGTGTAGGCCAGTGACACAAAATCTCAATGTAATCCATTTTAAATTCAGGCTGGAGAAAGTTTAGGGGTGTGAATACTTTTTGAAGGCACTGTAAAACTGTACAATAACTTACAACTTATAAACAACCTATCCCATGGTTTGTTTGTAAGTATTGCAAAGTTTGTAGTTGGAATCAATCTAGTGGAGTTGTTCCCCTCTTTTGATTCAACCCTTTCTATCTGTCACCATCTGTGGTTCCATTGACCATGCTAACCTGTGTTTCAGGTGTTCTTCAAAGCCGGTCTTCTGGGTGTCCTGGAGGAGATGAGAGATGAGAAGCTGGCCACTCTGGTCGGCATGGTCCAGGCTCTCAGCCGTGGATTCCTCATGAGGAGAGAGTTCACCAAGATGATGGAGAGGAGGTGAGGAATAGTGGACATATTGGCAAAGCATACTGTCAACCACCTGTATCTAATGCATTATGATGACATGCTGTATATGCTGTGAGTTGTTCAGAATGAGAAAGTACGTCTTATAATGCTCTATTAAAGTTGCAGTTTGGGATGTGGCAAGCTGTTCAATTGGCATATACATTTGTGATATTAACCCGTTCATTTTTGAAAAATATAAAATGCCTCATGAGCTCAGCATCACCTGTCAGTCCTTGCATCTAGAGAGCTGTCTATGAGTTTCAGAGGGGTTACATTACCCTAGCCCTATTCCTCAGCTGTATACAAAAGGTGGTGCTGGTTTTGTTGTTCTTCGACTCCCAGAATGTAGCTTTATTAAGCATCCCAATATGCAAAAACTGGTTGAATCATCGTTATATCCACATAATTTCAACCAAAACATTCAGTGTGATGACGTTGAATCAACATGGAAATTTCTATTTTTTCACCCAACTTTTAACCTAAAAACAATAACATGGTGACATTTTTGGTTGATTTCTCACGTTGAATTCACGTTAGTTGACAACTCAACCAAATGTAAATCAAAACTAGATGTTGAACTGACATTTGCGCCCAGTGGGATATCACTCACCATGTAACTCTGTCCTTTCTGTCGACCAGAGATTCCATTTTCACCATCCAGTACAACGTCCGCTCATTCATGAATGTGAAAACCTGGCCATGGATGAAGTTGTACTTCAAGATCAAGCCCCTGCTGCAGAGCGCTGAGACTGAGAAGGAGCTGGCCAACATGAAGGAGAACTATGAGAAGATGACGGCAGACCTGGCCAAGGCTCTGGCCACAAAGAAGCAAATGGAGGAGAAGTTGGTGGCCCTGACGCAGGAGAAGAATGACCTGGCACTTCAAGTTGCATCGGTGAGTGAAAGACGACCATCATAAGGGCACATTTACACACACATGAATACACAGATGAACACACACACATATGAATTCTCTGTAAAGTATGTGGCTGTATTTATTAAAATATGCTGTATTTATTTCATGAATTTCTATTGATTTAATCTGACCTCTTTGACTAAAGTGTATATTTTGATACACAAAGTGAGGCCTCTGATTTGTCCTCGTGTTCTGAAACCAGGAAGGAGAGAGTCTGAACGATGCCGAGGAAAGGTGCGAGGGGCTCATCAAGAGCAAGATCCAGCTGGAGGCCAAACTCAAAGAGACGACCGAGAGGCTGGAGGATGAGGAGGAGATCAATGCTGAGTTGACTGCCAAGAAGAGGAAGCTGGAGGATGAGTGCTCTGAGCTGAAGAAGGACATTGATGACCTGGAGCTCACCCTGGCCAAAGTGGAGAAGGAGAAGCACGCCACTGAAAACAAGGTCTTGTGTTTTACCATAGACAGTCTAACCAAACAATAATCCAAACAATAATCAACTCAAAACATAGCTTAACAGAAATGGAATTCAAGTTGTATTATAGGTGAAGGAAAACTTAAGACACAAAATAGTGAAATTTCAGTTTCGGGGTACTCCCCACATTCATTGCATGTTCTGTTCCCCACTCATTTATGACTTCCACTCAGTACACCGGCATGGTGTACACTGCCATCTAGTGTTGAATCTATAGTACAGTACTTGTTGACACATTTCTAATTTAAATGAATGTAAAATATAACAAACTAAATCTCCCCTTTATGGTGAAGTATAATTATGTTGTGACCATTTTCAGGTTAAAAACCTGACAGAGGAGATGGCATCTATGGATGAGAGTGTTGCCAAGCTGACCAAGGAGAAGAAAGCCCTCCAAGAGGCCCACCAGCAGACACTGGACGACCTGCAGGCAGAGGAGGACAAAGTCAACACTCTGACCAAGGCCAAGACCAAGCTGGAACAGCAAGTGGATGACGTGAGTGGAGTTCGACATTTTAACCATGATAGAATGTAAGATGATATTATCTTCAGTTGTTTAGATTTTAATAATATATTTGTTTTTATCTTATAGCTTGAGGGTTCTCTGGAGCAAGAGAAGAAGCTCCGTATGGACCTAGAGAGATCCAAGAGAAAGCTGGAGGGAGATCTGAAACTCGCCCAGGAGTCCATAATGGACCTGGAGAATGACAAGCAGCAGGCTGATGAGAAAATCAAGAAGTAAACACAAACAAATCACAACAGTATTACCTGCTACCTGTTTTTGGCTAATTCTTGTAATTATGAATCAGCATATACATGTGATTCTTAAAGGGATACTTCAGGAAGCCCTTTATCTACTTCCCCAGACTGAGATGAACTCGTGGATACCATTTTTATGTCTCTGCATGCAGTTTGAAGTTGCTAACTAGTGTTAGCGGAATAACTGGAAGTCTATAGTAACTGCTAGCATGCTAGTAGATACCATATACTTCCAGTCATTGTGCTAATGCTAGTAAGCATTGGCTCGCAAAACTACTTCTAACTTCCTTCATACTAGATGCAGAGACATAAAAATGGTATCCACAAGTTCATCTGACTCTGTGGAAGTAGATTCCAAAATGCTGAAGTATCCCTTTAAAAGCAAAGTGAATGGTATGATGCTCTCCCTTTACACTATCGAACCGAAACCAACTCTGCAATTGGCGTATTTGTGTTTCTTAGGAAGGAGTTTGAGACCACTCAGCTCCTCAGCAAGATTGAGGATGAGCAGTCTCTGGGAGCTCAGCTGCAGAAGAAGATCAAGGAACTCCAGGTACAGTACAGGATAAAAGCCCACACCTGAATCATTTCCTGAAAAACACTTTCTGGTAGCAGACAGTGTTCCTGGTGGCTTCTAATGGCTCAGTAGGTTGGAAGATGGTGTTTCTTGTTGGTGCTTCTTACCATTGTGGTTTTGGTTCCTGCATGGGACACTGTCTACTGAATATATTAGTGTATATTAGTACAGGATATAAGGATCTAAGCTACAGACACACCCAGGTACAGTACAGGATCAAAGCTCCAGTACAGGAAAGCACAGACTTGAATCATTTCTTGAAAAACATTATTCCTGTAGCACACATTTTTCCCGGTTGCTTCTGATGGCTCAGTTTGTTGGAAGATGGTGTTTCTTGCTAGTGCTTCTTACTGTTGTAAAGATGATGCTTCTTAATTGTGGTTTTGTGGCACAGTGGTATAAGGCACTGCATCGCAGTGATAGCTGTGCCACTAGAGATCCTGGTTCGAATCCAGGCTCTGTCGTAGCCGGCCGTGACCGGGAAACCCATTGGGCGGCGCACAAGTCCTCCAGGGTAGGGGAGGGAATGGCCGGCAGGGATGTAGCTCAGTTGGTAGAGTGGTATTTGCAACGCCAGGGTTGTGGGTTCGATTCCAGTATGAAAAATAAATAAAAATGTATCCACTCACTAACTGTAAGTCGCTCTGGATAAGAGCGTCTGCTAAATGACTAAAATGTAAATGTTTTGGTTCCCGCATTGGACACTGTCTACTGAATATATTAACTGTCTTTGTATTAACACATTTATGCAAAATATACATACTATTATTATTTTTTTAGGTTCAATTGTTTCAACTATATTGTAGTGTTCATCCCCCCTGCTTCTGCCCCCTGTTCTAGGCCCGTATTGAGGAGCTGGAGGAGGAAATTGAGGCTGAGCGTGCTGCCAGGGCTAAGGTTGAGAAGCAGAGGGCCGATCTCTCCAGGGAACTTGAGGAGATCAGCGAGAGGCTAGAGGAGGCCGGAGGCGCCACTGCTGCTCAGATTGAGATGAACAAGAAGCGTGAGGCTGAGTTCCAGAAGCTGCGTCGTGATCTTGAAGAGTCCACCCTGCAGCATGAGGCCACAGCCGCCGCTCTGCGCAAGAAGCAGGCTGACAGTGTGGCTGAGCTTGGGGAGCAGATCGACAACCTGCAGCGCGTCAAGCAGAAGCTGGAGAAGGAGAAGAGCGAGTACAAGATGGAGATTGATGACCTCTCCAGCAACATGGAGGCCGTCGCCAAGGCTAAGGTGAGTAGTGATGTTTTGGTCAAGCAGTGTTGAGGAGGGTCAACTACATTACCATTCAAGTGAACTGAAGTTGACAGTCACATATATAAAGTAATGATGGTACATGTTTCACTAACAGGGCAATCTGGAGAAGATGTGCCGTACTCTTGAGGACCAGCTGAGCGAGCTCAAGACTAAGAATGATGAGAATGTTCGCCAGGTCAACGACATCAGCGGACAGAGGGCCAGACTCCTGACAGAAAATGGTACCATCAACAATGAACAACAAACTAATGCTTTACTTCAGTAGAACACAATAAACTGTGTTGTGGATTTATGTCCATAGTCCACATCAGTGGCGGTCGGTGATGTTTAAGATGAAGGAGGATGCTTCATTTTTTTAGGAGCATGGCCTTATTTCTATTACAGCATATTGGATGACTCATTCATATTTGATTCACCCAGCTCAATGTAACATCGATAGGTTTAGGCTACTACATGATACTAACATTTTCCCTATACCTATCATGAGGTTTCTACAGCCTATGAATGAAAGTTTACAACGTAGGTGCACAGGTTGAGAGAAAAATTAGAGTAATCGAGGTGAGAGACAGTGACACATTCAATACCGCCTTGCACACTCTTACCTGCATCTAGCTGATCTAGGTTGTAATCATTAGTCCAACAGTTGGAAACGAGAGTTTCTATTGGACAAATTCAGGTATGTTTATCCTCATTTTGTTCCATTTGCTTCCGTTTAAGAAACGTTTTCCAACAGAATCGGCGGAATGAATACATCCCTGATCACACGCAAACACAGTTCACTTTCATAGAAGCCACATACAAAAAGCATGATCATTTTGCTCGTTGTATAATTCCTTCTCGCATCTACGCGCTCTCCTCCTCTCACCTTTTCCCTTGACATCTGGACTTCAGTGCAAAACACATCAGCTGTCTGTGATCAGGCGAAAACAAAACTTTCCAATCCAAACCTTCATATCATAACCACTAACTGCTACACACAGCCTACAGTGTTGTCACCATAGCTCGTCAACATAGCTACTATAACTAACACGTTAGTAAACCCGCTACAATCATGCAGTACAGTCAGCAAGCAGTTTAGCAGTTCCACCGGCAATAAATTAATAAAACCAAAAGCTTGCCTTGACTTGGAAGAGTTCCAGTGTTGGATAGCCATAGCCAGCTAACTAACATAGCATTTGAGCCGGGTGTTTGAGTAGGCTAAACTAGCAAGCTGCATTCGCTAGCTAAGTGAAAGTGAAAAAAGAAACATGTCAGTTCATGCTGCAAGAGCTATGATAGGTTGCAGTACATTGTCATTATTACTGTGTAAGTCTATGGAAGGGGGTGAGAACCATGAGCCTCCTAGGTTTTGTATTGAAGTCAATGTACCAAGAGTGCTACCCTACAGAGTGCTGTGAAGGCTACTGTAGACCTTCATTTCGCAACAATGTGTTTTAATCAATTATTTGGTGACGTGAATATATTTAGCGTAGTTTTATCTAAAAAGGATAACTTTTTTTATGTTTCACTATTTTTATTTTTAATGAATTTCACTGAGGAGGATGGTCCTCCACTTCCTCTTCTGAGGAGCCTCCACTGGTCCTGGTATACTATTCACCACCTAACATTGCCCTACAATACCTCAAACTCCATTTTCAATCTTGGAGAACATAGACCTCATTAACAAGATGTCCCTCTATCCCTGCAGGTGAGTTTGGCCGCCAGCTGGAGGAGAAGGAAGCCCTGGTGTCTCAGCTGACCAGAGGCAAACAGGCCTTCACTCAGCAGGTGGAGGAGCTGAAGAGGCAGATTGAGGAAGAGGTCAAGGTAAGGAACCCAAAATGGACTCCACCGACCACAGAGTTTAGAGCAGGGATCATCAACTAGATTCAGCGGTGTGCTGATTTTTTTCTTGAGCGGATGGTCTAGGGGCCGGAACATAATTACAAATAATTTGTAGACTGAAAATTGAACGCAAGAAGCACAAACAGATAAAATATTTGACTAAAACATTATTATTTCAAACCTTGCTTACATTTCTATACGATCACATACATGGGCGTCATGCACCCCACAATAAAAATCGAAGGGGTCACAAAGTACGTGAGGATGGCTGGGGGTGCGGTCCTGAGGGGGGGTAGGCCCCCTGTCCTGAAGAAAACTTTGGAACAGATTTCCCCAAAAATGTGTTTACTGTCTTCTATGGTCCCCCACCCCCGAAAACTTGAGGGGCCAAATAATATTGTGGCCCGCCAGTTGGACAACCCTGGTTTAGAGCCATATATTCATATAGATGGTGACTACGCCACCCTCAGAGACTTTACTATAATTTGTTTGACTATCTCTCAAATCTCTCTTTGTCTTTCTCTCTCACAGGCTAAAAACGCACTGGCCCACGGTGTCCAGTCTGCCCGCCATGACTGTGACCTCCTGAGGGAGCAGTTTGAGGAGGAGCAGGAGGCCAAGGCAGAGCTGCAACGCGGCATGTCAAAGGCCAACAGTGAGGTGGCTCAGTGGAGGACTAAGTATGAAACTGATGCCATCCAGCGCACAGAGGAGCTGGAGGAGGCCAAGTGAGTCACACGCAACAGAAAAAACTCAAATATATGGTGTGGATGGTGAGGGTGGTAGGGGGCTTTGAGAAAATGCTACATCAACATGAATTGTAACATTTGTTTCAGCCCCTAAAACCTCCCTCTGTTGTCCAACAGGAAGAAGCTGGCCCAGCGTCTGCAGGAGGCTGAGGAGACCATTGAGGCGACCAACTCCAAGTGTGCCTCCCTGGAGAAGACCAAGCAGAGGCTGCAGGGAGAGGTGGAGGACCTCATGATTGACGTTGAGAGAGCCAATGCATTGGCCGCCAACCTCGACAAGAAGCAGAGGAACTTTGACAAGGTCAAAAGAAAGAAACCTCACCCTTGGGTGATATTTACTGTCTGCAATATGATCAATTGTAGTATAATTGTAGCATATTTATGAATCAAAACTCTTCATCTATGACTTCTAATGATAATCCCATGTATTTCCCTAGGTTCTGGCAGAGTGGAAGCAGAAGTATGAGGAGGGTCAGGCTGAGCTGGAAGGAGCTCAGAAGGAGGCTCGCTCTATGAGCACTGAACTCTTCAAGATGAAGAACTCCTACGAGGAGGCTCTGGATCATCTGGAGACCCTGAAGAGAGAGAACAAGAACCTGCAACGTGAGCATTTGACAGCAGTTCTATTTGGCTCATGTTTGACTAGTGTTTTGAAAATGGAGGGAACTGTAATCATCCAAATTACTATTACACCATTTCAGAGTTTTCATGTTCAGTTCAAAATATATATATTTTTTTAAACCCAAGGATGTGGAGGGCAATTAGATTTGCAAGACCGCATGAAGTGCTGTTAATTAATTAACTGTTATTATGATTCAATGTCAACTTCAGTACATTGGTGATATCCACTGAAAATATCCCACGTCTAAACTGCTCCTGTGTGTGTGTGTGTGTGTGTGTGTGTGCAGAGGAGATCTCTGACCTGACTGAGCAGATCGGAGAGACTGGCAAGAGCATCCATGAGCTGGAGAAGGCCAAGAAGACCGTGGAGACAGAGAAGTCTGAGATCCAGACCGCTCTGGAGGAGGCTGAGGTACAAACTACAGCTGTTTGATGGGAAAAGCAGTGTTACACTAGCCAATGCCAGCTACAGTCTAATGCTCCTTGTATTGGTGTTTATTGTAGTCATATGTGTACAAAACATTCAGGACACCTGCTCTTTCCATGACATAGACTGACCAGGTGAATCCAGGTGAAAGCTATAATCCTGCATTGATGTTACTTGTTAAATCCACTTCAATCAGTGTAGATAAGGAATTTTAAGCCTTGAAACAATTGAAACATGGATTGTGTATGTGTGCCATTCAGAGGGTGAATGAGACAAAATATTTAATTGCCTTTGAACGGGGTATGGTAGTAGGTGCCAGGCGTACATGTTTAAATGTGTCAAGAACTGCAAAGCTGCTGGGTTTTTCACGCTCAACAGTTCCCATTTGTATCAAGAATGGTCCACCACCCAAAGGACATCCAGCCAACTTGACTCAACTGTGGGAGGCATTGTAGTCAACATGGGCCAGCATCCCTGTGGAATGCTTTCAACACCTTGTAAAGTCCATACCCGAACGAATTGAGGCTGTTCTGAGGGCAAAATGGCAATTCAATATTAGGAAGGTGTTCTTAATGTTTGGTACACTCAGGGTATATTCAATTCCTATATCCAAATGTATTGAACACAATTCGCCTGACTGCTTTTGTTTGTCCAGGGCACACTGGAGCACGAGGAATCCAAGATTCTGCGTGTGCAACTGGAGCTGAACCAGATCAAGGGTGAGGTGGACAGGAAGATTGCTGAGAAGGATGAGGAGATGGAGCAGATCAAGAGGAACAGCCAGAGGGTGGTTGACTCCATGCAGAGCACCCTGGACTCTGAGGTCAGGAGCAGGAATGATGCCCTGAGGGTGAAGAAGAAGATGGAGGGAGACCTGAACGAGATGGAGATTCAGCTGAGCCACTCCAACAGGCAGGCCGCTGAGGCCCAGAAACAGCTGAGGAACGTACAGGGACAGCTCAAGGTAAAGGGACTGGGACATCAGGTTCAAAAACCTAAACATGGCTAGGGATTTGTTTGTAAATCTGTAGAAAATAAAAGAACAGAGAAATTGAATAGAGTGGTTTATGTACTAAATGTAACGATACTGGAGAAATTCGTACCAATTCACATTTCTGTCACTGATCGATCCTATCGCCCCTACTTCCACAAGTCCTAATGAACCTATGTCATTGTAAACCCCAGGATGCCCAATTGCATCTTGATGATGCCGTCCGCGCTGCAGAGGACATGAAGGAGCAGGCAGCCATGGTGGAGCGCAGAAACGGTCTGATGGTGGCTGAAATCGAGGAGCTGAGAGTTGCTCTGGAGCAGACAGAGAGAGGCCGCAAAGTGGCTGAGACTGAGCTGGTAGACGCCAGCGAGCGTGTTGGACTGCTGCACTCCCAGGTATTGGTCAAAAGCCATTTCCAATTAAACTAAACCAAGCATACCGTTTACACACACCTGGAATTTGACAGTCCTTGCTTTTAGAATTTCAGAATTTCAGCCTTGTGAATCGTAGGTTCTCTTGAGAGTCAAACAAATCATATTGTTTCCTCCTATAGAACACCAGCCTTCTGAACACCAAGAAGAAGCTAGAGACTGATCTGGTGCAGGTGCAGGGAGAGGTGGACGACATCGTCCAGGAGGCCAGGAATGCAGAGGAGAAGGCCAAGAAGGCCATCACTGATGTGAGTCCTTGAATTACATCAACTTGATTTGTCCCCAAGGGCCAATGGTAGCTGGGCTGGTTAACCACAATAAAGATGTCAGAGAGACGTTATGATTGGTGCCAATTGGTGCATAAATTAAACAAACTACTTTTCCAGGCGGCCATGATGGCTGAGGAGCTGAAGAAGGAGCAGGACACCAGCTCTCACCTGGAGAGGATGAAGAAGAACCTGGAGGTCACAGTCAAGGACCTGCAGCACCGCCTGGATGAGGCTGAGAATCTGGCCATGAAGGGAGGCAAGAAGCAGCTCCAGAAACTGGAGTCCAGGGTGAGTTAACAGCAGGGTGGATTATGGTGGATTGAAAGACCGATTGCTGGAAATGTATTTGATCATATATAAAAATACACAGGAGACACTTTCTCTCAATAGAAGTCCAAATTAGGGTTAAGTGCCTTGCACATCAACACATTGTTCATGTTAAAGGCTCCGGGATTTGAACCAGCAACGTTGAACTGCTAGGATACCTGCCACCCTAAACCACCTATATCAAGGGTTCACAAACTTTTAGCCTTGGGACCCCTTTTGTGATAGCGAATTCATCAGGGACCCCCTCATAATATCAGAAGACAATTCCTACTTTAGAGTGCGATAAAAATAGCATCCAAGTAATTTTACCATGGCGTTTCTAAACCCAGAGGTGCAACATTGCAAGACTTCTGGGAACCCTTACGAAGCGGACTTGGCAGACTTGGCAGACCAGACTGGGGTGTGGGGTTTGAGATGTTTATGGGAGAAGTGGAAAATGTATCCTTGGTTGTTAATTTTCTTGAAATCTAAAAGCAAGACCTTACTACCACCTAGTGAAAGTAACAAACGGTCACGTTTCCATTTTTCATCAAAAACAACTTTCTACCGAAGGAGAAGCTTTTGATTTGACTGCACATGTGCAGTTCAGCACAACCGTTAGACCCGATGATGTGTTTTTGCTCATGAGCTTAGCTAGCAATGGTCGCCATGGCATTGTCCACAAGTCTTCATCTTTGGTTTTACTATGACTTCTGCAGTGCATGGCCGGACTAATCAAGCCGGACAAATCAAGTCTCGGCCCCTGGGAAATAACATTTTAAAGTCACCTCTTGGCATCAGAAACAACATTTTGCAGTTTTAAAATGAATTTTCTGCAGTTCTACAATTATTTTGCCTTTGGAAAGAGAGAACATTTAGTAATTTTCCAGCTAATTTCTTGCAATTCTACACATTTTGCCATGGAGCGGAGAGAAAATGTAGCAGTTTTAAAAGCTTTAATCAGGAAGCATTTATGTTCAAAATCAACATTTTGAGGAATATGATACACTTATTTCATAAGTTCATAAAAACGTGAAAATACAACATAACTTAAATCTTTAAAAAACATATAAATCTTAAAAAACATATATACATACTCCAGAAACATTACCGTCTAGAATATAGTGCTTTTCCAGTCGCTTACCTTCAAAATAAAGATATAACAATGTATTTATGTCGGTGCTTCTGTCTTGCTGTTGGCTCACTTGGCAAACTTCTCTCAACTGTCATAGCGCGAGCCTCCCATAATAGAAGAAATCTCATAGCATTAAAACAGGCGAGTGGCGTCCTCTAGTGGCCATACTGCTACTGAAATAAATACATGCCAAAATTGATCAATGGTAATATACAGTATATTACAAATACCAGAAGAATTGGGTTGAAAACATATATAATTGATGGAGTACTGTGGATACCAATATCACTGTGAGTCTCCCTCTTGTGCATCTAAGGGTTAATTATATTATTGTCGGAGCTAGAAACACAAGCATTTCACTACACCCGCAAAAACATCTGCTAAACACATGTATGTGACCAACACATTTTGATTTGATTTGTATTGTATTGCACCCATTTTCCACAGATCCCTGTTAGTTTAATCTGTTGTTGCTATCAATATTCATATATTTTTTAAATGTCAATTCCACTTTGGGAACCACTGACCTAGATAATGAAAGGTTGTTATTATTACAGACCCCTTCAATAAAAAATTGTGAAAAGTACATAGGAACAGACAACAATTGTGCCTCCTTGACTGGGTAGAAGACTATACCTCTGTTTTACAAAGATTTGTTACATCGGATTTCACCACAAACAAATGCCTACGTTTATTTCTTCCACAAAGGTGCGTGAGCTCGAGACTGAGGTGGAGGCCGAGCAGAGAAGAGGTGTAGACGCGGTTAAGGGAGTCCGCAAGTATGAGCGTAGAGTCAAGGAGCTCACTTACCAGGTAAGAGAAAGTGCCTTCTTCACACACTTGACAGTAACACAGACAGGTTTGTGTATAAAACTATACTGAATTTGATTCTTTGCTCTTCTCCCACAGACTGAGGAGGATAAGAAGAACGTTAGCAGACTTCAGGACCTGGTAGATAAGCTGCAGTTGAAAGTGAAGGCCTACAAGAGGCAGGCTGAGGAAGCGGTGAGTCACAGACTTAGTCAAATACCCTGAATGCATATATACAAAATAAAAAAGCCCTAGTAGACATTACAAAACTTAATATCCATACAGTTTAGTTTAAGTAAGTGTTGCTACAGTCAACAATGAATTATGCAAATTTCTGAGTGCCTCTGTTGTGTCGAGAAAACGTTGCTAATTATGCTGTGTGACCAAGGAGAACCGCTGACGCTGTATTTTCATCATAAGGTTTATTCATAACAAAGGGTTACAGCGTCGATTTACAGATACCTGCAGATACCTGGAGAATAATCGCCCCATCTCTAATATGATTATTCTGCTTCTCCTCTGTCCTAACTGTGGTATATATGCTATGTAATCTGATATGGGTGGTTCTTCCTACCAACCAATCCCCTGTCTCCACACAACAGACTTCCTCTGTTCTATGGAGTCTCCCCTTAAAACTACTCCCCAGATGCTCCCTCTAAGCTGAATAAACCTCCTCTCAGGTTCCATTTGAAAACGTTAGCAAAGTCATAATTCCTCAGATACTACACCTCCTATGCCTATGTGTTACTAACTTAAAGGAGAGGGGGTTGAATATTAATTTGCTGGTCTAGTAGTAGTGCTGGAGGCAGTGGTTTGATCCCCTGTTCCTCCACTCACGTTCTCTGCTGTATCATCTCAGCCACAAATTGTGCAAGTTCTCCCACTTAAAAAGATGAGAGAGGCCTGTAATTTTCATCATAGGTACACAAATTGAGGAGAAAAAATCCCGAAAATCACATTGTAGGATTTTTAATGAATTTATTTGCAAATTATGGTGGAAAATAAGTATTTGGTCACCTACAAACAAGCAAGATTTCTGGCTCTCACAGACCTGTAACTTCTTCTTTAAGAGGCTGCTCTGTCCTCCACTCGTTACCTGTATTAATGGCACCTGTTTGAACTTGTTATCAGTATAAAAGACACCTGTCCACAACTTCAAACAGTCACACTCCAAACTCCACTATGGCCAAGACCAAAGAGCTGTCAAAGGACACCAGAAACAAAATTGTAGACCTGCACCAGGCTGGGAAGACTGAATCTGCAATAGGTAAGCAGCTTGGTTTGAAGAAATCAACTGTGGGAGCAATTATTAGGAAATGGAAGACATACAAGACCACTGATAATCTCCCTCAATCTGGGGCTCCACGCAAGATCTCACCCCGTGGGGTCAAAATGATCACAAGAACGGTGAGCAAAAATCCCAGAACCACACGGGGGGACCTAGTGAATGACCTGCAGAGAGCTGGGACCAAACTAACAAAGCCTACCATTAGTAACACACTACGCCGCCAGGGACTCAAATCCTGCAGTGCAAGACGTGTCCCCCTGCTTAAGCCAGTACATGTCCAGGCTCGTCTGAAGTTTGCTAGAGTGCATTTGGATGATCCAGAAGAGGATTGGGAGAATGTCATATGGTCAGATGAAACCAAAATATAACTTTTTGGTAAAAACTCAACTCGTCGTGTTTGGAGGACAAAGAATGCTGAGTTGCATCCAAAGAACACCATACCTACTGTGAAGCATGGGGGTGGAAACATCATGCTTTGGGGCTGTTTTTCTGCAAAGGGACCAGGACGACTGATCCGTGTAAAGGAAAGAATGAATGGGGCCATGTATCATGAGATTTTGAGTGAAAACCTCCTTCCATCAGCAAGGGCATTGAAGATGAAACGTGGCTGGGCCTTTCAGCATGACAATGATCCCAAACACACCGCCCGGGCAACGAAGGAGTGGCTTCGTAAGAAGCATTTCAAGGTTCTGGAGTGGCCTAGCCAGTCTCCAGATCTCAACCCCATAGAAAATCTTTGGAGGGAGTTGAAAGTCCGTGTTGCCCAGCGACAGCCCCAAAACATCACTGCTCTAGAGGAGATCTGCATGGAGGAATGGGCCAAAATACCAGCAACAGTGTGTGAAAACCTTGTGAAGACTTACAGAAAACGTTTGACCTGTGTCATTGCCAACAAAGGGTATATAACAAAGTATTGAGAAACTTTTGTTATTGACCAAATACTTATTTTCCACCATAATTTGCAAATAAATTCATAAAAAATCCTACAATGTGATTTTCTGGAGAAAAAAAATCTCATTTTGTCTGTCATAGTTGACGTGTACCTATGATGAAAATTACAGGCCTCTCTCATCTTTTTAAGTGGGAGAACTTGCACAATTGGTGGCTGACTAAATACTTTTTTTCCCCACTGTACATTGCTATCCTAAATCAGCCAATATTTGTTTGATTGAAAATACCTTTAAAAATGTATATTTTAATTTTAAAGTGTAAATACTGATGTTCTGCTCCCCCTATCTTTTCCTCACCCAGGAGGAAGCAGCAAACCAGCACATGTCTAAGTTCAGGAAGGTTCAGCATGAGCTGGAGGAGGCTGAGGAGCGTGCTGACATCGCTGAGACTCAGGTCAACAAGCTCAGAGCCAAGACCCGTGACACTGGAAAGGTACAGAATTGCTGCAAAACCTATACCGGACACATGTTCAAATATGACCACATCAACACCACCTATGATGCAGTCTTCACAGAGGTCAATACAGACCTTTTACACTCACTCAACTGTATTTAATATCTCTGAGAAGAACATTTCAGGTAGGGCAACAACAAAAATATTATTTCAAGTTGGTACCTCAAAATTTAAAATCCAAGCTGAGCACTGAGCTTGAAAATGCTTGATCCATTATATTCTTTCCAAGTGTTCATATATTTAGCATGTTTGTTATTAATACTTATCCATTCTTTCTTCTTACAGGGCAAAGAAGTTGCTGAATAAACAAGACCAAGTCTTATCATTTTCCTGTGTTGCATAAAATATGATTTTCATGGTGAAATGTTGAGCATTGATTAAAAACATGTTGACCTACATACACTTCCTTTGTGACTGTGGACTTATTACTTAGCAAACAGCTTTTTCATACCATACAAATATTGTACTTTAATTAATGGAGCAATCTGGGATTCCAACAACAACAATGTGGTCACATCAGCTGAGGGAGAAATGTAACCTCTCTCAAATTCATAGACTGAGCTATGGATGTAAGGACTGACCATCCAGAACATCAAAATTATAGTTTTAATTCTTTACACTATGGACAGGCCCAAATGTAAACGTTTCTAAAATTAAAATAAATGAGAAGCATATGCATAACCATGGTAACAAAGGAACGCTTCTCAGAGAAAGGTTCTCAGGTGTCACGCCCTGACCTGGAGAGACTGTTATTCTCTAGGTAGTTTGGTCAGGGTGTGAAACTCTATGTATTGTATTTCTATGTTTGGCCGGGTGTGGTTCCCAATCAGAGGCAGCTGTCCCTCGTTGTCTCTGATTGGGGATCATCCTTAGGCAGCCATGTTGCCTCCCTTAGTTGTGGGATCTAGTTTGTGTTCCTGATAGGCTTGTTGTGATTATAGCCCAGAGGACTTCACGTTTTCGTTGCTTTGTCAAGTGTTTATCTTCACTAATAAATATGTACGCATACCATGCTGCACCTTGGTCTGACCCGTTCCTCAACGATCGTGACATCAGGAAACAACAGGATATTTGCATTTGAATTTTGTCACAGATTATGTGCACATTAACCTCTCGTGGACAGACTTCATTTAAAAAAATGGTTATCGATCATCTGACAAAATAACACATTTTAGTTCTCGGTTGAACCGATGTGTGCAAATAAATGGGAAAAGAAATGACAAAAGTGATATTGATTTATCATTAGCCAATTTGCATTTCCAATCGATTTCTGGCAGCTATACACCCCCATAATGATTAGAGTTCCTCTCCTGCCCACTAGTGGTGAAATTCACATTATTACAGATATTATTACGGTCACGTTTCAGGAGAAGTCCCAGGTCCAGACAGTGTTGAAGTAACAAAAGTTTATTACAAAAACAGGGGGCAGGCCAACGACAAGTCAAGGGCAGGCAGAGGTCAGTAATCCAGATCAGAGTCCAAAAGGTACAGAGCGGCAGGCAGTCTCAGGGTCAGGGCAGGCAGAGGTCAATAATCCAGGGTGGTGTGACAAGGTACAGAACAGCCGGCCGGCAGGCAGGCAGGCAGGCAGGCTCAGGCAGAATGGTCAAAACAGGAACTTGACAAAGACAGGCACAAGGGGGAAACTGCTGGTAGGCTTGTTGAAACAAAACCAACTGGCAACAGATAAACAGAGAACACAGGTATAAATACACTGGGGATAATGGGGAAGATGGGCGACACCTGGAGGGGGATGGAGACAATCACAAAGACAGGTGAAACAGATCAGGGTGTGACATGGCCATTGGCTCAACTTACCCCAAGGCAAACATTTTGACTATATTAGCCCACACAGCTACAAGGATGCACTTTCATGCCAGGTTTAAGACCTCATATAGAAGCTTATAGAGACCCCAACTGATTTATAGAACAATCTTAAAATGATCTACTTTGGTTTAGATACAACCATCATGAAACCTAACATTTCTATTAATTTAACTTGGTGAAAATCTGCTTTTTTTCGGACATAACTTACTTACCACTTTTTCCATGTGGTTTCTACCTTCACAGACTCCATGAAATGATGAGCTCTTCCTAATGATTTGGTCAAATTATGAATTTTGTGTATGGGTTCTAGGAAACAACGGTAACTCAACTTACCCACCTCTATACTGTACCACCATTATTTTCATTCTGTTCCTTTTTCAACCTGAAATCAACAGTTTTTTACATTTAGCCCTTTAGATGCGACTGAAATTGTACAGTTTGGGAGAGAGGGTGGAGGAGGAGGCTTGGCTGGAAGCACTGAGCATATAATGACATGCATTATCTGAATTTGGCCCACAGAATTATACCTACGGAGGAGCAGCTTCTTCGAAAGAACTTTGAATGTCTTTGAACTTCCGAGAGTTGGCTTAACGCTGGACCAGAGCTAGTTAGCTAACAAACTTGTGTGTGCAGAGCGGCACCAGATTTCCTTTTTGTAGTTATTAAATCCAAACGTGAAACGTGATAACTATAGTATCCTTAACTAGCATTGAAAAAGTTAATTCTTTTTTTTTTTTTTACTGAACATTCTTCAGTTATAAAAAATCTCTCTCCCTGTCTTCTGAATCACGCTTGTAACATCAGTTACAGTAGCCTCTGTAGCTGTAGCCTATGTGTTATGACGTGAGGGCATAGTGTAGATAGAAACTCATCATAACACTTCGGAGGACAGGTAGCCTACACGCACACACAGGCAAACATGTTCAACTGGCAGGCAGACACAGGAAGACGTTTCTGAGTGACAGACTGAGGGCTTTGCATGGGCGCTTTGTTGGGTTTTTTATTCTTTTTATTTTATTGTTACTTTTACCCCTTTTTACATCCAAGTGGTAGTTACAGTCTTGTCCCATCACTGCAACTCCCTACGGACTCGGGAGAGGTGAAGGTCGAGAGCCATGCGTCCTCCGAAACACGACCCTGCCAAGCCGTACTGCTTCTTGACACACTGCTCGCTTAACCCGGAAGCTAGCCGCACCAATGTGTCGGAGGAAACACCGCCCAACTGGCGACAGAGTCAGCGTGCAGGCACCCGGCCCACCACGAGGAGTTGCTAGAGCGTGGTGGGACAAGGAAATCCAGGCCTGCCAAACCCTAACCAGACTGGGCCAATTGTGCACTGCCTCATGAGTCTCCCGGTCACAACCGGCTGTGACACAGCCTGGGATCGAACCCAGGGCTATAGTGAAGCCTCAAGCACAGCGATGCAGTGCCTTAGACCGCTGCGCCACTCGGGAGGCCTACTTTGTTGTGTTTTCTGTGGGACTGTAAAAAAAAAGCCTGGAAAGTAAAATAACGTTATAAGCGGGTTCCCATGCTTTTAAAATAACTGTTGTATTGAAGAACGTTATAGATCACTTCCGTTCCCGGTTCTGTTTTCTGTTCCTCAAAACATGTATTTATTTTCCAGTTTTCGGTTCTGTTCAGCGACCCAGTTCCAACCCCTGATGTAATATAGCTTGTACTAGCTAGGTAGCGAACAACTTTAGAAAACCACTCTGTAAAGTAGTTTGTGCTAACTAGCTATATGGAATTCACCCTCTACCGTTTGGGCCTGTTTTGATTATACTAGCTACAGATCCACCTCATCAGTACCTGTATAAGTGTTCCCGCTGCCCCCTTGTCTCTGTGTGTGATTGTTTATTGTGGAGGTTATATGAGCTCGGTGGAGCTCCTTGAACTTTGTATCGACATATATACGGAATAAACCTTTATTCTGTGATTTACCCTCCTGTGCCTGACTCCGTCCAAATCACAAGCCACACCGAAGCTTCTGTGCGGGATTCTCTACGTACATTTTCTATGTAGCTGCTGCTCACCTTCCCCCTCCATTCATTTGCTTCCGTTTAAGAAACGTTTTTCAACAGAATCGACGGAATGAACACACCCCTGATCACACGCAAACAGTTCACTTTCATAGTAGCCACATAAAAACAGAACGATCACTTTGCTCGTTGTATATAGAATTCCTTCTCGCAACTATCTACGCGCTCTCCTCCTCTCACCTTTTCCCTTCGCTTGTGGACTTCAGTGCACAACACATCAGCTGTCTGTCACCAGGTGAAAAAACCTTTCCAAGCCAAACCTTCATGATGACCACTAACCGCTACACACAGTCTAGATCATTGCCTACTAGAACTAACGTGTTAGTAAACCTGCTACAATCATGCAGTACAGTGTACAGTCAGAAAGCAGTTTAGCAGTTACACTGGCGATCCCCGGTAGCAATAAATTAATAAAACCTAAAGGCTGAACTAGCTAGCTGCATTTGCTAACTAAGTGAAAGTGAAAAAAATAAGACATATAGCTAGCTCTCCCTCTCTCTTGCTTCTCCTTCATTTTGGAAGAAATTAATTTGTTCAAAACTGTTCAACTATTGTGTTTCTCTCTCTTTGAGTCAACTACTCACCACATTTTATACACTGCAGTGCTAGCTAGCTGTGGCGTATGCTTTCAGTACTAAATTAATTATTTGATCCTTTGATTGGGTGGACAACATGTCAGTTCATGTTGCAAGAGCTCTGATAGGTTGGAGGATGTCCTCTGGAAGTTGTCATAATTACTGTGTAAGTCTATGGAAGGGGGTGAGAACCAAGAGTCTCCTAGTTTTTGTATTGAAGTCAATGTACCCAGATGAGGACAGAAGCTAGCTGTCCTCCGGCTACACCATGGTGCTACCCTACAGAGTGCTGCTGAGGCTACTGTAGACCTTCATTACAAAACTGTGTGTTTAATCAATTATTTGGCACTGTGAATATATTTAGTATAGTTTTATCTAAAAATGATAACTTTTTAATGTTTCACTATTTTGATTTTTGTTTTTATTCACTGAGGATGATGGTCCTTCCTCATGGTCCTCCCCTTCCTCCTCTGAGGAGCCTCCACTGCTCTATGTGGTATACACTTCCTTGTTAAACTGTTAACCTCTGACCCCTCTGGTGGTATTTTCTAACCAACACATAATATTGTATGCTACTGTCAAAGTACATTTCTTGGGGGGGATTCTTATGACATTGCCAGCAGTAAGATTTGAGTTCCATTTCCAAAAAAGACAAGGCCTGTACCTTTCAAACTCATTGGGCCCTGTACAGGGCTCAAAACAACTTATAATAGTTTAACAGGTTACTAAGGCCTTTTCACACCAACTGAGTTGTGTTTGACTTGGTGAGAAAGGGCCTTTACAGGTGTAGCAGGTGTGGAGGATGGGGATTGGAAAGTAGGCTGTCTGACCAAACTATACAACTATTTGGAAAAGTTAATATGTGGAACAGTTAATATGTGGAACAGTTAATATATGTGGAACAGTTAACATGTGGAACAGTAACCGTGAGTAACACATGACATATGGTAATGATCACAGTATTGGAGTAAAAATGTTAAAGCAATTATATAGTAATTAATGATGAATTAGATTGTCTATCAATCAATCAAATACATTTTACATGTAGAATGTTTTTAACAAATGAACATATTATTAAGTGAAAGTGCTGAATAGTACCAGAGCTTAAACCCTTATAGACCCTAGCATGTCTTGGGGATCCCCTGTTATTGGTAATGGTGAGAGGTTAGCATGTCTTGGGGATCCCCTGTTATTGGTAATGGTGAGAGGTTAGCATGTCTTGGGGATCCCCTGTTATTGGTAATGGTGAGAGGTTAGCATGTCTTGGGGATACCCTGTTATTGGTAATGGTGAGAGGTTAGCGTGTTTTGGGGGTCCTGTTATTGGTAATGGTGAGAGATTAGCATGTCTTGGGGATCCCCTATTATTGGTAATGGTGAGAGGTTAGCATGTCTTGGAGATCCCCTGTTATTGGTAATGGTGAGAGGTTAGCATTCCTTCGGGGATCCCCTGTTATTGGTAATGGTGAGAGGTTTGCGTGTTTTGGGGGTCCTGTTATTGGTAATGGTGAGAGGTTAGCATGTCCCGTGTTAATGGTAATGGTGAGGGGTATGATCTTTGTACCATTTATATTCATCCTAAAAGATGAATTTTGCTATCTCCCAATATAAAAGCCATCTCTGATGAGAGACCTGCTCTCCTCCATCTTGCATTACAAACAATACACTGGTCCGTTCAGTAGCGGGGTAAGACTCCATCTTGGGGATCCCCTGTTATTGGTAATCGTGAGAGGTTAGCATGTCTTGGGGATCCCCTGTTATTGGTAATGGTGAGAGGTTAGCATGTTTTGGGGGTATGATATTTGTGCCTCTGTAAATTTCACACTCACCATTATTCACGATTTGTTCAGGATGATCTGTAATCATGGTAGCATCCACATTACTGTAGAAGTGTTCAGAAACATATTCTATTATTTACAATAAGTGACTCCAAAATGAAACAACACATTATTTACCATTCATTTATATTGGGCACAATATAATCTGAAACAAAACTAAAACAAACTGCAAATGCATCCTATAAGTTTGTAGAGTCCCACGCTTGATGTAGTCATTGCATGCTAGGAATATAGAACCAAGCACTAAACTTTTGACTACTTTAATACACATATACTGTAAGTGATTTTGTCCCAATACTTATGACACCTTCAAATGGAAGGACTCGATACATAAAGTGCTTTCATTTTGTGAAGGAACATTTTCTGTTTGTGCTTTTCTAATAACCAATTCGACTGGGCTCATGCAAGTGACTGATTGATCGTGCCTGGGCGGAATCCTTACTATCAGTATAAGCAATTTGGCAGTATGCCCAGAACATTGTTTTGATGACCGAAAGGGGTGTCTCAGTTTCAAGGTCTCAGGTATTGGTCGGTCACATGCATGAACCAAACGTTAATGATGAATTAATTATGAATAATGAATAAGCTAAATCATGCAAATATAACTTGTCTGTGTAAGTAGTATATAAGAGAACTTGATTCATTTAAGATTGACTTCAGGTGTCCCTGGTGTTAATTTCCATGGCAACTTCTAAACGGTAAAACAGATATGTATGAAAATACCCTCAAATAAAAGGTGACTGTACTGTACTGTTGCCTCATATGAAACATTTGATCTCAAATCCAAAATGCTGGAGTATAGAGCCAAATTAAACATTTTAGCTTCACTGTCCAAATAAATACGTAGGTGTGTATTGCAAATATCCAAAAAAACGTGTATAGCAAATATCCAAACAACATGTAGTATAACTATTCTCCAATAAAGGGGAATAAACGGCCAGGCTAGAAGAGGCTACGCAAAGGGCCTTTTTTTGCCTGCCACTGCATGGGTTACTTAAGGTTGTACAACCATCTGGAAGTCTCACAAGCTTACATTGTTTCGCTACACGGATTCCAGCGGTAATCAATAGCGATGGAACTTAAGCCTTAACTTAAGCCTCGTTCACATTACCCATAAGCACTCCGTGTCGTTGCGCTGGATGTCATGCATTTCAATGGAGACGTCCACAACGGAGTGAAAACACAAAGCCCCCTTGTGGTTCAAGGTTCCGTTGTGAGACGGACATTTTTCTAACTTTAGGTCGTCTTCAATCCAGTAACAGGAAGTTACCAATACAGAGAAGATGAAAAATATGTAACATGCGTTTTTCCCTAAACAAGAGAAAATATTTGAAAAGTGCGTAGTTGAGGCACGTGTCAACACTGATAGGATCTAAAGATAGGCAGCACTGCTCTCTGTGCCCTGAATGCCCCCTTGAACTTATTTTTCACATTTTGCTGCCTTAAATTTTAATCAGAAAAATTATTAAATTGTATTATTTTTCCCACAGATCTACACAACCTACTTAACATTTACTAAGTGAAAAGGTTATAAAACTTACAAAATTAAGAAAAAATAACTGAAATATCATAATTTGAGTTAATATTTGGTGGAAGCACATTTCGCAGCCATTACAGCTGTGAATAACATTTTACCAACTTTGCACAACTCTTAGGGCTACATAGATCCATTGTTTTTGTCAACATCGCTCAAGCTCAATATATTTTGTTGGGAATCATTGATGGATTGCAATATTCAAGCCTTGTTTCAGATTTTTAAGCAAATTTAAGTCAGGACTGAGACTAAACCATTCAGGAACACTCAACACCTCTACGAAATCCATTTTGACGTCTTTGGCAAAAACATTTGTGTAATTGTCTCGCTGAAAAATAAAACTATTCCAGGGTTTTCAGAAGACTGAGGCTGGTTTTCCTCTAACTTTTTACCTGGGCTTTGCTCCTTTCATATTTAATTGGATCCTGACAAACTCCCCCTCCCTGCCAACGGCAAGCATACCCATAACATGATGCTGCCACCACAATACTTGAAAATAGTGTTTCACTCTTTGTTGTGTTGGATTGGATTTGACCCAACTTTGTAGTTTTTTATTTATGCCAAAAATATTGTCTTGCAGAACTACTTAACAGCCTTGTTGCAAACATAATTGATTATTTGGAGTGGATTTTTTAATACACGTTTCTTTCTTTTCACTTTGTCACACACAAAAAGTACCCAATTGTAATATTTGAGTAAAAGTAAAGATACCTTAATAGAAAATGACTGAAGTAAAAGTCACCCAGTAAAATTCTACTTGAGAAAAAGTCTAAAAGTATTTGGTTTAAAATATACTTGAGTATCAAAAGTAAATGTAATTGCTAAAACTTTTACTCAAAAGTAAAAGTATAAATCTTTTCAAATTTCTTATATTAAGCAAACCAGATGGCACCATGTACAGTTGAAGTCGTAAGTTTACATACACCTTAGCCAAATACATTTAAACTCAGTTTTCCACAATTCCTGACATTTAATCCTAGTAAAAATTCCCTGTCTTAGGTCAGTTAGGATCACCACTTTAAAAAATGTGAAATGGCAGAATAATAGTAGAGAGAATTATTTATTTCAGCTTTTATTTATTTAATCACATTCCCAGTGGGTCAGAAGTCTACAAACACTCAATTAGTATTTGGTAGCATTGCCTTTAAATTGATTAACTTGGGACAAACGTTTCGGGTAGCCTTCCACAAGCTTCCCACAATAAGTTGGGTGAATTTTGGCCCATTCCTCCTGACAGAGCTGGTGTAACTGAGTCATGTTTGTAGGCCTCCTTGCTCTCACACACTTTTTCAGTTCTGCCCACACATTTTGTATAGGATTGAGGTCAGGTCTTTGTGAAGGCCACTCCAATACCTTGACTTGATGCCATCTATTTTGTGAAGTGCACCAGTCCCTCCTGCAGCAAAGCACCCCCACAGCATGATGCTGCCATCCCCGTGCTTCACGGTTGGGATGGTGTTCTTCGGCTTGCAAGGCTCGCCCTTTTTCCTCCAAAGATAACGATGGTCATTATGGCCAAACAGTTCTATTTTTGTTTCATCAGACCAAAAAGTAAGATCATTGTCCCCATGTGCAGTTGCAAACCGTAGTCTGGCTTTTTTATGGCGGTTTTGGAGCAGTGGCTTCTTCCTTGCTGAGCGGCCTTTCAGGTTATGTCGATATAGGACTTGTTTTACTGTGGATATAGATTTATTTTGTACCTGTTTCCTCCAGCATCTTTACAAGGTCCTTTGCTGTTGTTCTGGGATTGATTTGCACTTTCCGCACCAAAGTACGTTCATCTCTAGGATACAGAACGCGTCTCCTTCCTAAGCGGTACGATGGCTGCGTGGTTCCATGGTGTTTATACTTGCATACTATTGTTTGTACAGATGAACGTGGTACTTTTAGGCATTTGGAAATTGCTCCCAAGGATGAACCAAACTTGTGGAGGTATTGGCTGATTTCCTTTGATTTTCCCATGATGTCAAGCAAAGAGGCACTGCGTTTGAAGGTAGGTGTCAGAAGAACCGATGTGGATGTGGTGGAGGAGTCAGGCGCAGGACACAGAGGCTTCGTCCAACAGACTTTACTATTCAAAAATGCAAAATACAATACACGGCCTCGAAACAAACAGAGGCGAGTGAATACGTAAACCATGCGTAAACACTAAACAAACAAACAGAGCGTCAACATGCAGCTCCGAAATACAGGCAGACAACAACACACAATCTAACCAATACAAAACAGGGAACTTATAGGACACGTAATCAGAACACAAACAGACACAGGTGTACAAGACAGACCAAAGCAATCACACCACGAAACATTCAACGGTGGCAGCTAGTACTCCGGGGACGGCGAACGCCGAAGCCTGCCCGAACCAGGAGGAGGAGCAGTCTCGGCCGAAACCGTGACAGTACCCCCCCCTTGACGCGCGGCTCCAGCCGTGCGCCGACCCCGGCCTCGGGGACGGCCAGGAGGACGCGGACCCGGGCGGGTGGGATGCCCACGGTGGAACTCAGTCAGGAGGGATGGATCTAGGATGTCCCTCCTAGGCACCCAGCACCGTTCCTCCGGACCGTACCCCTCCCACTCCACGAGATACTGGAGACCACTCATCCGGCGCCTCGAGTCCAAGATGGTCCGGACCCTGTACGCCGGGGCCCCCTCGATGTCCAAAGGGGGCTGAGGGGTCTCTCCTATCTCATCTTCTTGGAGTGGGCCAGCTACCACCGGCCTGAGAAGAGACACATGGAACGAGGGGTTAATATTCTTGTACTCAATAGGCAGTTGTAACCTGTAACACACCTCGTTCAATCTTCTCAGGACTTTAAAGGGCCCCACAAACCGCCGACCGAGCTTCCGGCAGGGCAGGCGGAGGGGCAGGTTTTGAGTCGAGAGCCAGACTCGATCTCCCGGTGCGTACACCGGTCCCTCACTGCGGTGGCGATCGGCGCTCGCCTTTTGTTGACGGATGGCCCGCTGCAGATGGACATGGGCAGCGTCCCACGTCTCCTCCGAGCGCCGAATCCACTCGTCCACCGCAGGGGCCTCGATCTGGCTCTCGTGCCACGGTGCCAGGACCGGCTGATACCCTAAAACACACTGGAAAGGTGTTAAATTGGTGGATGAGTGTCGGAGAGAGTTCTGGGCCATCTCTGCCCAGGGGATATACCTAGACCACTCCTCCGGCCGGTCCCGGCAATAGGACCTCAGAAACCTACCCACATCCTGGTTGACTCGTTCAACCTGCTCATTGCTCTCTGGGTGGTACCCCGAGGTAAGGCTCACCGAGACCCCCAAGCATTCCATGAACGCCCCCCAGACTCTGGAGGTGAACTGGGGACCTCGGTCAGACACAATATCCTCGGGGACCCCATAGTGCCGGAACACGTGGGTAAATAGGGCCTCGGCGGTCTGTAGGGCAGTAGGGAGACCCGGCATTGGGAGGAGACGACAGGCCTTGGAGAACCGATCCACAACGACCAAAATGGTGGTATTCCCCTGGGAAGGGGGTAGGTCGGTTACAAAATCCACCGAGAGGTGGGACCATGGTCGTTGTGGAACGGGCAGGGGATGTAACTTACCCCTGGGAAAATGTCTAGGCGCCTTACACTGGGCACACAACGAGCAGGAGGAGACATAAACCCTCACATCCTTAGCTAACGTTGGCCACCAGTATTTCACGCTAAGGCAGTGCACTGTCCGGCCAATACCTGGATGTCCAGAGGAGGGTGATGTATGAGCCCAATAAATAAGACGATCACGAACCTCGAGCGGAACGTACGTCCGTCCCACAGGACACTCGGGGGGAGTAGGGTCGGTACGCAGTGCCCGCTCGATTTCCGCATCGACCTCCCATACCACCGGAGCCACCAGACAAGACTCCGGCAGTATGGAAGTAGGCTCTATGGCCCTCTCCTCTGTGTCATACCGCCGGGACAGGGCGTCTGCCTTACCGTTCTGGGACCCTGGGATGTATGTGATCTTAAAAACAAACCGGGTCAGGAACATGTTCCACCTAGCCTGACGAGGGTTCAATCTCCTAGCTGCCCGGATGTACTCCAGGTTACGGTGATCAGTCAGAATGAGGAAAGGGTGTTGAGCCCCCTCAAGCCAATGCCTCCACACCTTTAGGGCCTGGACTACAGCTAACAACTCCCTGTCCCCAACGTCATAATTGCGCTCCGCCGTGCTGAGCTTCTTGGAGTAGAACGCACAGGGGCGGAGCTTAGGTGGCGTGCCGGACCGTTGTGACAGGACTGCCCCAATACCGGTCTCGGACGCGTCTACCTCTACTTGGAATGGTAAAGAGGGATCCGGATGCGCCAGCACCGGGGCCGAGGTGAACAGGTTCTTCAGTTTGACAAATGCCCTGTCCGCCTCAGCTGACCACTGCAAACGAACCGGACCCCCCTTTAGCAGGGACGTAATGGGAGCTGCAACCTGTCCAAAGCCCCGGATAAACCTCCGGTAGTAATTAGCAAAACCCAAGAACTGCTGCACCTCTTTTACAGTGGTTGGAGTTTGCCAATTACGCACGGCCGACACACGGTCTACCTCTATCTCCACACCAGACGCGGACAACCGATAACCCAAAAAGGAGACGGACTCCTGGAAGAACAGGCATTTCTCTGCCTTGACATACAAGTCATGCTCCAACAGTCTTCTCAACACTCGGCGCACCAGGGCTACATGCTCGGCTCGTGTAGAAGAGTACACTAGGATGTCGTCGATGTACACTACCACGCCCTGCCCATGCATGTCCCGGAAAATCTCGTCAACAAAGGATTGGAAGACTGAAGGAGCATTCATTAACCCGTATGGCATGACGAGATACTTGTAATGACCCGAGGTGGTACTAAATGCCGTTTTCCATTCATCCCCCTCCCTAATGCGCACCAGATTGTACGCGCTCCTGAGATCCAACTTTGTGAAGAACTGCGCTCCACGTAATGACTCCGTCATAGTCGCAATCAGTGGAAGAGGGTAACTGTACTTAACCGTGATCTGATTGAGACTACGGTAATCAATACACGGGCGCAAACCCCCGTCCTTCTTCTTCACAAAGAAGAAACTCGAGGAAACCGGGGAAGTGGAGGACCGAATGTATCCCTGTGCCAAGGACTCGGCTATGTAAGTCTCCATAGCCGCAGTCTCCTCTTGAGACAGGGGATACACACGGCTCCGCGGAAGTGCTGCTCCTGTTTGGAGATTTATCGCACAGTCCCCCTGTCTATGAGGTGGTAGCCGTGTTGCCCTCGTTTTGCTGAACACAAGTGCTAAGTCCTCATACTCAGGGGGAATGCGCATTGCGGGCACTTGGTTCGGACTCTCCACCGAGGTCGCCCCTAAGGAAACACCTAGACATTTCCCTACACACTGGGCAGACCACTCCATAAGAGCCCTCTGTTGCCACGCAATAGTAGGATCATGGGCGCTTAACCAGGGAAGCCCCAGCACCACGGGGTACGCAGGAGAGTCAATCAGATAAAACTGAATGATCTCCTCATGACCCCCCTGCGTCGTCATCTTAAGTGGTGCTGTGACTTCTCTGATCAGCCCCGACCCCAACGGCCGGCTGTCTAGGGCGTGGACAGGAAAGGGGGCTTCTACCGGCCGAAGGGGAATTCCTAACCTATGACAAAATGCACGATCAATAAAATTCCCAGCTGCGCCTGAATCTACTAGCGCCTTATGCTGGGAATGAGGTGCCACCTGTGGAAATCTCACAGGAATACTCATGTGACCAACAGAGAGCTCTGGGTAAGTGGGGCGCCTACTCACCTGAAATGACTCCCCAGTGCGTGACCTGTTGTCCCCTCTCCCAGGAGACCCTCCCCAGCACCTGGCCGCGGTGTGTCCTCCACGGCCACAGTTGGTGCAGGGGATGGCCCCCCTCGGGTTCTCTCTCCTCCTCTCTCTAGCGCCAGCACCCCCGAGCTCCATGGGAATCGGCTCGGAGGTGCTGGAGGGTGGAATGGACGACCCCCACTCGGGACGTCCGCGGGTAGCCAGCAGGGTGTCGAGACGGATGGAGATGTCCACCAACTGGTCGAAGGATAGGTTGGTGTCCCTGCAGGCCAGCTCACGACGAACGTCCTCTCGTAGGCTACACCGGTAATGGTCGATGAGGGCCCTCTCATTCCACCCCGCATCCGCCGCTAGAGTCCGGACCTCCAGGGCGAACTCCTGTGCGCTCCTCTTCCCCTGTCGGAGGTGGAACAGACGCTCCCCCGCCGCCTTTCCCTCAGGTGGGTGATCGAAGACAGCCCTGAAGCGGCGGGAGAACTCTGCGTAGGTGATGGGAGCGGCGTCTATTCCTCTCCATTCGGCGTTGGCCCACTCCAACGCCTTGCCGGATAGACAGGAGATGAGGGCGGAGACGCTCTCGTACCCCGAGGGCGCTGGGTGTAGGGTAGCCAGGTAAAGTTCCACCTGCAGGAGAAACCCCTGACACCCGGCTGCAGAACCGTCATATGCCCTCGGGAGCGAGAGCCGAATGCCCCTGGGTTCCGGTGCTGAGAGAGGAGGACTGGCCGTTGGTGATGGGATGGTGTAAGAAGACGTGGGCACCTCCCCAGTAACCAACCGGCGCAGAGTGTTGGACACCTCGTCCATGGCGGACCCAAGTTGCCGGATCATGGTGTCCTGATAGCTGATCCGTTCCTCCAGCGACTTGGGTGTCGCAGCTGCTCCTGCTGACTCCATGGTTGGTGTGTTGTTCTGTCAGAAGAACCGATGTGGATGTGGTGGAGGAGTCAGGCGCAGGACACAGAGGCTTCGTCCAACAGACTTTACTATTCAAAAGTGCAAAATACAATACACGGCCTCGAAACAAACAGAGGCGAGTGAATACGTAAACTATGCGTAAACACTAAACAAACAAACAGAGCGTCAACACGCAGCTCCGAAATACAGGCAGACAACAACACACAATCTAACCAATACAAAACAGGGAACTTATAGGACACGTAATCAGAACACAAACAGACACAGGTGTACAAGACAGACCAAAGCAATCACACCACGAAACATTCAACGGTGGCAGCTAGTACTCTGGGGACGGCGAACGCCGAAGCCTGCCCGAACCAGGAGGAGGAGCAGTCTCGGCCGAAACCGTGACAGTAGGCCTTGAAATACATCCACAGCTGACTCAAATGATGTCAATTAGCCTATCAGAAGCTTCTAAAGCCATGATATCATTTTCTGGACATTTCCAAGCTGTTTAAAGGCACAATCAACTTAGTGTATGTAAACTTTGACCCACTGGAATTGTGATACAGTGAATTATAAGTGAAATAATCTGTCTGTAAACAATTGTTGGAAAAAATTACTTGTGTCGTGCACAAAGTAGATGTCCTAACCGACTTGCCAAAGCTATAGTTTGTTAACAAGACATTTTGTGGAGTAGTTGAAAAACAAGTTTTAATGACTCCAACCTAAGTGTATGTAAAATTCCAACTTCAACTGTATATATATAAATTTACAGATAGCCAGGGGCACACTCAGACATAATTTACAAACGAAGCATGTATGTTTAGTGAGTCTGCCAGATCAGAGGCAGTAGGGATGACCAGGGATGTTCTATTGATAAGTGCGTGAATTGGACAATTTTAAAGTATCGTGGTGGCAGCATCATGTTATGGATATGCTTGTCACCGGCAGGGAAGTGGATTATGAATAGGTTCTGAAAGAGGAAACATGAACTACTTGAGAAAGGAATGTTTGCTAGAAAGTCACAGTATTGTATGCCACATGAATGAAGCTATTAGAAAGCTATTCCTCCTGAAACTTGAACAAATATAGATTTTCATGACATTTCATCCACAGATGGGTCCTTTGGAAGAAGGATTGTTGACATATATTTGACATTTGTATCTTAAAGCATAATTGAGAATAACTAATTGAAGTTGGAACATTCAGTAAAGGCTGAATGGAACATGAAGAGAGGCGGGGGTGCATTGTGTACTTCCATTCAAGTTGATTGGCGAAGTTACATTGAAATTGTTGTCATATTGGCTTAGATGTGATGGTAGAAATACTTTAATTTAACATTGAGCATTGATCAAAGCCGGTGGCTGCCAGCTTCTTAATATTTTGTTACGGTGTGCCTAATGAACACAACCCTGATTCTGATCCAACAAATTACATTTAACATTATTGATATTAAAGGTGACTGTTATTATGACTGTTTGACATACAGTATTATGACTTTTTGGTACATGGGCCTGTCTGTGGGATAAATTGCAGGACTATAAAGCAGAGGCTCCTATCATCAGGTCTTCAGTCATCCCAGATATAACAGCTGCAATAGAAGTCTAGGCTATTATCAAAACAGCAGTTAAACTGGACAACCTTCTATTCAACTCATTCACTGGCTGACAGGAACACTCCATTTTTCCCATGATTTAAATCAGTCTTCCAATAGTGCGACTGAATGTGAAGTCTTTCATTTCTAAACATTGATCATTGGTGGGGCCATCTAGTGGATTGGGCGGTCACTTGTCCTTTCTCTTCCAAAAGGCTTGGCTAGGACGAGTCCCCTGCTCTCCCAGAGACGCGTGTGTTCCAACAGCTGCAGCTGAAGGGAGGGTGTGGGATTCCCAGTTTTATTGATGTTCTCTGTTATGGACTTCACTTTTCTTGTCCTTGACTGTGTCTTTCTGCAACCTCTGTGGTTTTACATTTGAAAGTCTAAAAATAAAGCTGTCCAAAAAGAAGCTTGTGTTTGCCCGTTTAATAAAGGCCATATCAGGTATAAATCTGTTTCATATATGGTCATATCCTCTGGTGCACAGCTCAAATGGCAGCAGATCTGCCAATAAATCAAAGCCAAATTACCTTAGATATGTTGCTGTGGAAGCTGGATGTATTTCTGACACACCCGTTTCTGAACATTGCCATATTGGGATTGTAAATGATCTGTTGCTTTGGTTCGCTTCTTGTAACTCTGCTATCGACTGTATGGGATCAAATTTTAGTTTAAAGAACCGCTCAGCAGATGTGGTTTGATACCATCTCCATGACGGAGGGTCATAAAGCAATCCTAAACGACTTCAGGCTGCATGTATTTCTGACACCCAGTTTGGAACATGGCCATGTTTGGAAAAGGTCACTGGCAGGGGGTAATCATTTTGGAGTTGTTTGTCTTAAGATCTGTAAAACTGAAAAACACAATATCTCCCCATTTGATCCAAGTGTTTATCCTTGTATATGTATTAGATTAATATTACATTTAGCCCTCCATTAACTTCACACTGCATGCTGAAAGGTGAAGACCTTATACCTATACTGTGGACCACATAGAGATCCGATACAGGCCAGCACATTATTCTGACCTTATTAGTCGACCATGAGGTCCTCACATTGCTGACACCGTAATAGATTTACAGCAAGATATGTGACCTGGAAAATAAGATCTGAATTATCTGAGCCAAGCTTGGTTGTTTTGTGGATCCATGGCACAGCATGTGACATTTCATATATATATTTAGATTTTTATTGGCTGTGACATTTGAATGGATTGAATCATGAAAATAATTCTGACCTGAGCCAAGATGCTTTGGTGTCTCAGTCTGTGGTGATAAAACTACTTTGCGAGCACAGACAGAGTCACTTAAATAACCCTTAAAATACATTGGATCAAGAGTTACTATCCGATCCTCCCAAGACACTGCTAAAATACGTCAAATATGTACAATAACAGTTTTATAATGACAATTTACTCAACTGCTTAATGACATCTGACAGTTAATAACAGCATATCAGTAACAGCATGTCCTATTCTGGACAGCCCATCCGCATGGTGTGCAGGTTCTTGTTCCAGCCAGGCACTAACACAGCAGGTTCAGCTGAATCAACTTGTTGTGAAGGGCCATGCCACTCCTTCAGGAGTGTTCCATTATTACATTGAAAGATACTAATCTTATTAGAATTAGAATGCTGTTTTGGCAGATGTTTAAGCAGGGAAATCCTTTTGTTATTACCTCCAGCAGTGCAGTAAATACTAATACACAAGTAATACCAAGGACAAAAAAAGAAAAAGAAACATCAGAACAAGCAATATCAGAGTCTGGTCTATAAATATGTGTAGTATATACAGTATGGACAATAAATCAGTAGGAAAAGGTATGTACAGCAGTAGTTATATGGATGAGCTATGTCCAGAATACAGTATGTACAGCAGTAGTTATATGGGATGAGCTATGTCCAGAATACAGTATGTACAGCAGTAGTTATATAGGATGAGCTATGTCCAGAATACAGTATGTACAGCAGTAGTTATATAGGATGAGCTATGTCCAGAATACAGTATGTACAGCAGTAGTTATATAGGATGAGCTATGTCCAGAATACAGTATGTACAGCAGTAGTTATATGGGATGAGCTATGTCCAGAATACAGTATGTACAGCAGTAGTTATATAGGATGAGATATGTCCAGAATACAATATGTACAGCAGCAGTTATATGGGATGAGCTATGTCCAGAATACAATATGTACAGCAGTAGTTAAAGTACCAGTCAAAGGTTTGGACACACCTACTCATTCCAGTGTTTTTCTTTATTTTTACTATTTTCTACATTGTAGAATAATAGTGAAGACATCAAAACTATGAAATAATACATATGGAATAATGTAGTAACCAAAAAAGTGTTAAACAAATCAAAATATATATGATATATTTTAGATTCTTCAAAGTAGCCACCCTTTGCCTTGATGACAGCTTTGCACACTCTTGGCATTCTCTTAACCAGCTTCATGAGGAATGTGTTTCCAACAGTCTTGAAGGAGTTCCCATATATGCTGAGCACTCGTTGGCTGCTTTTCCTTCACTCTGCGGTCCAACTCATCCCAAACTATCTCAATTGGGTTGAGGTTGGGTGATTGTGGAGGCCAGGTCATCTGATACAGCACTGCATCACTCTCCTTGGTCAAATAACCTTTACACAGCCTGGAGGTGTGTTTTGGGTCATTGTCCTGTTGAAAAACAAATGATAGTCCCTCTAAGCACAAAGCAGATTGGATGGCATATGGCTGCAGAATGCTGTGGTAGCCATGCTGGTTAAGTGTATCTTGAATTCTAAATAAAACACAGACAGTGTCACAAGCAAAGCACCCCCACACCATCACATCTCCTCCTCCATGCTTCATGGTGGGAACCACACATGCGGCGATCATCCGTTCACCTACTCTGCATCTCACAAAGACCCGGTGGTTGGAACCAAAAATCTCAAATTTGGACTTTCCACCGGTCTAATGTCCATTGCTCGTGTTTCTTGGCCCAAGCAAGTTTCTTCTTCTTATTGGTGTCCTTTAGTAGTGATTTCTTTGCAACAATTCAACCATGAAAGCTTGATTCACGCAGTCTCCTCTGAACAGTTGATGTTGAGATATGTCTGTTACTTTAACTCTGTGAAGCATTAATTAGGGCTGCAATCTGAGGCTGGTAACTCTAATGAACTTATCCTCTGCAGCAGAGGTAACTCTGGGTCTTCCTTTCCTGTGGCGGTCCTCATGAGAGCCAGTTCCATCATAGCACTTGATGGTTTTTGCGACTGCACTTGAAGAAACTTTCAAACTTCTTGATATTTTCCGGATTGACTGACGTGTCCAATACATGTATATGTTGGTGTCCAATCTTTTGACTGGTACTGCACCTGTATGGTAACACAACACAGACACTAAGATACCTGTATGGTAACACAACACAGACACTAAGATACCTGTATGGTAACACAACACAGACACTAAGATACCTGTATGGTAACACAACATGGACAATAAGATACCTGTATGGTAACACAACATAGACACTAAGATACCTGTATGGTAACACAACATAGACACTAAGATACCTGTATGGTAACACAACACACAACATTATTTGATTCTGGACCAGTCGACCTCCGATATCCTCTGGAGCAGCAGGTTCCCTGTGGTTTTCTACTCTGATCCTGCACTCTGGCTCAATCATAGGATGGGGCAGCCTCTTCTCCCAGCAAATATTTTGCAAAACCACCGTGGCATAGATAACGGTGCAGGTCCTTTTGAGTGTCCTCTATTCAAACTGTATCGCTGAAGCATTACAGATTGACCAATAGAAATTCAAAGATAATTTCCAATTGAGCCGACATATGCAGAGAACTATATATTCCAGAGAACTCGGATACGTAGCCACTCCGATAATAATAAGAGTATGTAAGAAATCTAGAGTGGTCTTGCCTTCTAATTATTGGTGTCCATTGCAAAATGATTGAAGATGTTTTCGTTGCATGACCTAATGAACATGACCTACCTCATGGGCCTTATTTAGGTCAGTGCTATCCGGGATCCTTGGGACTTCCCTAACCTAAACCCTGACCTTGACCCCTACCCTAACCATGACCTTGACCCCTATCCTAAACCCAGTATAAAGGAAGTTAGAATTTCGCAAGCCAATGCTAACTAGCATTAGCGCAATGACTGGAAGTCTATGGTATCTACTAGTATGCAATTTATTGCAAATCTCCAAACAACTGTAGTATAACTATTCTCCAATAGAAGGCACTAAACTCCAAGGTTAGAAGGAGGTAAATGAGGGCCCTTTTTTTGCCTGCCACTGCAAAGTTTCTGGAGGTGCCTGAAATAGATCCTGGAGGGGAATCAGAGGAGCCTAAATCATTGGGGAATCGGAGGAGCCTAAATCATTGGGGAATCGGAGGAGCCTAAAGCATTGGGGAATCAGAGGAGCCTAAAGCATTTGGGAATCCGAGGAGCCTTAAGAATTGGGGAATCGGAGGAGTCCTAAATCATTGTGAATCAGAGGAGCCTAACGCATTGGGGAATTGGAGGAGCCTAAAGCATTGGGGAATCGGAGGAGCCTAAAGCATTGGGGAATCGGAGGAGCCTAAAGCATTGGGGAATCGGAGGAGCCTAAAGCATTGGGGAATCGGAGGAGCCTAAAGCATTGGGGAATCAGAGGAGCCTAAAGCATTGCCAAAACAAACAGTTAATAATAACCATAGTTAACCTCTCCACCCTGACCATCTGTGAGTCAGCATGTAGTGAGGGCTTTCCCTGACAGTTGGTTGGCTAGCATATTTATAGACAACATATGTGAGTGTTTTAGGAAACGGGGATCACGGCTGTACTCAGCAAGGGCTTCCCCTGGGCTGGCTGGCAGGAAGTATTTATGGACTACCATGGTGTGTGTGTATGTGTGTGCTCTTTAAGAAACAGGCAGGGGATCACTGCAGTAGATATTTGTATGTAGAAGGAATTGCAAGGATTTTTTCCCCAAATTTTTTTAGATCTTAATTAGCATGATCAGTGCAATATTGTCATAATATTAATAATTTATTAATAATTATAATTTATTAAACTTCTATAGCGCTTTTCATAACATAAATACATCTCAAGGTGCTTCAAGAGCAAGAAACAAACAACAAATACATCATCATAAGTAGCTTAGCTGTAGCTAGCTAGGTCAACCAATACATCATCATAGGTAGCTTAGCTATAGCTAGCTAGGTCAACCAATACATAATCATAAGTAGCTTAGCTATAGCTGGCTAGGTCAACCAATAAAGGTCAAGTCTTTGAGTGCATGCATCTTTCAAAGATGGAGACAGACAGATCATGGATTGATCAGAGGAAGGTTGTCAGAGAGATGGTTGATGAAGATGGAGTCTAGTGACGATCTTGTAGAGGGTTATGTGGTATCGCGTCGAATGCTGGTGCTCATTGCTGTCAACAAAGAGTCCGCTTAGGCTGCACCTTGATTAGAAGCTTTTATTTAATATCACAAGTTTACAGCATAAGTTACAGACCCGCGGTGTCTGGAGAAGCACGTCCCAAATTAATCTGAATGCCTCTGACCCCTCCTTTGTCTAGCTCCTACTTATAAACAATGGCAAAAATGGGTTGCTCCCTCTTTCGTCCAATCACCGGTCTCCCCTGGGGCATCACCCTCCAAACGGCTACATTTGAACTAAGATAAACAACATTCCATTTCTTCGTGAAAAACATTTAACAAAGACATAATCCTAATACACAACATTTACTCTGGGAACCAGCCTGTGTTGTGGAGCCACTGGAATTCTCCTCCTTCACAATGTGTAGCACCCACTTGGGTGATTCCTCAGCAGCTCTGGGTGCCAGAAAGCTCTCCACATATACAGTTCAGAGTAGTAGCCAGTCATCCTCACTGAACCCTCTGCCTCAGCACTGCATTCCTACTGGATCTCCTATTCCTCTCAAGCTTCAGGTGACTCCTCAAATGATCTGGAACCAGCAGCCAGGTGAAACAAGAAGCTGTTTCCTGCATCATTCAAACAAAAACAAAAGCCAGCTAGCTAGCTAGCCCTCCATGCCATTTACCTGCCAGACAATCTGCAAATCTGCGGGTGAAAACCACCAGATATATGCAATATAAACTAAATGTTACCAAAAACAAAAAGTTTGATAAAAAACAACAATAAAAACCCTTGAACATATCTAAATATGTACATATTTACAGAGCTCATACCATTATGCAATTTTAAAGATAACATATATATATTTCATATGATATGCATAACATTACTCAGTGTTTAAATTAATTAATCAGTGATGACTACACCATTCATCACAGATAGGGGAAACCATATAGGTATCTTTCCTAAGTATCTTTGCGAACACCCTGCAGTCAGGTTCACACACCAGTAGACTAGCTAGCTCTGTAAACAACGGATTCTGCGAACATGTGATGATGGTTAGAAGGCGGTGCATATTAAAATTATGTAAGATAATATTTTCAATACGTTACCATTAAAAGGACCAGAGAATGTGTGACTCAGTGTCAGCATCAGGAATTTCTCACAGAGGGTGGTTTGGTCGTTGCGTAGGGGTGTTTGCAATAATTCAATAATATATTGTCACAAGCAATAACAAGCCTATACCCATTTCGAAAAAAAGCATTTAATGTATTCAGTAATGTTACACTTATCCACATTTACCAGAGGGTTCAAATTGCAATGAGTTGGAGGCTAGATAGCTTTGTCAGCATTGGCCTACCAAACTCATAACAGAGGCTTCACACTTTTATTACAAGGCTATAAATATAATCTACAGTGGTGGGAGAGGTTGGAATGAAGGCCAATCAGTCAGTCAAAACAGACTAGATACATGGTGTCAGAAGGCAGTTTTTGGAGCAGTGAGCAATTTATTAACCACTGTGTAATTTTACATTAGTTGCAGGCTAGATGGGATACAGTTTATGTCAAATTGACATCAAAAGTTTAAACATTTCGCATTTTAACTAACCCTAAGCCTTTTCCTAAACTTAACCTAGTTCTCCTAACCTGCTGCGTAAGTTCTCCTAACCTCCTACGTAAGTTCCTCCTAACCTGCTGCGTAAATTCTCCTAACCTGCTACGAAAAGTCCATTCTGACATACAGCAGCATACCATCTAGTCAAAACCAAAGAGAAAGGTCCTACCCCAGGGACATGGAGTGCCAGGGGAAGTTGATCAGACACATTGGTCCCACACTGATGTCACTTCAATGTTGTGATTTTGAACATATTTAGCGTTCAACATGTAAAAATGAAGTGGATTATGAACAGGTTCTGAAAGAGGAAGCATTAACTTATTGAGAAAGGAAGGTTAGCTAGAAAGTCACAGTCTGAATGCCACATGAATGTAGCTATTAGAAAGCTATTATAGTGATTCCTCAACTAGAACAGGAAAATACCATGATTTTCTTTGTTTCTACAACATTTAATCCATTTGTATCTTAAAGCATAATTGAGAAATAAATAATTTAAGTTGGAACATCTGTGATGTCAACGACCCTGTTAAAAATCAAGTATGTGGTTCTCGTTAACGGCTGAACAGAACATGACGAGAGGCAGGGAGGGTGTTGTTTTCCTCCATACAAGTTAATTTGCTAAGTTTCATTGAAATTGTTGTCATATTGACTTGATGTGATGGTAGAACGATTTTAATTTAACATTGAGCATTGATCAATGCCTACTTATGAAGCCAATGGCCGCCAGCTTCTTAACGTTTTGCTACATTGTTCGTAATGAACACAACCCTAATTCCAATCCAACAGGTTGAGTACAACATTATTGAGATGATTGCGATACTAAAGTTGAATGTTATTATGACTGTTTGACATATTATGACTTTTTGGTATATGACCCTGTTCGTGGGACAATTTGCAGGAGTATAAAGCAGAGGCTCCTATCATCAGGTCTTCAGTCATCCCAGATATAACAGCTGCCATAGAGGTCAAGGCTATTACCAAAGCAGCAGTTAAACTGGACAACCTTCTATTCAACTCATTCACAGGCTGACAGGAACACTCCATTTTTCCCATGATTTAAATCAGTCTTCCAATAGTGCGACTGGATGTGAGGGGTTTCACTTCTAAACATTGATCATTGGTGGGGTCATTTAGTGGATTGGGCTGTCACTTGTCCTTTCTGTTCCAAAAGGAAGTTCTCTGTTATGGACTTCACTTTTCTTGTCCTTGACTGTGTGTTCCTGCAATCTATGTTGTGTTTACATTTGAAAGTCTAAAAATAAAGCTGTCCAAAAAAATTATTAAATTATAATGGCCATGTCAGGTATAAGTCTGTTTCGTATATGGTCATTTCCTCTGGTGCACAGCTCAAATGGCAGGAGATCTGCCAATAAAGCAAAACCAAATTACCTTGGATATATTGCTGTGGAAAGCTGGATGTATTTCTGACACACCAATTTCTAAACATGGCCATATTGGGCTTGTTTCGCTTCCTGTAACTCTGTCATGGACTGTATGGGATCAAATTTTAGTTTCAAGAACAGCTCAGCAGATATCATGAAGCAATCCCAGTGGGTCATAAAGCAATCCCAATTGACTTTAGGGTGCGTGTATTTCTGACACCCAGTTTCGGATCATGGCCATGGCTGGAGGTCACTGAAAGGGGGTAATAATTTGGATAATTTGGACTACTTGTTTGTCCAGGATCTATAAACCTTGCTGAAAAACACAACACGTGCCCATTTGATAAAAGTGTTTAGCCCTCAATTGACTTTACACTGCATGCTGAAAAGTGAAGACCTCATACCTATACTGTAGAACACAGAGAGATCCGATACAGGCCAGCACATTATTCTGACCTTATGAGTCGACCATGAGGTCCTCACATTGCTGACACCGTAATAGATTTACAGTGAGATATGTGACCTGGAAAATTAGATCTCAATCAACCGAGCCAAGATTGGTTGTTTTGTGGATCCATGCCACAGCATCTGACATTTCATTTCCAGATTTAGATTTTTACTGGCTGTGACATTTTTATGGTTGAATCATGGGGGGGAAAAAAGCTGACTTGAGCCAAGGCGCTGGGGTGTCTCATCCAAACTCCTGTCTGTGGTGATAAAACTACATTGTGAGCACAGACTGAGTCGTTTTTAAGCACCCTTAAAATGTATTGGATCAAGAGTTACTGTTCGATTCCCCCATGGGCCCATATGTACAAAACAGTTTTATAATGACAGTTTACTCAACTGCTTAATGACATCTGACTGTTAATAAGAGTATATCAGGGGCCTGCAACTCGTTATGGACGGCCCATCCACATGGTTTGCAGGCTCTTGTTCCATCCCAGCACTAACACAGCGGCTTCAGCTAAATCAACTTGTTGTAAAGGGTCATCCCACTGGGCACATCACATAATTTCAACGTGGATAATTAGGTAATATTTGGTTGAGATGTTGATCAATGATTTTACAACCTATATTCACCCACTCAAAAAGACAGCCAAAAGATAGCTGAATATCCAATGCGTTATCATTATGCTTTCAAACATCTAAAAGCAGAACCAAATTCCAATTAAAAAACAATGTCAGATTTTTGGTTTAATGTCACCCAAATGTCTATGACTGCACTTTCAAGCAATGTTCAAATGTTTGTATATTCCCCGGAGGGTAACTTCTGCATAGTGCAAGTTTGGAGCTTATGCCGGGTGTACACAACAGGTCATATATCATGCAAGATCTTTGCACATTAAAATAACTTAATGTCATAAACATTTAGTCTGCATGATAATGTTCTCTCCACCCACAAACACGGCAAGTAAATATCTCATCTAATAACAGTGGCATTGGTGCCAGAATTAGGCTGTGTTGGCAGATATATCAAACAATAAACCTTGGCTGCAGTGAAGATGAGAGCACAGTCCAAGAAATGAAAAGGCCTTGATGGGGTCCTTCCAAATGGTCAGCCCCCTGCTCAACTAGTGTATCCAGTAGCTTCCCCCTTTGGGGCTTCTTGTAGGGGAAACCAGGGTTGGTTGTCTCACGGGTTGGTTGTCACAGTTCTAATTATTCCCAATCTAAATGGTGCTGTGTAATATTTTTAAGGTTAAAATGTGTGAATTCTCAGAGCTTTAGTAGCATTAAGATCATCTTGAGAACCTCTTTAGTAGCTGAGGTGTTTCCCAGAGCCTTCGTTAGTAACGTGTCTCTTAAAAACCTTTGCACATCTAGGAGTGATCCAGACCACTCGTAGAGCAGCCAAAGTGCATCGTTATTCACAGATCTCTGCTAAACATAGAATCAAGAAGTTTGGGCTATCTGTCTGACTGTGACTGCCGATTACTTCATAACAAAGTTGACTACAATTACAAAGTTGCCAAGGAATTTTCAATTGTTACCAACAAGTGAAGGATAAAATAATAGGCTATTTCAATCATATTGAAATAAGTGTCATGTTCAATCAATTGAGTTCTATTTTGCGACCAGGCTATCTGTCATTTTTGCCTCGGTGTTTCATGATGTGCAGCAGCATGTGTGCAAATGATGTTCCCAATCTGTGATTTAGTGCATAATTATAGGGTAAGCATAGTAAGTCGCCTCAATTGCCTCTTTGCAGTCAGAGGTGATAATATCTCTCTAGGAGCTGATCCGTCGTCAGTATTGTGGAAAAATTATAATGTTAAGGTAAGATTTGAATGGAGAAAGCAGATCCGAGAGCAGCGCTACTTTTCTTTCGATTCTATCAGTATTGACAAATGGTCTAACGATGCACTTAGCGAACGCTTTCTCTACGTGCTTGTTTGGGAAGAGTTGGCTCGTAAATAATGATGCATCTGGTGCGATCATCGTAATGCTTAAGTTACATCGCAACTGGGAAACGAGGCCCTGGTAAATTTATGTCAGCATGACAAAACATTGATGTGAGGGGAATTTATGTTTCTTTGTAAATGTTTGAACTATGGGAGTACCCATGAATTCTGTTTGTTGAAAAGAGGAAAGGGAGAGCTATATTTCAAACCTATTTTCTGACTTCCTAGGTCAAGCCATGAGGGGTTATACAGTAATGTATAGAGTATACTGCCAGTATACATTAAATGCCAACATCAAAATGTCATATGCTTTCTTAAAGACTAAAATTCTGAATTTTGTTAGGAATATTGTTCATCAAAGAAAGACTTAGCTATTGCTAAGATTCTGTTTGCTCTATTGCATCACTTCCTCTTACCAAAATAATAACCCCACACTGTGTGACATCAGACCCTGTGATGGGGCTGGTTGTCACAACTGGACAGAGTTTGTTTGATGGCTCATAACTCCATGTTGGAATAATATATTAGGATAAAAAGGGTCCCCATTTCAACCCAGGACATTGATTTCCTCATAATATAATAAGAGTCTTACCAGATATACTGGTGATGAGAAATACACACCAGAGTAAAAAGTGACAACCAACCCCGATCTCCCCTACTAATGTGCTGTCAGCAATATGGATAAGATGGTTGAAATACTGGTATGGTGTTATGTAAATCATAAGAATCCTACTGGATTATTTTAGCCAACTGAAATGTGAGACAAATAAAAGCTCCTCCTGAATCTTCATTAGATCATACTGTAGATAAATAACACATTAGATTCAACAGTTTAATAAGCTGTTATTGAATGCCTAAATGTTTCCGTTCTAGCTTTTAAATATTAATTTAATATGAAACCTATTTTAGTGGTAGTGGGTAAACATGGACTCACTCCATTACAGTATATAAGGTTCAGTAGAAATAACATTGGGATGAATCAAACTTTTGATATTGTCATAATTATTAATAATGGCATCTCTCATTTCAGTAAATTCAGTGAAATTCAATTCAGAGACACATATGACATTAAAGAGTCATGTAATGGGAGTGTGGTGCTCCTGGAAGTGGGAGGCGCTAGTGAGACAGACACATAGAGGTCTCTCATCCAATTCATTTCCTTTCCCAGAGTGGTCCATAATTAACATTTGCTTGGTTGGCACTTCCAACCAGATATAAGGAGGTTGAGGCCCCAGCATCCATAAGTCAGATGCCTTCTTCCTCTGTGGTAAGACCTCTCCACCTCCTTAGATTTTTACATTTGTCTCATCTTTGCACTCAGCATCTGAGGCAGTAGCTATCTGCCCTGTTTGAATTGACTTCTGCATGATTTGACAATATGCAATCAAGTGGCATTGGTTTAAAAAAATGTTTTTAATGTGTTTTTCTTTAACTGTGTATTACTTCAAATCTGTAACTTCCTTTTATGTCCAAAACTGGTGCTCCTGCACTTAATTAAGGGAGTGGTCTAGAATGTAACTGGGTTTTCAGGGGTATTTATTTCAATTCTTGACAGAATGTGTAGTAAAGTGAGATGCCACTAGAAAAATAAAAGTTATCAGTTGCACCTGTAGTTGAATTTGACATGGCTGTAATTATTATTTAGTTAAATGTTTTTTAGCCGTTCGGGGGCAAAATGATAAGGCTTTAGAGACTTTTGCGTTTTCACAACATTCCATTTGCTACTTTCCAGCCATTATTATGAGCCATCCTCCCCTCAGCAGCCTCCACTGCTTTAGACTTGTGCGTTTTCACAAAACCTTATGTTTCACAGGGTCCTCCAAGAAGTACACATTCATCTGTAGAAGGGGAAAAAGAAGGTGAGACATGGTTTGAGTCTTCACATAAAAAGCGATGAGAATATTCTGAGAGATACCGCTCACCTAACTCTGTTGACTGGGGAGGAAGCACCACAGAGTCAATCATGTTTCTTGTTTCATCTCTTTCCTAGTGATCCGTCACCATGAGTACGGACGCTGAGATGCAAATCTACGGCAAGGCTGCCATATACCTCCGTAAGCCTGAGAGGGAGAGGATTGAGGCACAAACCGCACCCTTTGATTCAAAGAACTCCTGCTATGTGACAGACAAGGTGGAGCTGTACCTTAAGGGTCTGGTCACTGCCAGGGCCGATGGGAAGTGTACTGTAACAGTCACCAAACCTGACGGTTCTAAGGAGGTAAGCCTGATCTGAAAAGTATTCAAGTTCAAGTTCGAGTAATTACTCTATTTCTTGAAAAATCATCACATTATCAAAAACATTTCAATAGACTATTTAAAATCTTTAACAAAATGTATATTAAGAATCATTTATAGTTTTTTGTTAGCGGAATATAACCTTCAAACACATCAGGTTTAAAGCTGCTATTTAAAATTGGCATGGAATTTGTGATATTGACAAGTCAAGAATCATGATGTATTTGTCATTGGGTGACAACAAAGTAGTTGGATTAAATGTGGGTCTTTTTTTAACTTGTATTTAATGAGCAAAAAGCATTCAGTCATGTCCACTTTGATCTGCATGTAATCTAGATTTCTGACTGTTTCAGGAAGGAAAAGAGTTCAAAGATGCAGACATCTACGAGATGAACCCCCCTAAGTATGACAAGATTGAGGACATGGCCATGATGACCTACCTGAATGAAGCCTCTGTGTTGTATAACCTCAAAGAGCGTTATGCAGCATGGATGATCTATGTAAGAAACCTGCACATACAAACACACACATACATGAACATAAGAAATTCACACATTCAGTACTATACATAAATGAATGGTAGAAACCAAAACATATCCATACAGTAGACCCACATCATTATACCAGTACACCCACATCCTCACATAAATCCAGGTAAAAGTCCATCTGACGTTGTTAATCCCCTAATTTAATTATGCTTTCACCAGACCTACTCTGGGCTCTTCTGTGCCACGGTGAACCCCTACAAGTGGCTCCCAGTGTACGACGCAGAGGTTGTCAACGCCTACAGAGGGAAGAAGAGGATGGAGGCTCCACCCCATATCTTCTCCGTCTCTGACAATGCCTTTCAGTTCATGATGATTGGTACGAGCTCTCATGGATGCATGGATGGATGGATGGATGGATGGATGGATGGATGGATGGATGGATGGATGGATGGATGGATGGATGGATGGATGGATGGAGGGATGGAGGGATGGTTGGTTGGTTGGATGGATGTCCATAAATGCGTATGGATCTCAAAGTCCATAAGTGCATCAATGGAAGTTCTAATGTGCTATAAAAGAGATATCTACTGTTTTCTAGTCTAGGTAATAACAGTTTGCTGGGAATATCTGATTTCACTACCCTTGAATGGAAAATGTTCCAAATTGAAATTGGTGATGATGCTATGAATGCAATAATGTCCCCATAATGTTGCTTGAGTATGATAAGCAATATGTTTTTTGGTTACAGATAAGGAGAACCAGTCCGTCCTGATCACGTAAGTTGTTTACTAAAATGTCATTGAGAAGGTGTTTCTATTGTAATAAGTTGGGTCTCTTGGTGTGATGAAATACATTACATTATGAATGGATTAGGACATTGATGAGTAATAATGAGTCGATGATTGAGAATATTTGTTAATGATTTACTTATGTTAGAAAACAGGTCAACAGTGTATTCTCAAATGGTATTTCTTAGTGAAAGCCAATCTGACACTCAAACATGTAACTAAAACCGCTCTTTCTCTGTCATATAAACCAGTGGAGAATCCGGTGCAGGAAAGACTGTCAACACCAAGCGTGTCATCCAGTACTTTGCAACCATTGCAGTGTCTGGTGCCAAGAAGG